>NC_043717.1:50565072-50618571 GCF_006229205.1 Suricata suricatta
ATATATATATATATATATATATATATATATATATATATATATATATATATATATTTGACTAATTTATATGCACCAACATTTTCCACATTTGCTGTTCAAATCTTACCTAGAAAGACAAGCTTATAGACCACTTACTTCAAATGAAATTGTGAAGCTAATTCTTATCTATATCCTAGGTGATGAAAAGCTTTCTTCCCCAAACAAAACCAAGGATACTCCTAAATTAAATGAAAATGGACTATCTGGAAACCAAGAGCTTATTCTCTCCTCTGCCTTGTTCTCTTTGCCCCCTAGGAAGAAGGAAGAGGGTAGCATAGCCTGTGGGAGAAGACTGCTAGAGTGAAAGCAGCCCACCTACTGCTAACCTGGACAATATCATTAAAAGAAAAAGAAATTATAGGGATGCCTGGGTGGCTCAGGTGGTTGAGTGTCCTGCTCTTGACTTCAGTTGACTTCTGTGCTGACAGTGCAGAGCCTGCTTGGAATTCTGTCTCCCTCTCTCGCTCCCCCTCCCTTGCTTGCTCTCTATCTATCTCTCATAATACATTTTAAAAAAAGAAAAATTATAGAACAAAGAGAGGATCAGTTTTGATTACATCTTTACTGGTCTTTGTGATGAGGTTTTGGGGGTGACAGTGGAGTTCATGTGGTCCAGAGGCAATGACCAAGAAAGAATTCTTGAAAACATCTTTGGTGCACAAAGGTGATTCTGTGGGCAGAAAGCACTTCCCGGGGACCATAAAGAGAGACTCGTTTTATACTATGGAGTTGGGGGAAGGTAAAGTCCTGGGGATCTTTCCAGTGAGATTTTTATATGCTAAAGAAGACTCACAGGATACTGGAGGCTTACCTATTGTCAAGATAAGGTGGTTTTCCCTCTAGCAAAGCATTAGCATAAAGACAGTAGGGAGTTCCTGGAGAAACATTTTACTCTGCCTGCCTCAAGTATTTGTCAATGGGCTGTATGTTATAAGCAAATTTAGTTGTATCTGCCATTTCCTTTTGCCTTTGTTCCCCAGTTCATTATGGAGGGATGATGGAGACTCTGAGTCCTATCAGTTGACCATTTGTTTACCCCTTTCCTTTGTTCTTAGGCTGCCAGGAGTGCCCGAAAAATATCACACATATCTCACCTGGTTGGGCGGGAGGGAGGGTGGTTTGAGGCCTCATCTCCCTCATCACTTGGATTATCCAGGAGAGATTTTGAAGAATATGAGGGAAGCACTAAGGACTGAACCTTGCTTTACCCTACTTTAGGTGATACCAGAATTATTTTAATAATTTAATGTTTTAACATGTATATGTTTACTCATTGTAATATATGGAAGACCTGTCATTTGCAAATATTTAAGATTTTATTTATTGTATAATAAATACACTTAAACATTTATTGTAATTGTTGTGGAACCTGGTCTGGAAGAACCAAGTGGCACTTGGAGATCTTGGAAGGCAGGAAGTTTATTTCAGGTTTGGGGGCTCAGAGGAGATCACTCTCCAGAGGTCTGAGTCTGGAGCCTAAGTAGAGGGGACAATTTATAATCTGTTATTTTTGCATTCCACATTAGTAGTAATTTGGTACGCACAACAAGCAGGATAGGCACGAGAACGTGGAATGGGAGTCTTTGGTTGGGGAATGGAATTTCCACATCTGTCCTGTCAGCCATCTTATAACAGATTTTCCCCTATCATAATAATTTTAGTTGCCTTCTTTAAGTCACGATTTTTGTCTCATCTTCTAAAAGAATAGCAGGAATTTATTTAGGCATATGGAGCAGCATGAACACGAAGTAAGTAGAAGTAAGGGGGAAAAAAGAGAACAAAATAAATATACTTGACATAAGAGAAGAACCAAGTTAGGAAGTACACAAAGAATGAAAAATGTGTATGATTTTAAATTTAAGCAGAAAACCATCAGTGATTATTTTAAGAAGTTTGAGGGAGAGGACTAAGTCACATTACTCTCAGTGATAAGTGAAAATCAATTTGATTAGTCATGGTAACAGTGTTGGAGAGGAGCAAAACTACAAGAGATCAGATAGTGAGATGTCCATCACTGATGTGAGAGAACATTTAAGTCATAGTTCTTTTTATCTCTAATAGTTAATTAACTATTAACTATTCTCAATATTAGTTCTCAACTCCTCTGAGTATGCAGAAATCTAGGGAAAGCCCGTGCTTTGGAATCAAACAGCCTGGTTTTGGAGTTGGGGGTTGGTATAAAGACAAAAGGAAGTTTCCAAAGGGAGTTTTATATGCTAAGAAGGACTCACTGGATACTGGAGGCCTGGCTATTGTCAAGCTAAGGTAATTTTCCCTCTGGCAAAGCATTAACATTAAGACAATACTGCCTCAAATATTTGTCATTGGGCTGCAGGTTATAAGGAAATTTAATTTTATCTCGCATTTCCCTCTGTCTTTGTTCCCCATATCACTATGGAGGGGCAGGTGATGTTGGGGATCCAGGAAACTGAGTCTGTAAGTTTCTGGAGATTTGCCTATTAATAAGACTGCCTTTATATTATAAAATACTAAGACACTTTCAGACTGTTGGAGACTCAGGTCCTGTGATCTCTCTCCGTTAACCATTTGTTTTCTTTCCTTTCCTTTGTTCTTGGGCAGCCAGGAGTGACTGAGGAATATCACATATATCCCACCTTGGGGAGGGGATGGCTTTTGCAGGGTGTCAG
Organism: Suricata suricatta; assembly: GCF_006229205.1. Lineage (NCBI taxonomy): Eukaryota > Metazoa > Chordata > Mammalia > Carnivora > Herpestidae > Suricata > Suricata suricatta. Next base: position 50,567,760 of record NC_043717.1, read on the forward strand.
CTTCTCTTATTCTCCCTCATCATCTTTATCAAGATTATTTACAGTGGGAAAATGAAAAGGTACAATCAAATAGGAAGTATGACCAGAGGTACTATGTCAGAGAGCTGAGTGACATGGAGAGAATGAACTTAGACTGGGAGGGATTGGGTGGAATAATAATAATAATTATTATACAATTATTATTATTGATAATATATATTTAGAACTTAATTTGTGAAGTGTTTTCCAGTCCATTATGTCATTTGGTCCACACTTCAATCTACTCCAGTCCTCTGGAGGTCTGATTGATTTTGGCATAAATGGAAAAGCTGTTATTTAGTCAGGATAGTTTAAAAGCCAGAGAAAAGAGTAGTGATTATCAAACCTGTCACCTTCTCCCTGTCTCCCACTTCCCAATACTTACTGCCTAATACCTATGATTGGAAGGGGGTTGACCTTGGTCAGTTTGCTTACCTGAGGATATGACAAATACTTTCACCCTTTTCTCTTGCTCTCATTTTTGTCACTCACTCACACACTCACACACACACCCTTTATTCTTTGGAACAACACTTAAATGGAGCAATGTTTCAGAGTTCATGTGTGGAATACAGTTTTTTAGGCTTGGATTTAAAACTTCGATGAAACCATGAGAAAGTAATCAGGAGCATCACTGAGCAGGTGAAACAAATTTGTTACATCTGTTTTGAAAAAAACAATAACTGGCTTTAAGGGAATGAATAAGCTTCAGGTTTACTATTCCATAATCACTGTGGGAATAAAGGAGTGTTAACAGAACCAGGCTGGATTGCTGGTGGAAAAACCATGTGGCACTCAGAGATCTTGGTGGGATCAGAGTTTTATTTAAAAGTTTTTAAATGTTTTATTTATTTTTGATAGAGAGAGAGACAGACCATGAGAAGGGGACAGGCAGAGGGAGAGGGAGACATAGAATTGGAAGCAGGCTCCAGGCTCTGAGCTGTCAGCACAGAGCCTGACATGGGCTCAAACCCATGAATGTGAGATCATGACCTGAGCCGAAGTCAGAGGCTTAACTGGCTGAGACACCCAGCGCCCCCAGAGTTTTATTTTAAACTGGCTGGATCAGAGGAGATCCTTCTCCAGAGATCTGCCTCCCAAGCACAAGCATGGCGCACAATTTATCATTTGTTACTTCTGCATTTGGCATTAGTAGTAATTTGGCATACAGGGCAAGCAGGGCAGGAAGAAGAACCCAGAAGAGGAGCCTCTAAGCTAGGGACTAGAGCTTATTTTAGTTCTGTTGGCCATCTTATGGTACATAACTTTACTTATTTTCCCATCAGGAAGAGAAAATGTATAGGTTTTCTGAAGACATCTGAGAATATAAGTGCTATCTCTACTATAGCTGATTCCACTGGGGAATGGAGGAAACTCTTCCTTTTAACATCCAGTAAAATTGGGAAGCTTGTCTTTAGCTCTCCTATGAGGCAGATAGGACTTCAAAAGAATCTGTTCACTTCATCTTATATATGTGGTAGTAGATAGCAATAGTTCAATCTATCACAAAACCAGGAATTTGGGGGATGATATTAAAGTCCAATATATACTGCATGGAGAGACATAATTTCTATGAACTATTGATCTTTTACTTAAGACATAGGTGGACAGATGTCTTTAGTATAGGACTCTTATTGGAAAAGATTGAGTTTTCCCTCCTCTATGTAAAACAGAGATCAGAAGTGTCAGAGAATCTCTGTGTTAGAATGAACACGAATATCATCCACCTTAAGTCCCCATCTCCTCTGTGAATTGCCTTTATATCTCTACCAAGTGGTCATCATCCTAGGCTTGAAATGTGTCAGTAATGAAGAACATGCCCTCACCAGAAATGGTCTATGTCATTTGCTGGCCAGACTAGTTTGTTATAAAAGTCTTCCTTACTAAATACTGCCATCAGCTACCCTATGCCTCCGCTCTACAAACTCACAAGCTGTTTTCTACTTGACAGACATTCAGATAGAAGACAGAAATCACCAGGTCTTCCCTGATCATCTCTCACCTGCTCTAGGCTAAACATCTTCCAACTGTTCCTTTCTTACTTTGTTGTACTTCCTACACTGTATTATCATCATAATTTTAAAGCTGCATTTTCCAAGCATCCTCTGAAATTGTGAGCTTTATGAGGGCATGGACCATATCTTATATTTGAATGTGTCTGATATATAATAAGTGTTTGAATGAGACAAACATGGTATTAAATCCCTCCTAGGCTACTCTTGTTTGGATATTCTCTGATTTATCCTTCATTAAACAAGTAAATCCTTACTGAATGCCTTCTGTGTTTTAGACACTGTGCCAGCGTTTAGGAATATAACAGTGAAAGAGACAGGCATAGTCTCTGACTTTCTGGAACTTAAATTCTAGTGTGAGATATAGATAAGGACATAAGCAGTACAAAATTAGGAGATAAGGCTGTAATATACAGAGGACATAGGACATGGCTTCCAACCAGTACTTTCTGGGGTCAGAGAAAAATTTTGTTTTTTATTGTTAAAAGAAAAATATTTTAGATATGATATGACCAGGCCTGATGGTCATACTCTTCATCTGGATATATGTCTGTTGTTATAGCTTCAGATGAATTTCATCTTGATCATGCTACTTCATATTGTTTATCCATTCATTCAATAAATTTTTATCGAATGCCCACCATGCCTAAAGAGCTGTGCTAGGAACTGGCACTACAACAGTGATTACAGGTAGATATATGATGAAGCTAATAAAGCTTAAATTCTAAAGACCCTCACTTGCAGGTGCCCCTTCCAAGGGCCTATAGCTAATTTTGTACTTGTAATTTTGTATTGTTTTTCTTAAAGAAGATCTTGGAATTTGTATATACTTCAAGTCCAACAAAACCTGTATCTATTTCTATCTCATATTCTATGGTATGGTTGCATCATTGTTTAACCAGTTTCCTATTGAAGGGACATAAATGCTGATTCCAATTTTTGACACTTCTGCTATGGACATTCATGAACAGGTTTTTATATGAAAATAAGTTTTCATTTTCCTGAAATCATTGCCCCAGAAGTGCAGTTGCCAGGTGCTATGATAGTTGTACCAAAGAATCTCTCAAACCATTTTAGAGTAGCTAGACCATTTTACATTCCTATCAGCAATGTATAAGTGATCCTGTTTATCCATATATTTTCTTGCATTTAGTGTTGTCACTGTTTTTTGTTTTAGCTATTCGCATGGGTGTGTAGTGATAATCTTATTGTGGTTTTAATTTTCATTTCCCTAATGGCTAATTATATTGAACACCTTTTCATGTACTTCTTTCCCATCTTTACATCCTCTTTGGTTAAGTGTATCTTTGTTCCTTTTTCCATTCTAATTGGACTGTTTTTTTACTGTTGAATTTTGAGAATTCTTTGTATAGTCTAACTATAAGTCCTTTGTCAAATATATGCTTTACAAATGTTTTTTCCCAGTCTGTAGCTTTGTCTTTTTATCTGTTAACATAGGCATTTACAGAGCAAAAGTTTTTAATTTTGGTGAGGTTCAATTTATCAATTTTTCCTTTTATGGATAATGTTTTTGGTGTCATGTATAAGAACTTTTGGCGTATGCCTGAGTCCCAAAGATTTTAATCATGTCTTTTTTTTTTTCTAAAAATTTTACAATTTTGTTTTTACTCTTAAATCTATTATTTGTTTTGAGTTAATTTTTATATTGTCCAATTTCTGCATTCTTAATTGTTACACGAATCTATGTATTTACTCCTCCACCAAAACCATACTGTTTTGATTATAGTAGCTAAATAGTAAGCCTCAATATGTGGTAGAATATTTTTTATTCTTCTCCAAAGTTGTTCTAGCTATTCTAGGGCTTGTACCTTTCCACATAATGTTGGTGTAAGTTTGCCTGTCTACAAAAGTCGTTTCTGGGATTTTGATAGGAATGACAATCTGTGGATCAATATGGATACGGAGAGAATTGACATCTTTACTGTATCATCTTTTGAAAAAAAATTTTAATGTTTATTTATATTTGAGAGACAGAGACAGAGTGTGAGTGGGGAAGGGTCCGAGAGAAAGAGTGGGCTCCAGGTTCTGAGCTGTCAGCATAGAACCCTAGCTTGAACTCACAAATGGTGACATCAGACTTGAACTGAAGTCAGATGCTCAACCGACTGAGCCACCCAGGTGCCCCATTTACTGTATCATGTTCTAATCCATAAACACAGTAAATCTCCTCATCTATGTAGGTATTTGATTTCTTTTAGCAGCATTTTGTAAATTTCAGTGTATACCTCCAGTCCATGCTTTGTTAAGTATATATTGATGTATTCCATTTCTCTTCAGATCAATTTTAAGTGGTATTGCACTTTTTACTGTTGAAGTATAGTTGACATACAATGTTTTATTGGTTTCAGATGTATAGTATATTGATTCAACAGTGCATTTTAAAATTAATTAACTAATTTTTAGATTTATATCCAAGTTAATTAGCATATAGTGCAACAATGATTTCAAAAGTAGATTCCGTAATACCCCTTACCCATTTAGCCCACCCCCCTTCCCACAACCCCTCCAGCAACACTCTGTTCTCTGTATTTAAGAGTCTTTGATGTTTTTTCCTCCTCCCTGTTTTTATATTATTTTTGCTTCCCTTATGTTTTCTGTCTTGTATCTTAAATTCCTCATATGAGTGAAGTCATATGATATTTGCCTTTCTCTGATGAATTTCATTTAGCATAATACCATTTAGTTCCATCCATGTAGTTGCAAATGGCAAGATTTTATTATTTTTGATTGCCGAATAATATTCATATATATGGTACACACAAACACACACACATCCACACACACACCATATCTTTTTTTATCCATTCATCCATCGATGGACATTTGAGCTCTTTCCATACTTTGGCAATTGTCAATAGCACTACTATAAAGATTGGGGTGCATGTGCTCCTTCGAAACATCACACCTTTATCCCTTGGATAAAATTTTAGTCATGCAGTTACAGGGTCCTAAGGTAGTTCTATTTCTAATTTTTTGAGGAACCTCCATATTGTTTTCCAGAGTAGCTGCAGCAGTTTGCATTCCTACCAGCAGTGCAAAAGAGATCCTTGCCAACATCGGTTGTTGCTTAAGTTGTTAATGTTAGCTATTCTGACAGGTATGGGGTGGTATCTCATTGTGATTTTGATTTGTATTTCCCTGATGAAGAGTGATGTTGAGCATTTTTCATGTATTGGTTGGCCATCTGGATATCTTCTTTGCAGAAATGTCTATTCATGTCTTTTGCCCATTTCTTCACTGGATTACTCCTTTTTTGGGTGTTGAGTTTGATAAGTTCTTTATAGATTTTGGATACTAACCCTTTATCTAGTATGGCATTTGCAAATATCGTCTCCCATTCCACTTTTTGCCTTTTAGTTTTGCTGATTATTTCCTTTGCTGTGCAGAAAAGCTTTTCATTGGTCCCAATAGTTCATTTTTGCTTTTGTTTCCCTTGCCTCTGAAAATTTGTTAAATAAGAAGTTGCTGTGGCCGAGGTCAAAGAGATTTTTTTCCTGCTTTCTCCTCGAGGATTTTGATGACTTTCTGTCTTACATTTAGGTCTTTCATCCATTTTGAGTTTACTTTTGCATATGTTGTAAGAAAGTGGTCCAGGTTCATTCTTTTGCATGTCTCTGTCTAGTTTTCCCAGCACCATTTGCTGAAGAGACTGTCTTTTCTGCATTGGATATTCTTTTCTGCTTTGTCAAAGGTTAATTGGCCATACATTTGTGGGTCCATTTCTGGGTTCTCTATTTCTGTTCCATTGATCTGACTGTTTTTGTGCCAGTACCATACTGTCTTGATGATTACATAGTTTTGTAATACCTCTTGACATCCAGGATTGTTATGCCTTTGGTTTTCTGTTTCAAGATTCCTTTGGCTATTTGTGGTCTTTTCTGGTTCCATACAAATTTTAGGATTGTTTTATCTACCTCTGTGAATAATGCTGGTGTTATTTTGGTAGGGATTGCTTGACAGTTCTCTTTTTAATGTTTATTTATTTATTTTGAGAGAGAGAGCAAGAGGAGAGCAAGTGAAGTCACGTGAGTTGAGAAAATGGCACAGAGAGAGGGAGATAGAGAATCTCAAGTAGACTCCATACTGTTAGCACAGAGCCTGACACAGGGGTTGAACTCATGAACTGTGAGATCATGACCTGAGCTGAAATCAGGAGTTGGACACTCAACCAACTAAGCCACCCAAGCACCCCTGATTTGACAGTTCTGTATATTACTCAAGGCTTGCCATGTGTAGTCACACTTGTCAACATATAACGTTATTGTAATATAATTGAGTATATTCCCTATGCCATACATTTTGCCTCTGCAGAGAGTGGGGGTGGGGGGATTGGGGAGATGGATGAAATAGGTAAAGGGGATTAAGAGATATAAACTTCCAATTATAAAATAAGTCACAGTGATATTATGTTTTTAATTTTGGTTTCTACATGTTAATTGTTAGTATATAGAAAGGTAATTAACTATTTTTGTGTGTTGATAGTTTATGCTGCAACCTTGCTGAACTCACTTATTGGTTCTAGGAGTATTTCTTTAGTTTCACTGGGATTTTTACATACACGTGGTATTTGCACATAGAGTTTTCTTTCTTTTCTTGTAATCTATGCACTCTTTCAACTTCCAGTACTGTGTTTCAAGAGTGTCAAGAGCAGGTCTCCTTGCCCTGTTTTTATCTTAGGGGTAAAATATTCAATTGTTCATCATTAAGTTTGATGTTAGCTATAGGATTTCAGTAGTTTTTTTTTTTAATCAAGTTGAAGTCTCTTCTATTCCAAATTGCAGAGAGAGTTTTCTTTTTTTCCTGAATGAGTGTTGGATTTTATCAAATATTTTTTCTGCATCAATTGACATGATTATATGATTTTCTTTTTCAGTATGTTGATAATTCTAGATTATATTGATTGATTTTTGAACGTTGGGCCAACCTTGTATAGTTGGAATAAACCCCACTTGGTCATGGTATATAATTATTTTTATATATTGTTGGATTCAATTTGTTGATATTTTTATATGGCATTTTACATCTAAGTTCATTAGCAATATTGGCAAATTTTTTTATGTATTTTCTTTTGTCTGATTTTGTTATCAACGTAATATTGCCCTCATGGAATGAGTTGGGTATGTTACCTGTTCTTTCTCTTTTCTGAAAGAGATTTTATAAAATTGAAATTAATTCTTCTTTTAAAAATGTTTGGCAGAATTCTCCAGTGTATCCAGCTGAGCCTAGATATTTCTTTGTCATAAAGTTTTTAGAGAGAGTGTGAGAGCACGCTAGCCATGAAGAGGGATAGAGGGAGTGAGATAGGTGGAGGGGAGAGAGAGAGAGAGAGAGAGAGAGAGAGAGAGAGAGAGAGTCTTAAGCAGACTCCATGTTCAGTGCTGAGCTTGATGTGGGTCTTGATTCCAAGACCCTGGGATCATGACCTAAGCTGAAACCAAGAGTTGGATGCTCAATCAACTGAATCACCCAAGTGCCCCTGTCAGAAACTTTTTTTTTTAATCTTTTTCTGCTTTTTATTTAATTGTGAGAGACAGAGAGAGCGGGAGAAGGTCAGAGAGGGAGATACAGATTCCGAAGACAGGCTCCAGTCTCTGAGCTAGCTGTCAGCACAGAGCCCGACATGGGGCTCGAACCCACGAACTGTGAGATCATGACCTGAGCCAAAGCCAGACGCTCAACCACCTGAGCCACCCAGGCACCCCAGAACCTTTTAAATTAGAAATTAACTTCTTCTGTTATTTATAAGGCTGTTCAGATTATCTCTTTCATCTTAGTTGGGGCTTAGTAGTTTGTGATTTTTGAGGAACTGGCTTGTTTCTTCTCAGTTGTCAAATTTATGACCATAAAGTTATTAATAGTATTCCCTTATCTTTTTAAAGACTGTAGATTTTAGTGATATACTCTATCTATCTCATTTTTGACATTGGTGATTTGTGTGCTTTCTCTTTTTATTTTTGTAAGTCTTGCTAAAGTTCTGTTTATTTTTCAGATTCAGGTGGTTTGCTTCATTGATTTTTTATTTTATTTTTCTATTTTCACTTCCTTTGAATTTGCTCTTATCTTTATTTCCTTCCTTCTGCTTCCTCAGGTTTCTTTTGCTCTTTTTTCCTAGTTTCTTGACATAGGAATTAGGTTATTGATTTGAGACCTTTTCTTATTTTTAATGATAGCATTCTGCTTTAAATTTGCTTCTTAGCACTGCTTTAGCTGAATCACAGATATTTTGCTATATTGTATTTTACTTTTCACTAATTTCTATGGTTTTTATTTCCTTTGATACTTCTTTCACCCATGGATTATACAGAAGTGTGTTTTATAATTTTCAGGCATTTAGAGATATGCTATTGCCTATTATTGATTTCTAGTTTCATTCCATTATGATTAGATAATACACTGTTTGAATTTAATTCCTTTAAATAAGTTGAAGTTTGTTTTATGGTCCAGACTATAGTTTGTTTCATGAACTTGAAAAAGATGCGTATTCTGCTGTTGTTAAGTGAAGAGTTCTATATACAGAAAGTAAATCCTATTGGTTGTATTTTTCTGATCTTCTATAAGCTTATTAGTTTTCTTTTTTGTAGTTCTATTACTTTCTGAAGGCTGGGTGTGTAAATCCTTAAATATAATGCTGGATGTTTTGATTTCTCCCTTTAGCTCTATCATTTTTTTCATGTATTTTGAAGTTTTTTTTTGGTTGTTGTATACACATGTAGAATTGCTACATCTTCCTGGTGGATTGGTCCTTCATTATTAGATAATATCCCTGTTTGTAGTAATTTTGTTTGCTCTGAAATATACTTTTTTCTGATATTAATACACTCATTCTTGCTTTTTAAAAAAGTAAAATAATATTTGTATGGTACATCTTTTTCAGTCATTTTACTTTCTACTTACTTAAGTTATTGAATCTGAAGTGAGTTTCTTGTAAAGAATGTGTAGGTTGGTTGTGTATTTTTAGCCAGTGTGTAAGTCTCTGTTTTCTGATTGGTATTTTTAGACCATTCGCCTTTAAGGTAATATATACGTATATATTAATGTTGCTTACATGCGCCATTTAAAATTTTTTTACATAAATTATAATTTAAATTCCAGTTAGTTAAATACAATGTTATTTGTGATTTAGCAATTCCATACATCACCTGGTGCTCATCACAAGTGCACTCCACATTGATGGAGATAGAGAGTATAATGCTAAATGAACTAAGTCAGAGAAAGTCTGCCATTTAATTATTCATTTTATCTGTTTTCTATAATTCTCATTCATCTATTTTTCTTGTCTTCTGAAATAGGTTACTTCAAATTTTTAGCTTAATTTATTTATCTCCTTATTTTTTAATGTGTATTTATTTATTTTGAGAGAGAGAGAGAGAGAGAGAAGTGTGAGCAGAGGAGGGGCAGAGAAAGAGTGAGAGACTCCCAAGCAAGCTCTGTGGTGTCAGCACAGGGCCCAACAGGGGGCTTGATTTCACAAACTGTGAGACCATGACCTGAGCCAAAATCCAGAGTCAGAGGATTAACCAGTTAAGCCACTCAGGCACCTCTGAGTGCATCTCTTTATATAATTTTTGTAGTGGTTGCCCTGGGTATTACAACATACATACGTGATTAAGGATCTACTGGTAACATTTTACCACTTCAAGTAAGTTTAGAAATCTCATTTACATTTAGGTCTTTTTACCTTCCCCATAGCTACCTATCATCATCTTAAGTATCAGATGGTGTTATAATTTTTGTTTCAATTACCAAAAATGATTTATGCATCTCATGAGAACAAGGATAGTCCACTGTGTTATCTATATTTTCTGCTCTTTCTATTATTGTTTCTTTTTCCTTCCTAATATTCCAAGGTTCCTTCTTTTACCATTTTCTTTGAAAAGCAAAGAACTTCTTTTTGCCAGTCTTTTAGGGTGGGTCTGCTCACAATAAATTCTTTTAGTTTTTTTTCATTGAAAATGTGTTTATTTCCCTTTCACTCCTGATAGAGAATTCATGGTTGACAGCCATTTTCTTTCAGAACTTGAAAAATATTGTGACACTTTCTAATGGCTTGCACGGTTTCAGAATGGAAATCCTTGGTCTTTGGTCTTTGGATTGACATTTCCCTATAGGTAATATGTCTTTTTTTTTTTTAATTTTTTTGCTTTCTAGAGTTGTTGTTGCTTTTTTTTTCTTTTCGGTTTTTAGTTTTTAAAATTTGAATTGCAACGTGTCCTGGCATGGATATTTTTTTCTTGAGCTTATGCTGTTTAGAGTCCAGTCAGTTTCCTGCATTTGTGTCTTTTACCAAATTTTGTAAGTTTCAACCATTATTTCTTCAACTATTCTTTCCACCCATCTTTCTGGGACTCTAATGATACAAACTGTGGGTCTTTAGTTATTTTCCCATAGGTGCCTGAAGCCTGTTCATGTTTTTTTCAGTCTGTAATTTCTTTGTTGATCAGATTGGGTGAATTGTACTATTCTGCCATTAAGTTCACTGATTCTATCCCTTATCATTTCCATTGTACTATTGAGTACTCCAGCAATCTTTTTTTCTCCCTTCTCATTATATTTTTCAGTCGTATAGTTTCCATTTGGTTCTTCTAATTTCTATTTCTTTGTTGACGTTTTCTATTTTTTCATTTGTTTCAAGGGAATTTGTAATTGATTTTTGAAGCATTTTCTGATGGCTGCTTTAAAATCTTGTCAAATAATTGTAACATCTGATTCAGCATAGTGTTGGCCTCAATTGCTTGTCTGTTTTTCTTTCAAGTTGTTATTTTCTTTTTCTTGGTAGTGTGAGTGATTTTTTTTTTTATTTTATCACACATAGATGTGTGTTTATCATGTTAGGAGATTCTGGGTCCTACTTATTTCTTTTATTTTAGCAGATAGCCACATTGTTTTGGTTTAACATGAGAGTCTTGACTTACTTTTGTGGGTTCCAATCGCAGTTTGATTTTCCTAGACTTTGTGGTTTAATTTTAGTTTGCTTGGTTTATCTGGTGCTGCTGGGGCTCCCACTGGTCCCTGCTGGTGATGTCTGATGGTGAAGGATGTCTCTGAGTGAAGAATAGGCACAGTGGGCTCCCCTACCAATGTCTCTTACCCTCACATTGGCCCAAAGTCTCTGGGAAGGGAAGAGGAGTGTTGCATCTGTGAGACAGAATCTTCCTGGAATTGGGATGTTTCTTATGACCCGAGTCCTATGTCTGGTTCTGTCTTCCTTCCCAGTGTCTTTGGGTGGAGATGGGGAGTTTTGTGTCCATAGGGACAAAGGGGCTTTCCAGACTAGGCTGCCTGCTATAGCTGGGTCTTGTGTACTTTTGCCTCCTTAAATGCAAGGAGAGTCTCAGACTTGGTATAGAAAGAGAATACATCTTTCTGGCTACTTATTTCTTGTGAGGCTTCTGTGATGATGTGATTTATAAGAAATACTGGTCACACTAATGACCAAAATACATTTCTCATATATATTTGGTCTTCATTTTTGGGTTCTGGCTCACAGTTGACAAAACACTTAGAATTTCCTGAGTGACAAGAGGAATTACTGGGAGCATCTTTTGTCATAATATTTAGTTTTTTGTCTTCAGTTCCTGAAATTGCTTCAGAGCCATAAAGGTGAAATGAGTGTCTTATTATTTATAACAAGGCATTTTCCACCACAACTGGGTTCAAGTTAATGAAGTAATTTTTGGAAAGCACCTAAGGGTGGGAGCTGGTTGCCAGGGGAAGCAACCATGATTGGAGGGTTGGAACTTTCAATCCCACACCTTGATTTCCAGGGAGAGATGAAGGGCTGGAGATTGAGTCAGGCACTGATGGACAATGTTTTAATCAGTGGTGCCTATGTAATGAAGTTGCCATAAAAAACCACCAAGGCAGTGTTCAGAGAGCTTTTAGGTTGGTGAACACAAAGAGATGTGAGGAGAATAGAATTAAGCTGAATTCTCAGGCACCCTCCTGGTGTTGAAGAACTGTTGGTTAAAAAACAATCTTCTCCACATGTTGGAGCTGCCAATTGGTTCTTCATAGTGGTGATGTTGGGCTTGCCTAATGTCAAGTGTACACCTGTTTGATCCTGGACTGGAATGAGTCTCCTTGGGGCTGATCTCTTGTTAGGGTGGAGGGAGGATATGGAAACACTGGTCTGGGTGGCTTTTCTCTGTTTGGTGCGGGTATGCAAGACTTTCAGGTGTGCTGTTCTCTAGTTCTGGTGTCCCCAGACTATTCAGTTACATCCTACCACCCTTCAGAGTTCTCTATTGGTTGTCTTTTGTACCATTTCCAGATTTTATACTTGTGTTTAGCTAGGAGAAGTAAGGAGAAATACCATTCTTCTCATACCAGAAGTTTTCCTTCTCTGTAATATGTTCCATCCAACTTGCTTAGAATTGAGATTAAATTCACCAGTTTACAGACATGACTTTCTTTCTTTCTTCTTCCTTTCTTTCTTCCTTTCTCTCTCTCTTTTTTCTTTCTTCTTCCTTCCTTTCTTCCTTTTCTTTCTTTTTTCTTTTCTCTTCTTTTTTCTTTCTTTTCTTCCTTCCTTCCTTCCTTTCTTTCTTTTCTTTCTCTTTCTTTCTTTCTTTCTTTCTTTCTTTCTTTCTTTCTTTCTTTCTTTCTTTCTTTCTTTCCTTCCTTCCTTCCTTCCTTCCTTCCTTCCTTCCTTCCTTCCTTCCTTCCTTCCTTCTTTCTTTCTTTCTTTCTTTTTCTTTCTTTCTCATGACTACATTCACCTCTCTCTAGAATTCTGTCCCTCTCTCATTATGCACAATTCTGTCTAGACAGCAGTTTGGAAAGTTTAGCCCAAAATCTTTCCGGTGTCCTGGAATGTGATTATTCTACGAAAACTGCTTCTTAGTCTCTTCTTATGTATCTGTTTTCAGTTTTTTCCCACTAAAATTTGTTGTACCCTTTCTTGGTCTTACAATTTTATTAACAGTAGATTCATGGACATAAAGAAGGAATTTTGTTGATTTTTTCTTCTTGTCACTTAACATTACAGTTCTTTTTATTTCTGATGGAAATTTTATTTTTATTTATTTTTTTATTATTTAAAAATTTTTTAAATTTTTAATAATTTATTGTCAAATTGGTTTCCATATAACACGCAGTACTTCTCCCCACAAGTGTCCCCCTCCATGACCATCACCCCCTTCCCCCCTTTCAGTATTCAGTAGTCTCTCATGATTTGTGTCCCTCTCTCTCCCCAACTCTCTTTCCCCCTTCCCCTCCCTATGGTCCTCTGTTAGGTTTCTGCTGTTAGACATATGCGTGCAAACACATGGTATCTGTCCTTCTCTGTCTGACTTTTTCACTTAGCATGACACCCTTGAGGTCCTCTGATGAAAATTTTAAATACCCTTTTATTATCCTCAGAATACCTCTTTCTAAGACTCAGGTTATTCTGAACCTTGGCTTTTTTAGTGTTGCACGTGCATGTTACTCTTTTGTAGTTATTATTGGTTATGTCTCTGTTACATCATAGTGTGCTGTATACGAACATGAGAGTCAGACTCATATTTGAATCTTATCTCTACTCTTTTCTAGATGTGTGATTTGAGGTTGGTTATTTAACCTGAGCTTCCATTTCCTCATGTATAAATAAAGTAATACTGCTGATAACAGGACTAACTTTATAGGATTGTTCTGAGGATTAAATGAGATAAAACACATTAAGCAGGTAGCACGGTTCCTGACCCAGAGTGAATTACTCAGTAAATGCTATTGCTATTGTTATAAAATTTTAAAATCCAAGATTATAAAAAAACTTTTTTATAGCTATCTCTTTGGATGCCTACTGTTTTCGCCTTCTTTGCAATTTCCTTTTTGAGAGCCTTCCAGTCAGCTTATGTAAATTAAAGTTCTCAGGGAAGGAGATTGCATATCCTTTAAATTGTGAAATTTCATCTAATTTAATTACAACTAGCATTCTTAGGCCAGTGCTGCGATGGTCCTCTTACTGTTACTGAGCAGTAAATGCATATATTTCACAGCTCTGTCTCCTTGCAGTTGATGTGTAGGTGTTAAATTAGCCTTGCTGGTTAACCATCCATAAACATTTCAAAATACATACCTCATATGAGTACCCAGCTTGCTTCTACATGCTAGAAAAATTTTTGCCTGTTAGACATTTCACATTATCATATGTCCTACCTGCATTTCTTGCTGTGTTTTAAAATAGGTTATGGTTACAGTATATTCTTATACTTCTCTGGTGAAATATGAAGTGTATCAGACACTTGATTTGAACTATGAATAAGAATCATATCTAATTATATATTTTGTACATGGGCTACCCTATTGTCATTCACTTGTTTATCACTAACAATTGTATCTAAAATTATGTAGCAATTGTATAAAGGTCAACAAATTGGCATTATTATGAGTGTATTCCAAATAACCTGTTTTTTCCTGAGTTAAAGTTCGTAATCTTTTTAATCTTGGTAAATTCTTTAGGTTTCATGTTTGATAGCTATAATTTTGGAACCTCCCAAAACTATCTTAATTAGAGGCAAGTTGGAATGTGTTTGAAATTTTTCTGCTTAGGAGTTCAGTTACTTTGGAGCAGTATTATGTAATCTTAAGGAAGTTGGTTTTTTTCAGAGATTCAACCTTTCCTGCTTTCTTTCACCTAATTTTCTTAGCTCTCCACCTCCTCCCCTGGCAAGAATAGAAATCCAGATTGTTGTTAGTCTTTTGGAGATGTTTGTAACTAGGGTCTTGCTGACTCTAAACTTTGAATGTTTTGGACTGTTTATGAGGTCTAGCACTGGCATTATGGCCAAATTCTAACTTAGGTATTTAGATTCAGATATCAGAAATCTAATTGAAATGGCAGAAGATCCAGTATTTTCCTTCTCGCTATCAGGAAATGGTGGTATGCAGTGGCTAGGTACTGTGCTATCTAAATGATTCATTTGTGAATTGATTGCTAGATATGATTTGTTTAAATGCTTGTAGAGTGTTGAGGCCTTTGGGGGGGGGCGGGGTTGGATAAAGGATTGATTAGTAGTGGTTTGGGATCTTTCATGTTAAGTTACAGAATTGTAACTTGCAAGCAAAAATAGAGATAAAAGGGACTGAGGCCTTGGGCCTGAAATGAGTATGAGAGCACACTTTGTGCTTTCATAACCCACTTCTTTTTCCTCACCTCTTCTTTTAGCCCAATCCATGACTTTGCTTTCTTTAAAAAAGAAAAAAACTTTTTTTAATGTTTATTTGTTTTTGAGAGAGAGAGACCGAGCATGATCAGGGGAAGGGCAGAAAGAGAGGGAGACACAGAATCTGAAGTAAGCTCCAGGCTCTGAGCTGTCAGCACAGAGCCTGACACGGGGCTTGAACCCACGAACTGTGAGATCATAACCTGAGCCGTGAAGGTGGACACTCAACCGACTGAGACACCCAGTTGCCCCTACTTTGCTCTTCTTAGAGAAAGATATTCTGGCTTCTTCTTCTTTTTTTTTTTTTTTTTTTTTTTTCTTGCAGGATCCTTTTGCCTAGACCCATTTCCACATTGAACCATGTTTCTGGGAAAGTGCCCTCTCCTTTGTCTGCCAAACCCTTTCTCTGCTGTTAGCCAATTAAAGCTAGAAATCACATCTTCTTCATTAAACTCTGTTGACCTGAGTGTCACAGAAGTGACAGTGCCCTGAGGCATAGATCATGTAAACATTTCTACTTGTCAGTTTATGTAGCTGTTCATTGTTTTTATACTGCTGTCTTGGTATTTTTGTAGGATAGTTATTTGTTGTCTTGCACCTTAGATTTTCAAATCCAAGGGGAAAATTCTGTCAGACTTGCTAGGTATTCAGTTTCACAAGTAAATAGAAATTTAATGGATGGTTCTTTGATGGCAATGCCATTAAAGGCAAAAGTTGACAAGTAGCCTCTGAAAAATTAGAACTCTTGTTGCTGCTTGCTGAACTTTCTAATAGGTAACTGAGGTTATATGCTTAGGAAATAAAACATGAATCATTTCAATTCTTGGCCACATACTCCTACTACAATACTTTAGAATTTTTTTTTCCTTGTAAACTAGTCAGGTGACTCAAAGACTTTATTGCTTTGTAATCCTACTACATTGCTTAAGCATGATAATACTGCCTTTAAATTTATAAGCCATTGACTGGAGAAGTCTTAAATTTCTGTTGTTGATTTCTCTCTGAATCCGACTGAACGTGATTGATTTCTACCTCTGAGAATATCATTATCCATTAACTACCTAAGTAATAACTTTTAAGGAAGAGACAGAGTCCTCCACAATCAGAACTCTGCCTTCATTTCTTCTATGTTCTACTGTAAGCTAGCACTCATCTAGTTCCAACAGTAACAAACTAATTATACTTTCCCATGCCAACTGCCATATGTTTAGTCATATAGTGTTATCTCCTCTTGAAGTACCTTTCTTCTATTGTTGCAACTCCTTATTCACCTGGCATATTCTTTTTTTTAAATGTTTATTTATTTTGAGAGAGAGAGTGTAGGGGAGGGGCAGAGAGAGAGAGAGAGAGAGAGAGAGAGAGGGAGACACAGAATCACAAGCAGGCTCCGTGCCCTCAGTGCAGAGCCAGCATGGGGCTCAAACTCAAACGGTGAGATTAGGACCTGAGTGGAAATCAACAGTCATTTGCCTAACTACCTGAGCCACCCAGGCACTCCTGGCTTATTCTTAACTTACCTCAAATATCTTCTTTTTCAAAATGTTTATTTATTTTGAGAGAGGGAGAGAAAGAGAACAAGAAAGAGAACATGAGTGAGGAGGAGCAGAGAGAGGGAGAGAGAGACTCCCAAGCAGCCTCCATACTATCAGCACAGAGCCCGATGGAGGCTTGATCCAACACAGGGCTTGATCACATGAACCATAAAATCATGAACTGAGGCAAAATCAAGAATCGATGCTCATCCAACCCAGGCACCTCACCCCAAATATCTTCTATTCTGTGATACCTTTTTTTTTTAAACAATGTTTATTTATTTTTGAGAGAGAGAGAGAGCGCACACGCACTGGGGAGGGGCAGAGAGAGAAGGAGACAGGAATCAAAGTGGGCTCTGTGCTGAGAGCAGAGAGCCTGATGTTGGGCTTGAACTCGCTAACCATATGATGATGACCTGAGCCAAAGTCAAGACACTCAACTGATTCAGCCACCCATGTGACTCAGATGCCTCGTGTGATAACTTTTTGATTCCTACACCCAGCAATGATAGTTACTTAGTTTTAA
This sequence comes from Suricata suricatta, assembly GCF_006229205.1. Lineage (NCBI taxonomy): Eukaryota > Metazoa > Chordata > Mammalia > Carnivora > Herpestidae > Suricata > Suricata suricatta. The sequence continues at coordinate 50,585,014 of NC_043717.1, forward strand.
ACATTTTAGCATTGTATTTTCACTATTTATGTTTGTACCTTACTCCCACTGATTCTACTGTGAGTTTCTTAAAACGAGAGTATTTGTTTTCCCAGTCTTGCAGAGTTCTTGACAACTACCATATGCTCAATACATGTTGGAATGAATGAATGGATGAACCAAGGACAAGCATATTAATGGAAGTAGATAGAACCCATGGATGTGGGGACTTTTGGTTCTGACTTTGAGAGACTAACCTGTATCAGACCAAATATCCCTCCAAGAGAACTAGAAAAACTGGATAAAATTATAAAATACTTGTTTGAAAGCATCAGAAGAGCTATCAAAGCAACTAAAGGTCTAAATCCCAGAGAAGAGAGATGTATTGAGGTGAGCCCAATATTTTGAGCTACACTTCCCTTCAAGGCATTTGCCAATATAAGTGGCAATATAAGTGGTAGAGAGACTGAGAAGCCAAACTGAAAGTAGCAATTAAGAGACAAAAAAGCTGAGCAGAGGTTTTAGCATCTTACAGGGGCTGTAGAAACACAAAAATGGAGCTCAGGGCTATCATGATATTTTGGACTAGAGGGTCTAAGATGCAGAGAAAGAAATTATAATGGACTTAGTCCAATATTTTACACTACTTTTCCCTTGGGACATTTGCTGATTTCTAAGTGATATAGGTCAAAGAAGTTGAAAAATTAAGCAGAATGTGGCAGATACAAATCTGAGTAGCTAAGCATAGCTTTCAACAGTTTCACAATGCTGGAGAGTCAGAAATTGGAGTTTACAGCCTGCCAAAGAGGAGGCACACTAGTAATTACTTCAGGTTTTCATCTGGGATTCCCAAAGGGCTAAATTCCAGGAGAAAGGATAAACTATAAAATACCATTCCTCACAAAGAGTAAAGCAAAAAAAAAAAAAAAATCAGCTCAATCTCAGGCAGGATTAAGGCGATCTGTCCTTCATCACCTGTCAGGAACAAAAGTAAATCTTCTCTGAAGGAAGATAATATCATCCAGAGCTCCTCCAACTTTTAATATGCAATGTCTGGCATTTAATCAAAAATTACTAGGCTTACCAGTATGAGTTTTCCAGGACTGCCATAAGAAAGTACCACAGACTGGGTGGCTTAAAAAACAAGTTTATTGTCTCCTAGTTTTGGATGCTAGAAGTCAGAAATCAAGGTATTATTGGCAAGCTTTATTCCTTCTAAGTAAAGGATCTGTACCAGGTGTCTCTCACTGGCTTTTAGATGGTCATTTTCCCCCTATGTTTCGTCACATTGTCTCCTTTCTATGTGTATCTCTTTGTCCAAATTTACTCCTTTTTATAAGAATGCCAGTCATATTGGATTGGGGGCCATCCTATTGAACTTACTTTAACTTGATTACTTCTATAAAGATTCTATCTTCAAATAAGGTCATATTCTGAGATTTTCTAGATCAGAAGAAAGTACTGAGACTGAAGAATCAAGTGGGGGGGTAAAAAAGAAAATACAAAAACCACATCAACAATTCATTGTTGAATATTTATTGTATATTTGCTTCCCTTTAGTGTACTTGTTGGGAAGCCATGAAAATCTAAACTCAGCCTGTGCAGTGAATAATAGATTTATAGTCAGAAGGACATGTGTTAGAACCCTAGCTCTACCTCTAACTCTTTTACTATGTGATCCTGGATTAGTGTTTCTCTGAGTCAGTTTCTTCATCTGTAAAAGGAAGACATTAATACTTCCCTGACAGGATTATTGTGGGGATTAAATGAGATAATGCATATGAAAGTGCTTTGTAAACTGCAAAGCCACAAATATGACAGCATTTGTTCTTTATTGTGCATAATATACTATACTTTGGGACATTTCTACTATTCTGAGAAGACTACAGATAACTTGTTTTCTAGAGCCAATATCTGCTTTAAAAACACTTGAGTAAAACCATATTCCATCTGTTACTATGTATAATTGGTGAAAAAAAGAGGGATGTTTGCTGTGCTATGCATTATCTGTCAGGTCTCATTTTATTATCTTTGTCAAAAGTTAAACCTTTAAGATTGCTGAGATTTTCTTTTTTTTTTTTTCTATTCCTTAAACATTTTGTAGAAATATATCTTGTTTGGGTGTGTTAACAATTTCCATTTGTATTTCATCTGTCAATTTATATTTTTGTTTTATTGCTGTTTCTAAGGTTTTCAATTCTATAATCAACTAATTCAATAAACATTTGTTGATACACTATGTGCGAGGCACTGTCTTAGTGGTTGTAATAAAAGATGAATAATATATCTAGTGGGGAAGTTAAATACATAAATACTTTTGATATAGTAAGATGAGTGCCAAGGGGGAGGCATGTAAGCACAGAAAAGAGGTGACCTCTGCCTGTGGTGCCACTGAAAAGGTGATATTTGAGTTAAGTCTCTAGTGGTTAGTAAAAACACCTTGTTGACAAAGGGCAGATGCTCATTTCTGGTAGAGGAAACAGGATGTACAAAGGCATTGGGGAATTGAAGGATCTGATGTATTGAGGGATCAAATGTAATTTGGTATGACTAGGGTGTAGGATGTGAGGCAAGAGGAGGTGTTGGGGTGACAGATTCAGCTGGAAATGTCTACAGGTCCTTAACTTGAAGAAAAAATGGAGAGGAATAATAATGAAGGGTTTTAAGCAGGGGAGTTGAATGAACTCTACATATCAGCAGTGGTGTGGACAGTGGACTGGAGAGCAGTGAGAGGAAAGGTCAAGAGATGAGTTGGGAGGCTGTGCAGTGGCCCAAGTGAGAAATGATGAAGGCCTGAACTATGGCAGTGGCAGTGGCAATGGCAGTGGGGATTGAGAGAAGTGGCCAGATTCAAGAGGTATGACAGAGATAGTAGATAAAACACACCCATACCTCTTGGTGTAGAGGTTTCTCCTCACAATTGAATGGATAGTTTGTATCTATTATTCTCTTAATATATTCTCTTAACTATAGAGTTACTCCCATTGGGTGAGGATTTATTGAAGGAATCAGAAAAAATAAAGAGCATAGTTGAACATATACCCACTAAGTAAAACGAATCCAGCTGAGTGGAAATTGATGTGGAGTTGCTAAGATTTGGTGATGTGAATAGCTGGATCTGGGTCAGTTTGGTTAGAATGGATATCCGTAGATGACTGTTTCCTGGACTCTTTTTTTCTCGTTAACTCTCTATCACAGCTTTCCTCTTTACTCTCAATTCCATGCTTCTCCTTTCACAAGAAAAGAGAAAGCAAATCAGCTGTGGACTTCCAAAGGTTCCTACTCTATACCTATTCACCCACTTGGATCTGTGTCTATTTTCTTTATCTTCTCTCCTGTTATTATAGATAAACTGTTCATGCTTTTATCTAAAATCAACCCCTCCACTTATGCACTAGATTCCATCATCCTTTGCCTACAAAAAGACATTCCTCCAGCATTTATACCTGTAGTTCTTTTTCTCTCGCACCCCACAGCCACCTTTAGCACTTTTATCAGTTCAGAATTTTAAATATATCGAAGCTGCTTCTCATCCCCTCCACTACTACTACCCTGATACAAACCACCATCATCTCTGAACTAGATTATTTCAATACCCTCTTAACTGGCCTTTCTGTTTCTACCCTTGAATCCTATTTTATTCTTATCTCCACACAATAGCCATATGGTCCTTTTAAAGTGTAAGTCAAATCATGTTGCTCTTCTGCTCCCATTGGCTTCTTATCAAAACAGTCCTTAACATGCCTTACAGAAAGCTACCTTTTTGACCACATTTTCTACCACTCCATCCCTTACTCTTAGTATCAAGCAGACCAAATGTGCCTTGGGGTCTTTCCATTTTCTGATCCCTCTGCCTGGAATGTCTTTCTCCACCTCCACAAATAGGCACCATATGGTTTTCTTCCTCACTTCTTTTGGGTCTTTCCTCAAATCACAAATATCCATCCAGACCACACTTTATAGCACACAAAAATTTCCTGCCCACTTTCTTTGTTTAATGTCCTTTCCTGCTTTTTTTTTCCCCTTCATATCCTTTATCCACTAGTTTACATTGTTTTCATTTATTTGTTTATTGCATATTCTCCCCTTAAAGTGACAGGTCTTTGAGAGGTGGTATTTTATTTTGTTTGCTGCTGTATCCACAGTACCTAAATATATTAGGTGCTTGATAAATATTTCTGAATGAGCAAATGAATTAATCAGTTAGTGAATCCATCCTGGAAAAGAAGAGCCTTGAGTAGCATTTTCAAAGCATTAAGGGATATGACTTGATGGAAAAGAGGGGGAAGGGCATTCCAGACAGAAGCAGTGTCTTTTACCATGACACGACTGTAAGAATGAGCTCTTGAGGTTTGGGGGACAGCAAGCATATTGTCTTACTAATATGAAATAGCTGTTAAGATGTGAATGGAAGTACATAGCATTATCTTCTTGCTTTTTAATTCCTATCCAATATTTAAACCTTTAAACTATACTTTTCTGAGGCGTCATTTGATACTACAAGTTTTACTCTCACAACTATACTGTTCTTTGGAGGCAAGAACAAGGCAGTTAACAAGGCAGTTAAGTCTTGTGTACTTAATAGATGCTCAAAAAGTATGTGTGTTGTGTTGGAAATTGCCCAGTATTGGGAGTGCTTTAGTAAATGAAAGGGTCTACATTTTGTGACTTTTGATCAATGGACCATAATGAAAAATATTTATGACACTTTCCCTAGCCACTTTATTGCTTTGTGTAAGGTAGTGCTACTGAATGTGTATTAACTCTCAGACATACATTTCCTGATTTTCTTATGGGAAGGTAATCATATATGTCAGACTTCATCAAATTGCTCATTTAAATTGGCTGAGTTTATTACACTTTAATTCTTCTTTAAATATTTATTAGAATTCTCCAGTAAAATTCTTTGTTTTCTTTGTTGGAGGACTTATAACTACAAATTAAATGTATTTCATAGATGTAGAACTGTTCAAATTTATTTATTTCTTCTTGAATGGCTTTTGTTATTTTGAATCTTTTAGAGAACTGGTCTATTAAAACTAAGTGTCACATTTGTGGGCATAAAATTCTTTATACTATTCCCTTTTTGTCTTTTTAATGTCTTCACGGTTGTGTTAACTCCGCTTTCATTTCTCATATTGGCAATGTGTTTCTTGCTTTTATTTATTGATTTGTATAACTAGAGGCTTATCAATTATGTTCATACTTCCACAGAACCAACATTTTATTTCATCAACTTTTCTTAATAATAAAATAAAGCATTGATTTCTCAATGGAACTGAATTGAAAGCCCAGAAATTGACCCATGCTTATATGGTCAATTACAACAAAAACAAAAATGTGCAATGGGCAAAATAGCCTCTTCAATAAATGGTGCTGGGAAAACTAGATAGCTATATAAAAAAGAAAAATGAAAAAAGAAACTGTATCACTTTTTTATACTGTACAGAAAAATAAACCCAAGATGGATTAAGGACCTAAATATGAGACCTGAAACTGTAAAATTCCTAGAAGAAAACACATGCAGTAAGTTCTTTGACATTGGCCTTAGCAACATTTTCCTATACATATATTCTCAAGCAGGGAAAACCAAAGCAAAAATAAACTATTGGGACCACACCAAAATAAATAGGTTTTGTGCAGCAAAGGAAGTCATCAACAAAATGAAAAGGAAACCTATTGAATGGGAGAAGATATTTGGAAATGACATATCTGATAAGGCGTTAATATCCAAATTATATAAAGAAGTTACATAACTCAACACCAAAAAACTTAAATAATCTGATTTTAAAATGGGCAAAGAAACTGAATAGACATTTTTCTAAAGAATACATGGAGGAGATGGCAGACAGACACAAGAAAAGATGTTCAACATCACTAATCATCAGGGAAATGAAAATCTAAATCACAATGAGATATCATTTCACACCTGTCAAAATGGCTAGTATCAAAATGACAAGAAATAAGAAGTGTAAGCAAGGATGTAGAGAAAAAGGAACCCTCATTCACTGATGGTAGAAATGCAAATTGGTGTAGCCACTGTGGAAAACAGCATGCAATTTCTTCAAAAAATTAAACTACAATTACCATATGATCCAGTAATTCCATTACTTGGTATTGCCCAAAGAAAATGAAAATACTAATTCAAAAAGATATATACACCCCTATGTTTATTGCACCATTGCTCATTATAGCCAAGATATGAAAACAACTCAAGTGTCCATGGGTAGATGAATGGATAAAGACGATATTATGGAAATGAGACCAGATCTGTGGGTATTATTTTCTGCCCAAGGTGTTTCAGATTCATTCTTAAGGAACTGAGAACCTAATCTCCAAAATGCCAAAAAGACCATCTTATACCCCACCTCCCAACCCAGCTCCCACAGCACAATTGCCCAACACACCAGGGTTTGTGGGATATAATCCATACAGTCAACTTGTCTATAGCTGCAGGCTGGGAGGTAAGTCAGGCACCAACAGCTGGGTCACTGCATCCTCTAGTATTACGATTCTAGAGCCCCCAAAGCCACCAGATAAGTTATTGATGCCCTATATGAGATAGAGTAGAAAGGTCTGGGACCAAGTAAAAGCTTCTAACCCTGACCTAAACTTATGGGAGATTGGCAAGATTATTGGTAGCATGTGGCAAGATCTCTGATGAAGGAAAACAAGAATGTTTAAACAAATCTGAAGCAGAAAAGATAGAGAACAATGAATTTCTGAAGGCCTATCATAATTTCCCCACATACCTTGCTTATATAAATGCAAAAAGTCATGCAGAAACTTCTTTAGAGGATGAAAGTCTGCACAGACAGACTCACATGGAGAAAGGAGAACCTTACATGAGTTTTCAGCTTGCTAAAGATGAAAATGATTATGATGATGGCTTTTCAGTGAAGCATTCAGCCACCTCCCATTTCTAGAGAAACCACCACCTCACCAGTGAAATCTCACTTCATGAGAGTGTGGTGCCAGATGTTCATTCAGTTGTCACAATAGCTAAAATGCTGGTCCTCAAATGACAGGTCTAGTCCTTAAAGGTTTATCAGTGAAAACTAGAGCATAACTTCTTCAAATAGAGGAACCCTACCATGAAAAGAAGAGGAAATTCATGGAAAGGACAGATGGGCAGTAACCGCATTGACATTAGCTGTAGCAACTTCTTTCCAGACATGTGTCCTGAGGCAAGGGGAACTCAAGCAAAAATGAACTATTGGAACTTCATCAAAATAAAAGGCTTCTGCACAGTGAAAGAAACAATTAACCAAACTGAAAGGCAACCTTCAGAATGGGAGAAAATATCTGCAAATGACATATTTGATAAAGGGTTTGTATCCAAAACCTATAAAGAACCTATCAAACCCAACACCCCAAAAATCAAATAATCCAATTATGAAATGGGCAGAAGACATGAATAGACATTTTTTGAAAAAAGACATGCTAATGACCAACAGACACATAAAAAGATGCTCAACATCACTCATCATCACTGAAGTACAAATCAATACTACAATGCTGCATCACCTCTCAGCAGGCAGAATGGCTAACATGAACAACATAGGAAACACCACATGTTGGCAAGGATGTGGAGAAGGAGGAATCCTCTTACAGTGCTGGTGGGAATGCAAACTGGTATAACCGCTCTGGAAAAGAATATGGAGGTTCCTCAAAAACTGAAAAATAGAATTACCCTATGATACAGCAGTTGCACAAATCCTTGGGTATTTACCCAAAGGATACAAAAATACTGATTTGAAGGGATACATGCATGCATACCAATGTTTATAGTTGCATTGTCAACCATAGCCAGATTATGGAAAGAACCCAAATGTCCATCGACTGATGAATGGGTAAGAAAGAGGTGATATATATATACATATATAATGGAAAATTACTCAGTAATAAAAAAGAATGTCATTTGCAAGGACATGGAGGTTCAAGAGAGTATCATGTTAAGTGAAATAAGTCACTCAGAGAAAGACAATACCATATGATTTCACACAGATGTGGAATTTAAGAAACAAAACAAATGAACACGGGGGAAAAAGAGAGGAAAGCCAAGAAACAGACTAGACTCTTAACTGTAGAGAAAAAACTGATGATTACCAGAGGGGAGGTAGATGAAGGGATGGGTTAAATAGGTCTTGGGGATTAAGGGGTGCACTTGCTGTGATGAGCACTGGGTGATGTATGGAAGTATTGAATCACTATTTTGTACACCTGAAATTAATATTACACTGTATGTTAACTAACTGGGATTTAAATAAAAACTTTAAAAAATTAAATTTTTTTTGAGTTTAATGGTGTTATGTGGTTTGTGCGTTAATATTTTTCTTGTCCATATCACCACCAAAGGCTTTTGGACCATTTATCATGAGCCAAATAGCACAGTCACCTTTCTTAAGCCATTGTGAAGATGGTTCTTTTCTTTGGGTCTTATTAGCCCTCCACTACTGAAAGCTTCACAATTAAGTTAATTGAGAAATGCCCACTTCTTTCAGAGAATCATCCTTTGATGATGCACAATGTACTCTTACAAATGTCTTCCTATAATCACTGGGGTGCTTTCCAAAGCCATAGCCATAAACCTCCCAGTTCCCATCAACAGCTTCCTGAAAGTCCCCTTTCCTGTATACTTCCACAAAGAGTAGCTTCTTGAAAAGTTAGTCATGTATGAGTATGTATTTGTTCATTTATCCCTTTTTATTTTTAAGCAAGAGTTGTATTAAGGAGTCGACTGCAACTCTGCTTGGGTCATAATGATCTGGAAATAGTCTCCATAGTAGTTACTAGCTTAGGAAGTAGTCATTAAAGTGAACATGGCACATACACATTATATATACTGCTTTTTGTTGTAATTAATATTTGGTGTGTTCTGATAAATTCATCCTTATTGAACAGAAAATTAATTACTTGTTTACCAAGTTTTCCAAAGACAGAATAGATCACAAAGCTTAAGAATTGAATATTCTTGCAATAGACTAGATAACTTCAAAACTGTTAGCCCATTCCAGAAGGAAAACATCTGGGAATTAAATTCATCCACAGAAATTGCTCTCTAGTTATCAAAACATTCAAACGCTCAAGGCTAAGGATCCCATAGATCAGAGCCTACACTTTTTTTTAAGTTTATATTTATTTTTGAGAGAAAAGGAGAGAGAGCAGGGGAGTGGCAGAGAGACAGGGGGAGAAAGAATCCTAAGCATCTGCCACACTGTCCTGATATGGGGCTCAAACTCAATAACTGTGAGATTATGACCTGAGCTGAAATTAGGAGTTGGACCCAGGGTCCCCAGAGCCTACCGTGTTGATAAATTCTTAGTAATGTTTTGGAGACTAGATGCATGATAGTTTGTGACACATATCCTTCTCAAAAACTAGAATAGATTTTTCCTGAATAGTGGTATATCAGATGGTATATGTTTCTTCAAGGTCCAAATATAATAAATAAGTGGGGGGGGGGAATAGTGTGATATATGTGTGCAATGGAATATTATTTAGCTGTAAAAATGAATGCGATCTTACAATTTGCAACAGCATGAATGGACCTAGAAGGTATTATGCTGTGTGAAACCAGTCAGAGAAAGACAAATACTGTATGATTTCACTTAGATGTGGAATCTAAAAAACAAAACAAATGAACAAACAAAGAGCAGAAACAGACCCATAAATACAGAGAACTAGCCAGTGGTTGCCAAAGAAGAGTAGTTAAGAAGATGGGAAAATAGGTGACAGGGAGTGGGAGATAAAGGCTTCCAGTTATAGAATAAATAAGTCATGGAGTAGAAGGTATGGCATAGTGAATAGAGTCAATAGTATTAGTGCTGTATAATGACAGATGATAGCTATACTTGTGGTGAGTATAGCATCATGTATAGGCTTGTGGAATCACTATCCTGTAACCTGAAACTAATGTAACTTTGTCAACTAACATTTAAAAATTTTTATTCATTGATTTCTGTTATCATAATTATTTCTTTAATTTTGCCTACTTTAAACCCCATTTGCTATTTTTTTTAGTTTTATTAAGTTGGATGCTATTCAATTAAACCTTCTGTGTTTTCTAATATGCTTAATATTTAATGCTATAAATATCCCCTAACCACTGCTATAGCTGTTGAATAGGAATGGTGCAAATGCATATCCTTTTTTTCTTCTTGATCTTATGGGGGAATTAGTAAATATATCACCATTAAGTATCTTTTTCACTCTAGATTTTTAATAGATGCTCTTTATCGGATTGAAGAAATTTTTTCTATTCTATTCTATTCTATTCTATTCTATTGGTAAGTGACAAAAATTCAACGGAGTAAAATTAAAGATCACATTGTCTCTATTTAACAATTCATTAATTATCAACATCACATCTAGTGAATATAAAGGAGCTCCATCAAGTTGCAGAAAAGAAAAGTTTTTTTTTATGTCTTTATTTTATTTTGAGAGAGTGAGCAGGAGAAGGGCAGAGAGAGGGAGATACAGACTCTGAAGCAGGCTCCAGGCTCTAAGCTAGCTGTCAGCACAGGGTCTGAAGCGGGGCTCAAACTCATGGACTGTGAGATCATGACCTGAGCCGAAGTTGGATGCTTAACCAACTGAGCCACCCAGGTGCCCCAGAAAAGGAAAGTTTTTTTTAAAGGAAGAGAGGGAACAGGATAAAATTAATTATTAGCAAAGAATACTTTGTTTTAGGCAAGGTTATCCTCCCTAAGGAGAATCCTATCAGTGGATTACCTTCTAATGCTGACCCAGAAATTCCAGGTTACCTGGTGAAAAGTCACATTTCCAGGAAAAGCTGAAGGTGCAATTATGTTAGGTATTAAGTTTTGGTGGAGTTTAGCATAAGTGACTCATTTCAGGCCTGCTGTCTCTTTTTAGTACTAGTTTGCTTAATCTTCTTTTTCAAGAATAGATGTTGATATTTGTCAAATGCTTTTTTTTGTGGGCCTGTGGAGATGATCATCTGGTTTTCCTCCTTTATTCTGTTGATATGGTGAATTACATTGACATTTGAATATTATATTGAAGATTTTTACATCTATGTTTATAGGTGATATTGGTGAAGCAGTTTCCTTCTTGTAACGTCTTGGCTTTGGTATCAAGATGATAGTAGCCTCATATAAAATGAGTTGGGAAGTTTTCCCTTCTCTTTTATTTCTTGGACATTTGTGTGAAACTGGTATTAGTTCTTCCTTAAATGTTTGTTAGAATTCACCAGTAAAGCCATTTGGGCTTAGAGTTATTCTTGTTGAAAGGTTTTAAAAAAAAAATAAAAATTTAAAATAAATGTGTGACTATTTGAGTTATCTGTTTCTTTTTTCAGTCAGCTTTAATAGTTTCTGGGGTTTTTTCTTTTTTTTTAAGGAATTGGTTCATCTTGTTTAAGTTGTCAAACTTAAAGGCATAGAGTTATTTGTAGTAGTTTTTCCCTTATTATCTGTTTAATGTCAATAGTAATGCCTCCTTTTTTTAATTTCTGATATTGGTAATTTGTGTCTTCTTTTGTATTTTCTTGCTCAGTCTCGCTATATAAGTTTGTCACTTTTATTGATCCTTTCAAAGGACTGGATTTTGGTTTTAAAAACAATAAAAGAGACAAACAATTGCATCAGTGTCTGGTATTATCTGTGTCCTTCCTTCTTGCTTGTTTAATTTGCTTTCTTTCTGTAGTGTTTTAATTTGGAGGTTAGTTACTAATTGTAGTCCTTTCTTCTCTTCTAATATAAGCATTTAATATATAATTTTCCTTGATCACACTCTTCTAACTACATCCCATAAATTTTAATATATTGAATTTTCATTTTTATTAGATTCAAAATATTTTATACTTTGTACTTGAGAATTCTCCTTGTACTTATAGGTTTATGTAGATGTGTGTTGTTTAACTTCCAGATATTTGGAGGGTTTTTTCAGATCTTTGTTTTTAATTTCTAATTTAATTGCACTGTGGTTATTGACCATATATTGTGTGGTTTTAATTCCTAAAAAAAAAAAACCCTTTTTTCCATACCTATTAGGATGGCTATGATAAAAAAATAAAAAATATTAAGTATTGGTAAAGATGTAGAGAGAATGGAACTCTTGTGCACTGTGGTAGTGTAAAATAGTGCAACCAATATGGAAAACAGTATGGAGTTTTCTTTATAAATTAAGAAATAGAGCTACCATATGATAACAGCAATTCCACTTCTGGATGTATAACCAAAAGAATCAAAAGCAGCATTTCAGGGATATCTGCACATCCACATTCATAGCAGCATTATTCACAATAACCAAAAGGTGAAATGGCCCAAATGTCCACTGACAGTTGAATAGATAAATCAAATATGGTAGGTGTGTGTGTGTATATATATATATATACATACATTATATATATATATATATATACATACACATACACATGCACACACACATATATATGTGTGTATATATATATATATATATATATATGCATACATACAATGGAATATTATCTAGCCTTTAAAAGTAAGAAAACCCTATGGCACTAACACTGTGTTGGATTTGTAGTCCCCTTGCTTATATTTAAATGTGGTAAAAATCAAAGTTTCAGAGCTGTAATTTGTTATGTGATGATCTCACCACATTGGATTCATTTGTTCAACTGATTTTTTGAAAAACAGTATCATACAAAAACTAGGCTTACAAGCAAATGAGCTAGATTTGAATCTCTGTGCAGATATTTAACCACCTATAATGTATTGAAGGTATTACTCACTAAGCTTTGGTTTCCACATTTATAAACTAGAGTTCCAAATAATTGAGTACATATTTTATAGAACTATTGAGACAATTGAACAAACTGAAGCATATAAGATTATTGGCTTAGAATATAGTACACAGTAAATGTTCAATAAACACAGCTCTTTTTATAGTTGTTAGTAGTGGTGGTATTGTTGAAAAGTAAATGGTGCAAATTTGCATTCATTAATGTTACATATTACCTCACTGATTTGGACCCATTGCTTAAATACATTTTGAGTCTGGAGCTTGTCATGTGCTATAAATTCACTTAGCTGAGCCATCATCTTAAAAAAGAAAAAAAATGCAAAGAAATTCTCTTGCCACATGCTTCAACATTGATGGACCTTAAGGACATTATGCTAAGTGGAATAAACCAGTCAAACACTGGCATCAAAAGTCAAACTCTGTATGATTCCACTCATATGAGGTATCTAAGGTATTCAAATTTATAGAAACAAAAAATGGAATGTAACTACCAGGGGCTGGGGAGGAAGGAGGAAAGGAGGAATTGGTTAATGGGTATAATGGGTATAGAACTTTGGATTTACAGGATAAGAAACTTAAAATCCATTCCCTACAATATGAATAAACAACACTATTGAACTGTACACTTAAAAATGGTTAGGATGGTAGATTTTATGTTATGTGGGTTTTTTTTCATACTTGACCACTTTTAATAATGAAACTTTAAAAATAACCAAATTATGGAAACAGCCCAAATGTCCATTGACTGATGAATGTATAAATAAGTGGTATATATATATATACACACACATATACATATATATACACATATACATATATATACATACACACACAATGGAATATTATTCAGCCACAGAAAATAATGAAATCTTTCCATCTGCAATGACGTGGATGGAGCCAGAGAATATGCTAAGCAAAATAAGTCAGTCAGAGAAAGACAAATACCATATGATTTAACTTTTGTGTAGAATTTAAGAAACAAAACAAATGATCATAGGGAAAAAGAGAGAGAGAGTGGCAAACCCAGAAACATACTCTTAAGTATATAGAAAAAACTGATGGTTACCAGAGGGGAGGTGGTGGGGAGATGGGTCAAATATGTGATGGGGGTTAAGCAGTACACTGTCTTGATGAGCATTGGGTATTGTGTGGAAGTGTTAAATTACTATCTTGTACACCCGAAACTAATATTACACTATATGTTAACTAACTGGATTTTAAATACAAACTTAAAAAGAAACATATAGAGACTCCCTCACTGTTTGGGACCCATTTAGACAAGCAGACATTTACTATTAAACAAAGAGGATATTTACTATTAAACAAAAACACAGCATTAAAAATGAAAAATCAAGGTGCCTGGGTGGCTTAGTTGGTTAAATGTCCAACTTTGGCTCAGGTCATGATCTCAGGGGTTCGAGCCCCGCATCAGGCCCTGAGCTGACAGCTTGGAGTCTAGAGCCTGCTTTAGATTCTGTGTCTCCCTCTCTCTCTGCCCCTCTCCCACTCATGCTCTGTTTCTGTCTCAATAATAATAAACATTAAAAAATTATAAAAAATGAAAATGAAAAATCCTCAAATTTAAAGAGAATGCCTGTTGAAGTCTTTGTGTGCATTTATATAAATATGAGAAAACAAAGAGTATTTTAATTTCAAGGAAATCAACTGAGTCCTCACCTTGCTTCACAATGTGATCTCCTGTCTCATCTTCATTTTGACTACATACCCCTCCCTACAGAAATTCTTCTCCACTTCCAGCACAGCATCATCACTGACCTCGAAGCCTGCTACCTCCTGTTCCTATGTGGATTTTTTTAAACCATGATAAAAAAAACAAAAATAAAAAACAAAAAATCACCTTTGTAAGTTTGTTTTACAGACCAGAATGTGGTCTCACTTGGGGAACATTACTTGTGTACTTGTAAAGACTATGTATTTGCACTTGCTGGGTGAAGTGTTCTACAAATGTCAATTAAATAAAGTTGGTTAATAGAGTTGTATAGTTCTATATCCTTACCAATTTTCTGTCTACTTGTTTTATTGATTGCCAAGAAAATAGTCTTAAAATCTCTAACTATGGTTATCAATTTTCTTATTTCTCCTTTTCAGTTGTATCACTTTTTGTTTCATGTACCCTGAAACTCTGTTGTTTGCATCTTGCATATTCAGGATTATTATGGCTTTTTGTGAGTTGATCCTTTTATCACTATGTAATATCCCTATTTATTGTCCCTGGTAATATTCCTTGTTCTGAAGTCTACTTTGTCTTTTAATGTAGCTACTTTAGCTTTATTTGAATTAGAATTTACATGGTATATAATTATTCTCTTATTTTTAACTCATATTTAAAGTGGATTTCTTGTAGACAACATGTAGGTTTTCTTTTTTTACCAGTTTGACAATCTCTGTCTTTTATTAGGTATATTTAGACAATTTACATTCAATGTAATTATTGGTATGGCTGAGTTATATTCTTTTTATTTTATTATTTTTTTTTTGAGAGACAGACAGAGACAGCGGGAGCAGGGGAGGGTCAGAGAGAGAGGGAGACAGAATCTGAAACAGGCTCCAGGCTCTGAGCTAGCTGTCAGCACAGCGCCCCACTTGGGGCTTGAACCCATGAACTGTGAGATCATGACCTGAGCTGAAGCCGGACGCTTAACCGACTGAGCCACCCAGGCGCCCCTGGCTGGGTTATATTCTACCATTTTATTATTTGTTTTCTGATTGTCCCCTTATTCTGTGTTCATTTGTTTTCCATTCTTGCTTCCTTTTGCAATATAAGTGTTTTTAAATTTTTTAACATTTATTTTTGAGAGAGAGAGAGAGAGAGAGAGGAGTGAGCGAGCACATGAGTGGGGGAGAGGCAGTGAGAGAGAGGGAGACACAGAATCTGAAGCAGACTCCAGGCTCTGACCTGTAAGCACAGAGCCCAACATGGGGTTTGAACTCATGAACTGTGAGATCTTGACCTGAGCTGAAGTCAGTGGCTTAACCGACTGAGCCACCCAGGCGCACCTGGAATGTAAGCGTTTTTATTAGGCCGTTTTAATTTATCTATTGGAGTTTTCCTATATCTCATATTGGTATGTTGGTACTTGCTCTAATGATGATAAGTCACATACTTAATATTGCAGTGTCTAATATTGCATTACATCAAGCAAAATATAGATGTCTTACAATTGTATGGATCTGTTTACCCTGTTCCACTTATCTTTATCATTAATATATGTATTACATCTACATACTTTGAAAATTCTACATACCACATCAGGGGCTTTGCTTCCATTATTCATACGGATTTTAAAGACAGTATAATTTTTAATATTTACCATATATTTACTATTTCTGTCACTCTTCCATCATTCTTAAAGATCTAATTTTCCCTGTGATATCCCTTCACTTAGAAGAATTTCATTTAAAGAAGATCAGCTGGTGATGAATTCTCATAGTGTTCCTTCATCTGAAAATGACTTTATGTCACCTTTATTTCTGATGATTATTTCACTACATATAGAAGTCTTGGTTTACACTATATTTGTTTAGCACTTTAAATAGCTTTTCTACTGTTTTCTGACCCCCATTGTTTTTTGTTTTGTTTTGTTTTGCTTGAGAAAACCATGGTTCCTTGAATTTTTGTCCACCTATTGTACAATGTGTTATTTAAAAAAACTGATTTATTATTCTTAAAGAGATTTTTTTTATTACAGAATTTGCCTTTCACTCGTAACATGCAATGTGCTAACAGAAATTCATTAATGAAACAAAGTGACGAAAAAACATGTATGGTTACTAATTAATAACAGAAACCACACCTTGCCCGAGAAGGGATTCTTACCGTGATCCCCCAGCAGAGGGGAGGCTTGTGCGAGGGCTATGAAGCCATGAATAAAAAAAAAACTGATTTCAATAGTTTAAAAAATCTTTGGCTTTCAGCACTTTGGTTCTGATGTACATAGACATAGTTTCCTTTGAGTTTATTATGTCTGGGAACAGCTGAGACTCTTGAATCTTATAATCATGACTCTCACCAAATTTGAGAAGTTTTTAATCATTATTTCTTCTCTTCTTCTGGGATTCCAATAACATGAATGTTAGAATTTTTGATTACTTGTTCCACAAGTACCTGAGCATTTATTAATCTTTTTTTCAATATTTTTCCTTTGTTACTCTTTTTAAAAAAAAAATTTTTACATTTATTTTTTCGTCTTTTGCACAACGCTGAGGTGTATTTTTTTAATGTTTTATTTATTTTTGATACAGAGAGAGACAAAGCATGAGAGGGGGAGGGGCAGAGAGAGAGGGAGACACAGAATCCGAAGCAGGCTCCAGGGTCTGAGCTGTCAGCACAGAGCCTGACGTGGGGTTTGAACCCACAAATGTGAGATCATGACCTGAGCTGAAGTCAGAGGCTTAACGAACTGAGCCACCCAGGTGCCCCTTACATTTATTTATTTTTGAGGGACAGAGAGAGACAGAGCATGAACAGGGGAGGGGCATAGGGGCATAGAGAGAAATAGACACAGATGTGGTCAGCACAGACCCCAATGTGGGGTTCGAACCCACAAACCGTGAGATCATGACCTGAGCTGAAGTCGGATGCTCAACTGACTGAGCCACTCAAGAGCCCCTTCTCTGTTACTCTTGATAATTTCTGTTGATCTGTCTTAAATTTCAGTCTATGCTCTGTCATTTACATTATACTTCGTGCCCATTGAGTCATAAAATTTTGAGATTTTATAATATTTATTTCTAAAATTTGGATTTTTTATAGTTTCAATTTTTTTCTGCTGAAACCATCTTTGCATTCATTTAAAGTATGTTTACTGCAAGGGGCATAATTTTAATAGCTATGTATTCATTTTCTATTACTGCATAATAAATCACCACATGTTCAGCAGCTTAAAACACACACATTTAGTATCTTTCCATTTTTGTGGAGTCTGGGTATATCCTAGTTGCCCAGTGTCTCACAAGGCTGTAATCAAAGTGTCACCTGAACTACATTCTTATCTGGAGCTTGAGGTCGTCTTCCAAGCTTACATGGTTGTTGGAAGAATTCACCTCCTTGCAGGCTATAGTTTCCTCCCACCTGACTCTCTCCGTAGGAGGTTTACATTATAGCACCTATAGCAGCCTGCATCTTCAAGGCCAGCAAAGAATCTCCCTTTGGATTCTGCTAAGACATAGTCTTATAGAACATGACGTAATCAATGAAGTAATATCTCAACACCTTTATCATGTAATGTGATCTAATTAGGGGAGTGATGTCCCATCACCTTTGTATTTTCTATTGCTTAGAAGCAAGTTACATATCCTGCCTGCACTCAAGGGGAGATGATTACATAAAGCCATGGCTACCAGGAAACAAGAAATCATTTAGAGGTCTTCTTAAGATGTTTACCACAAGCTACTTTCAAGTCTTTGATAATTACAACATCTAGGTCATATAAGGCATCTGTTGATTGGGTTTTCCTTGAGAATTTGTCACATTTTCTGGATTCTTTGTATGTTCAATAATTTTGGAGTATATCCTGGGCATTATGAAAGTTATATCATGGTTATTCATATAAACATGAGTTACATTATAATCCTTTAGAGAAAACTTTTTGAAGATATTCAACCAAGTTCGGGTTGGACAAGTATAATCCTACCTTTTGTGGATGGAGATTCTAATTTCAGTTCAGTTCCAAGTCATTAGTTTGCTGTTTTATTTCTGTTCTGTGCATGTGACACTCAGGTGTTTGAGTGCTGGGTCTTAGTTTATATCTTAGTTCATTCCTCCTTCCCTTTGTTATGATTTTTTGGGTCTTTCCTACACTTGTACAACTTGGGAATGAGACCAAGACTTGTGTGAGTGCATTTACAGAATTAGATCTTTTTCTCTAGCTCTCTCCTATACAGAATTTACTTGAAGAGCCCTCTGCTGAGGCCATGATGTCACCTTTCCTGGTTCCTCTGGCCAGAAGGAGCATCCCTTGGGTTTTTGGTTGCTTATACAGCCATGACTGCCAGACAGCTTCATGACTGGGCAATGCCACTAGAGAACACAAAACAAAACCCAACTGAATTACATCTCTTCTTTGGGTTGTAGTAGTCCCTTGTATGGTTACGCTACCTAGTAATATGGGGTTTCTATTTAAATTTTCACCAATCATGCCACTATTTTGCTCTCTAGCTCTGCAGCTGAGATCCACCCTTAGGGAAAATCTGCAAGAGAAAAAAATGTATAAAACACCCACCTTGTAGTCCCTGTCTCTATGTTTTAACTCCCTTTCAAAATCTACCTGCTTTGGGGGTATCTGGGTGGCTCCATTGGTTGAGCATCTGAGTTCAGCTCAGGTCATTATCTCATGGGTCGTCTCATGGGTTCAAGCCCCACATCAGGCTCTGTGCTGACAGCTCAGAACCTGGAGCCTGCTTCTGATTCTGTGTCTCAGTCTCTCTCTGCCCTTCCGCTTCTTGTACTCTGTCTCTGTCGCTCTCTCTCAAAAATAAATAAACATTTTAAAGAATTAACAAAATCAATCTGCTTTTGGTTACTCTTTCAATCTTCAGGTGCTTGATTTTTTTTCATTTTTAGTTGTTTATCAGAAGAAGAGACAGGCTGTAGTGGATTTACTCTATCTTGGCCGGAACAAATTTGTCTTTTCACTTGTAAAGTATCTGCACATATATATTTTTTAAGCATATTTCTTATAAACAATAAAGAGTATGTGTTTTTTAAATCCAATCTGGTAATATATGGCTTTCCATTTGAATATTTAGATAATTTTTATTTAATATAATTATGGTTATGTTTAGGTTTGAATTTATGATTTTGGTATTTGGATTCTATTTGTTCCATTTGCTCTTTAGTTTTTGTTTTTGTTTTTTTACTCTTCTTGTCTTCTTTTGGAATAATTGATTCTTTTAAACATTTCATTTTATCTCTAATCTTGGCTTATTATCTACACATCTTTGTTTTTAGTGGTGCCACTAGGTTGTTTTTATTACCATATCTCTTATAGTAATATTGCACTACTTCACATACAGTGTAAGAACCTTATAAAGGTATACTTTTATTTTGCCTTTTCCATCCTTTGTGCTATTGTTGCCATAAATTAGTTTTACTTCTATACATGCTATAAACCCCACAATGGCATTGTTGTTATTTTTACTTTAAATAGTAATTTCTCTTTTAAGGAGATTTTTTTAAATGGCAAAAGCTCTTTTATAGTTAGCATTTATGGAACCCTTTATTCCTTTATATAAATCAAAATTTGCTTCAAGAGTAATTTTTCTTCTGCCTGAAGCGTTTTATTTAAAAGGTTTTAATATGCCTGCTGAACATTAATTCTCTCAGCTTTTGTTTACCTGAAAAAGTCTTTATGTGCACTCATTTTTGAAAGACAACTTCCCTGGGTAAAAAATTTCAGGTTGACATATTTTCATTCATTACCTTAGAGATGTCACTCCACTGTCTTCTGAATGGAGTAGTTTCTGATGAGATGTCTGTGATTATTCTTACCTTTGTTCCTCTGTATAATATGCCTTTAATTTGAATGTTTTAGGGTTTTTTTTAATTACTAGCTTAAAGAAATCAGATTATGAGAACCATAGTGTGGTTCTTTTTGTGTTTATCTTGCTTGAGATTTATTGACCTTCTTGACTTTTCAGGCTTATCATTTTTAATAAACTGACAAATTTTGGCCATTATTTTTTTTTGCCTTTTTCTCTTTTTGGGAGTCTGATAATCTGTTCATTAAAAAATTTTTAGTCCTTTTGCTGTTGGTGCTTCATTTGGGATGATTTCTATTCCTTAGTCTTCAAATGTACTTATCTTTTTGTTCAGTGTCTAACTAATCTATTGTTAATCCCATTCAGTATTCTTTTCATTATAGATGTCATATTTTTAATCTCTTGACATTCTATTGGTTTTATTTCTGTAAAGTCAGTCGTGATGTCTTCCATTTCTTTCCTGATTCTACTAATTCAATTATTATCTCTGTTTTGCTTTGTCAGTCTAGCTAAAAGTTTCTCAATTTTGTAGATATTTTCAAATAACCAACTTAAGGTGTTATTTATTTTCCATTATTTTTCTATTCACTTCTGCTTGCTTTGGGTCTAGTTTGCTCTTCTTTTTCCAGTGCCTTAAGATAGATTATTGATTTGAGATCTTTTTTTTTTAATGTAGACACAGCTATAAATTTCTAAGTGTTGTTAAGTTTGATATGTCATGTCTTCATTGTTAAACATATCAAAATATTTTATAATTTCCACTGTGATTTCTCCATTGACCCACAAATTATTTAAAAGTCTATTGTTTATTTTTCCACATATTTATTTATTTCCCAAATTTATTTTTGTTAATGATTTCTAATTTATTACACGGTTGCCAGAGAAGATTATTTGCATGACTTATGTCTTTAAATTTATTGAGGCCTGGGGCGTCTGGATGGCTCAGTAGTTTGAGCGTTTGGCTCTTGATCTCACAATTTGTGGGTTTAAGCCCCACTTTGGGCTTTGCTGTGACACCACAGAGCCTGCTTCAGATTCTCTCTCCCTCTCTGTCTCTCTGCCCCTCCCCTACTTGTGCTCTCTCTCCCTTTCTTTCAGAAAAATAAACGTTAAAAAAATTATTGAGGCTTGTTTTATGGCCTACCATCTGGTTTAGAGGTTTCATGTGCATTTGAGAAGAATGTGTATTCTGCTGTTCTGGGAGAGAGATTTCTATCCATGTCTGTTACATGTATTTGGTTTATAGTTTTGTTCAAGGCTTCTAGGTCTTTGTTGATCTGCCTGGATGTTTTAATCATTGCTGAAGGTGTGATATTGAAGGCACCAGCTAGTATAGTTGAATGGCCTATTTTCCCCTTGAATTCTATCAGATTTTGCTTCATGTATTTTGGAGCTCTGTTGTTAGGTACATACATGGTTTATGATTGGTATGTCTTCCTGATGGATTGGCCTTTTTATATAATGTCCCCATTTATCTTCAGTATTTTTTAAATTTTTAAGTCTGTTTTGTTTAATATTAGTATAGCCATTCAAACTTTCTTATAGTTGTTGTTTGAATGATTTATCTTTTTTCATTCTTTTACTTTCACCCAATTTAGATCTTTGAATCTAAAGTATATGTCCTATAGACAGTATATAATTGAAACTTATTTTTAAGCTTTTTTTAAAAAAAAGTTTATGTATTTATTTTGAGTGAGAGAGTGTGTGTGCAGATGGGAGTGGGGCAGAGAGAGAGAGAGAATTCCAAGCAGGCTGTGCACTATCAGTGTGGAGCATGATTCAGGGCTCAAACTCACAAACCATGAGATCATGACCTGAGCCAAAGTTGGGCTTTGACTGAGCCACCCAGGCGCCCCTGAATCTTACTTAAAATAAAAAAAATTTTTAAAGGCTTATTTTATTTTTGACACAGAGAGAGGCAGAGCATAAGCGGGGGACAGAAACTAGAGAGGGTCAGACACAGAATAGGAAGCAGGCTCCAGGTCCCAACCTGTCAACACAGAGCCCAACATGGGGCTGGAACCCACAAACCATGAAATCAGACCTGAGCCAAAATTGGACGCCTAACTGACAGCCACCCAGGAGGCCCTCCTGAATCTTATTTTTACATACAGTATGATAATATCTCATTTTTATTGGATTATTTATATAATATTTAATGTTATTGATGTAGTTGAATTTATGCCTGTTACTTTACTTTTGTTTTTCTGTTTTGTGTCTTTTTCCCCTCTATTGTGTTTTGATGCTTTCTTTTGATTAAATGAATATTTTGTAGCATACTATTTTAATTACTTTTATGATTTCTTTCTATATTTTTACTTTCCTAGTTGTTGCTCTAGAGCTTACCATTACATCTTAATATATCAGAATGTAGTTCATATTTTTACCAAATTAATTCCTGTCAGAGATAGACCTTTTACCCATATATTGTTCTCCCCTGCCTCCACTTTTTGTGCTATTATTGTTTATTATACATTTGTATGTGATACAAATCCAAAATTACATTTTT
The DNA here is from genome assembly GCF_006229205.1 of Suricata suricatta. Classification (NCBI taxonomy): domain Eukaryota; kingdom Metazoa; phylum Chordata; class Mammalia; order Carnivora; family Herpestidae; genus Suricata; species Suricata suricatta. The sequence goes on from NC_043717.1 coordinate 50,607,749, forward strand.
ATATTTATTATCTTATATGATTTATAGTTTTAATGAAGTTGAGATAATAAAGGCAACCAAGTATATATTTATAGAGTTGATTATATTAATTTTTCTTTTACTGTTATTATTTGCTTCATTTTTTTCCTGTAGTTCCACTCCCATGGGGTATCATTCCCTTACTTCAATATAGCTTCTTCTCATCCACCTCCATCTTGCTGCTATTGCCAAACTTATTATATTTATTTTTTTTAACATTTGCTTTTGAGAGATAGTGAGAGGGAGCACGAGTGGGGGAAGGGCAGAGAGTGGTGGGAGTTGGGGGGACAGAATATGAAGCGGGCTCCAGGCTCCAAGCTGTCAGCACAGAGCCCTATGCAGGGCTCAAACTCAGGAACTGCGAGATCATGACCTAAGCCAAAGTCGGATGCCTAACTGAATGGGCCCCTTAGGTGCCCCAAACTTATATTTCTATATGTTATATGCCCAACAATTCCATAAGACATATATTTTCATACAAATAAATTAATAAAAAGCAGTAAAAAAATACACCTTTCACTGCCTTTCATAATTATTGATTAACCTTTACTAGTACTCTATATTTTTTATTGTAGGATCAAATTGCCATCAGGGCCCCTCTCTTTCAGCCTGAATAACTTCTTTTAGCATTTCTTGTGAGGCCAACTTGCTAATAACAAATTTGCTCATTCTTTGTTTTCCCCAGAATATCTTTATTTTACCTTCATTTTTTGAAAATAGTGTTTCTGGATAGAAGATTCTTGGTTGATAGTTTTGCTTTTCTGTAAAGATTTTAAAAATATCCAACTGCTCTTTGGCTTCCATTGTCTTTGGTAGGACTTAAGCTGTTAAACTTATTGGGTTCCCTTGTCTGTGATGAGTTGTTTCTCTCTTGCTGCTTTCAGGATTTTCATTTTTTGTCTTTCAACCTTATTGCTATTATTTGTCTGGGTGTGGATCTCCTTATCTTTATCTTACTTAGAGTTTATTGAGCTTCTTGTATGTGTAGGTTAATGTTTTTCACCTAATTTGGGGAGTTTTTCAGCCATTGTTTTTCTAATAATTTTTCTATCTCTCTCATTCTGTTACTATTTTACATATATTTTGGCTTATTTATTTATTTATTTATTCTTTTATAGTTTATTGTCAAGTTGGTTTCCGTGTAACACCCAGTGCTCATCCCCACAAGTGCCCTACTCCATGCCCATCATCCCACTCCCCTCTCCACCTCCCCCATCAGCCCTCAGTTTGTTCTCAGTATTCAAGGGTCTCTCATGGTTTGCCTCCCTCCCTGTCTCCCATGGTCCTCTGTTAAGTTTCTCCTGTTTCACTTATGAATGAAAACATATGGTATCTGTCCTTCTCTGCCTGACTTATTTTGCTTAGCATGACACCCTCGCATTCCATCCATGTTGTTATGAATGGCCAGATTTCATTCTTTCTCATTTCCATGTAGTATTCCATTGTGTAGATAAACCACATCTTCTTGATCCATTCATCACTTGATGGACATTTAGGCTCTTCCCATGATTTGGCTATTGCTGACAGTGCTGCTATGAACATTGGGGTATATGTGCCCCTATGCATCAGCACTTCTGTATCCCTTGGATAAATCCCTTGAAGTGCTATTGCTGGGTCCTAGGGGAGTTCTATTGTTAATTTTTTGGGGGAACCTCCACACTGTTTTCCAGAGGGGCTACACCAGTGTACATTCCCACCAAGAGTATAGGAGGGTGCCCGTTTCTCCACACCCTCGCCAGCATCTATAGTCTCTTGATTTGTTCATTTTAGCCACTCTGACTGGCGTGAGGTAGTAACTTAGTGTGTTTTTGATTTGTACTTCCCTGACGATGAGTGAAGGTGATCATCATCTCATGTGTCTGTTGGCCATCTGGATGGCCTCTTTGGAGAAGTGTCTGTTCATGTCTTCTGCCCATTTCTTCACTGGATTATTTGTTTTTCAGGTGTGGAATTTGGTGAGTCCCTTGTACATTTTGGATACTAGCCCTTTATCTGATATGTCATTTGCAACTATCTTTTCCCAGTCTGTTGGTTGCCTATTAGTTTTCTGGATTGTTTCCTTTGCAGTGCAGAAGTTTTTTTATCTTGATGAGGTCCCAGTAGTTTTTGCTCATGATTCCCTTGCCTTTGGGGCTGTGTCAAGTAAGAAATGCTGTGGTTGAGGTCAAGGAGGTTGTTTCTTGCTTTCTCCTCGAGGGTTTTGATGGTTTCCTGTCTCACATTCAGGTCCTTCATCCACTTTGAGTTTATTTTTATGTATGGTGTTAGAAAGTGGTCTAGTTTCATTCTTATGCATGTTGCTGTTCAGTTTTCCCAGCTCCACCTGTTGAAGAGGCTGTCTTTTTTCCATTGTATACTCTTTCCTGCTTTGTCAAAGATTAATTGGCCATACATTTGTGGGTCCAATTCTGGGTTCTCTATTCTATTCCATTGGTCTATGTGTCTGTGTTTGTTTTGTTGCCTCATTTAATGGAGTCCTGCATTGCTCTGAGGCTCTATTCATTTAAGTTTATTTTCTCTTTTCCTTTGGATTTTACAATTTCCTAGTCTTTCTTGAATTCAGTTCATTGTCTTCACTCTTCTACCTGTAAAATGCATATAAAATCCACTAGTGAATTTTTCACTGCAGTTATAATTTTAAACTCCAGGATTTCCATTTGGTTTTTTTTCAATTCTGTTTATTTAGCTTCTATATTAGATGTGGCATTGTTTGATAGCTTCCTTTATTTCTTTAGCCATGGTTTACTTTAGTTCTTTAAACATTTATAGTCTCTGCTTTGAAATTTTTATTTGCAAAGTCCAGTATCTGAACACTTTTAAAGACAGTTTTGGGGCATCTGGGTGGCTCAGTTGGTTGAGTGTCTGGCTTTGGCTCAGGTCATGATCCTGCAGTTCATGGATTAAAGCCCCGCATTGGGCTCTGTGCAGACAGCTAGCTCAGAGCCTGGAGCCTGCTTTGGATTCTGTGTCTTCCTCTCTATCTGACCCTCCCCTGTTCACGCTGTCCCTCTCTCTCTCTCTCTCAAAAAAAAATAAAAAATAAGTAAAAATAAAACTTTTTTTTTTTAAAAAAGACAGTTTCTGTTGCCTTTTTTCCCCCTCTGTGTGAGTCACACTTTTCTGTTTCTTTGCATATCTTGTATTTTTGTTGTTAATAATTGGACATTTTAATGGTTAATTATAGAAAAATGAATACTGATTACAGCCCCCACCTCACTTCTCCTGGGCTTCTTCTTGTCTGCTAATGATTTGTTTAGTGACTTAGCCATACTAGTTCATTAAAGTCTATTTCCCTCAAAGTATAAAGCCTCTGATGTCTCCTCAGAGAGCATATGATTTGGTATATGGATAGTCATCTTGGGATGGCAGTGGTTTTAGCAAAACCTATTTGACTGTCTCTTTTTCTAGTCTCTCTGTTGTCTATCTCTTTTGGTACAATCAGCATTAATTGTCATCTGGTTATTGTATTGTTTTGACAGTGTCCTGAGACATAAATTGTTCCATCTGATCCAGTTAAATTCAGGCCCTTTTGCAGGGGTAGTTTTGAGACCAGTATTTTAGATTTATTCTGACCCTGGGAAGCTTCTTAGCTACATTGTTCCCTGGTTCTCTCTTTACAGCTTCTAGCTGATGTAAGGTTTTGCTATCATGGGCCAACTGCCCCTTTCTTAAGTGCTTACCACCAAAATCTCCATTGTTTTCCATAGTGCTTGTAGATTTGAACTTCCTCATGCTCTGTTCAAAATAAAATCAGTTCCCTTGAGGAGAGTTCTGGAGTTCTCCATTCTTATGGCCTTCCTGTTCTGCTGGAAAAACACCTATTACCATTCTTCCAGAGCTAGATATTAGGACAGTGACCTGCTTCTCAGTTATATCTCTAGTTTATTCACAGTCTTCTGGGTGGAGGTGGTAGCCTCTAGACTTCTTGACTTTCTTGGTGTGGAACCTCATCTTATATGCAAGCTGAGGAGAGCATTTGAGGCCCAGTATTCTTGGCCTGCCATGCCTGCCCTATGAGTCGTAGTTGAGTGGAGGAGAAGGGTTATAGTCCTTTTAGCCATGCCCCATCAGATTAGAGCTTCTGAAACACAGAGTTGGGGATGGTTTTTGTGGGTATGCTGCTATACCCCACATGATATTGTATTCCTAGGATTGAGTTGGTGGGTAAAGTGCCCAGATAGTTGTCTGCAACTGCCAGAGTCTAGTTTCTGTCATACTGAATTGGGGTACTGGAGGTTAGGAGCAGGGAATGGATTATGTCTTAAATGCAACAGATTGTCATTGTTCTTACCAAAATTTAGTACATTTTCTTGAAGAAATGTTTGTCAGATTGCTGTGTGTCCTTAGGACAATTTCCAAAGAAGTTTAGTGGTTGTTACTTTTTTATAAATTTAACTAATTATGGTTCTTTACTGTGTTGAAAGCCTGTCAAACTCTTCATGCCACTATCCTATCCCTTGATTCCTTTATCATGGTTTTATCCCAGGCTCTCAGTAGCTTCCTCTCATGCATGTAAAGATAATGTAATCAGCCAAGGACTCAAGGAGAAGTCTGTGTAGGTTTCTGGAGGTCACACTCTCTATACAGTTCCCTCTTCTCCTGTACTCTCCCCAACAATTTCAAATCACATTGGCCACTCTGAACTCTAATCTCTGTATCTTCAACTCCATGAGCTCTGCTTGAATTCCCTCTCCTTCCACTGTGGCTACGAAGCTGCCTCCAAACACTGGCACAGTTTTGCACTTACCTTGTTTATTTCCCTTTTGGGGGGCAGATCATAATCCTGTATTACTTGTCAAATATCTGAGAAAAGGTTGTTTTATATCCTCCCCCCACCTGGTTTTCTAGTCATTTAAGGAAGTACAGTAAATCTGGTCCCTTTTACTCCATCTTGGCTGAACGTAGAATTCCCAGTCCAATGTTCTGCTATTTCCTTTTTGCACAGTGATTAAGAACCAGAATTCTGGGTTTGATTTCTGGCTCTCCAATGGTTAATACAGATCGCTTCACTTTTCTGTGCCTCATCTTCCTCTTCTACAAAATAGAGATAATCAGAGTACCTCCCTTCTAGAATTATATTGGGTTAATGCTTTTTAAGTGTTTATGAAAGGATATGGCCAATAGGAAGTTGAAATGTTTTACCTACTATTATCACCACCACCACTATTACTATTACAATTGCTATCTTCATTTCCAACATCTCACTGGGGAAATTGCCTAAGGCATTACTTGTGGAAGGGGTATAGAAGAGGGCTAAATCAAAATATCTAGTAATTGTAACTAAATATTAGACACTATATAGAAGCTGGATTTCTGTATGTATAAACTTATTTATTTGTATTAACATACAAACTTAAGATGATATACTCTTAGAGATGTTAGAGAATGCCTATTTTGATTCATTTATTTTGCACAGGAGCAACATTAGGTCTGTAGAGCTGATTCCCTGGGCTCATACTAATAAATCAGTCTCTGACTTCCATTAAATGCTTTTGGTGTCACACCATAATATTACTTATCTTTTCTATAGCTAATGCTTTCTTTCACCACAATCCAAGTGAAAATGGTGCTAGTAAATGTTTACAATTATGTGATTTAAAAAACTGATGTATAACCAAAGATAGTGTTAACTGACCACAGTCTTTGGGTAATCCTTCCATGAGTAGGTAGATATGTTCAAATCCCAAGCATTTGCAGAATATCCATGGCCTATTTCTATTTTATGAAGATCTGGAAATAGTTAAGGTGGCTAATTTTGGAAATGTATTTTATTTCCATCTGGTCTGAATCAATGAACTTGAACTTTATGCTACATGAGATGGAGACATTTTTTTAAGTTTTTATTTTATATTCCAGTTAATTAACATACAGTGCACTATTAGTTTCAAGTGTACAACAGTGATTCAGCACTGCCATACAACACCCAGTGCTCATCACAAGTGCCTTTCTTAATCCCCATCACCTATTTAACCCATTCCCTTCACCAACTTCCCCTCTGGTAACCATCTGTTTGTTTTTTTTAGTTAAAAATATGTTTCTTAGTCGCCCCCCCCTTTTTCCTTTGCTCATTTGTTTTGTTTCCTAAATTGCACATATGAGTGAAATCGTATTAGTCTTTCTCTGACTGGCTTATTTTACTTAGCATAATACACTCTAGCTCCATCAATGTCAGTGTAAATAGTAAGATTTCATTATTTTTATGACTAATATTCCATTATATATAAATACAACATCTTCTTTATTCATCTTATTGGTGGACATTTGAGCTATTACCATATTTTGGCTATTGTAGATAATGGTGCTATAAACATCAGGGTGCATGTATCTTTTTGAATTAGTATTTTTGCATTCTTTGGGTAAATACCCAGTAGTGCAATTGGTGGTTCATAGAGTAGTTCTATTTTTAACTTTTTGTGTTACCTCCATACTGTTTTCTAGAGTGACCTCACTAGTTTGCATTGAGATGGAGACATTTTATGAGACACCAGATTTAGAGACTATTATATAATAGTCCCAGAATCTTTTTTTAATGTTTATTTATGTTTGAGAGAGAGAGAGCACAAGCAGGAGCAGAAAAAGAGGGGGACAGGGGATCTGAAATGGGCTATGCACTGACAAAGTGCCCAATGGGGGTCTTGAGCTCACAAACTGTGAGATCATGACCTGAGCCAGTCGGACAGTTAACTGACTGAGCCACCCAGGCACCCTCAGAATCTTGCTTTTGTGTTAGAAGTTTAGGGGTGCCTGGATGGCTCAGTTGGTTAAGCATCTGACTTCAGCTTAGGTCATGATCTCATGGTTCGTGGGCTCAAACTCTGTAGTAGGCTCTAGGCTGACAACTTGGAGCTTGGAGCCTGCTTTAGATTCTGTGTCTCCCTCTCTCTGCCCCTCATCCTCTCACCTCAGATTCTCTCTCTCTTTTTCTGTCTCTTTCTCTTTCTCTTTCTTTTCTCATTCTCTCCTTCCCTCTTTCCTTCCCTCCCTCCTTCCTCTCAAAAATAAATAAATATTAATGAAAAAGTTTAATTACTTCTCTGGGCACAAATAATATGGTATTCATATTATCTGATGAAGAAAGCAAGTGGATGCCTCCTGTTGACTCTGACACCCTACTTTTAGCCCTTAAATCTTCCATGTATGAGTGACATACTGCATCAGGAGAACAGTGCATTTGGTGCTTTACTATAATGCCCTTCACCATGTCAAGGTTGTATTCTAATAAAATGGATAATCTGTTGTTGTATATCAGTGTGCCAGGCATTGTGCTATACTTTTTACATGCATTATCTCATTTACTTCTTATAGAAACATTTGGAAGTGGGTATTCCACATTTACTGAGGAGGAAACTGAGACTCTAAAAGATGAAGTATCCTTTCCAAGATTACATAGCAAGCTGGGAGTAGATATAGAATTCTGACCCTGGATGTCTTACTCTGAAGTCCTGTGCTTCCCATAAGACTTGGAATTATTACTGCAATTTTTGGTCATAGCATAGCTATCTAATGCATGGCTCTACTGCGTGAACTCTTAAAGTCAATATCATAATGATTCTCCAGTATGTCTTTGTACCCCAGAGGTTAACAGCAGAAATGAAGTAATTAAAGGTTGTGTGTTAGATAAGATTTTGATGAAAGAATGCAAGAAGCTAAAGAAGTGCTATGAACAGAACTCCTGAATGGTATCCACACTTTGGTTTTACCAGCCAGCAGGTGCTCTTCAAGAAAAGAGGATTATAAAAGGCTAAGCAAAAAGACTTTGTAGTCATTGTGGTTGCGGGGTTGGGAGGTTAGTGCTGCTAGGTGCTTTATATACTTATGATTCTCATAATAGTACTTTAAAATAGATATCACCCCATTTCTATATAAGGAACTTGAATCTTAATAACTTGCTTAACTGCACAAGCTGGTATATTCTTATTGTAGAATTTGGCAATCAAACTCCAGGTCTGCATACTCTACAGTCCATGATCTTTTTTCCCCTCTCTCACTTTGTTTTTCTTTTTTTTATTGTTTTTTTATTTATTTTTGAGAGACAGACAGAGACAGCATGATCAGGGAAGGGTCAGAGAGAGAGGGAGATACAGAATTGGAAGCAGGCTCCAGGCTCTGAGCTAGCTGTCAGCCCAGAGCCCAACGTGGGGCCCAAACCCATGAACTGCGAGATCATGACCTAAGCCGAAGCTGGACGCTTAACCAACTGAGCCGCCCAGGCGCCCCTCTCACTTTGTTTAAACTGGCATCCACATAGCACCAATCCTGTGAGTAGCTGCTCCTTCTCTTTACAAGGGTCTTCTGGATCATTTTTCAATGGATGTGTTTTCCCATCACTTAATTATTTTTTTCACTGGAGAACTATGTGGGATTATTTAAATCACACTTAATTCATCTGGAGTCTCGGAAGGGCAGGAATGGGGATCTTTGAGCAGTTTTCACATCCTAATTAACATGTCCAGATTCTATGCTTTACCTTGAATTGTGTCAACTTGTGATAACACTCATTATCTCACACTGATCACAAGTTCCATTTGTAGCTATATATTTTCAATTGATAAAACCTAAAGAATGATTAATTAATAAATGCCATTTGTCTAGAGGATTAAAACTTTCAGAAATACAGTCCTTTATGGGGAGGGATAGGATAAAAAAAAGCTTGATGGAAATAATTAGAAGCCACTTTACTAAAAGATCAGATCAGCTGTTTTTGGAGTTAATGCTATTTGAAATTGGGTGATCTTGCTAGCTAATCGTTCTTGCTCCTGTCTTCCATTAACTAATTTTTAATCAGAGCGATCAAAAAGAAAAAAAAAACACCGAATGCATGGCTTTGAGCTCCCAAATCTTTTGACTTTGGCTCTCTTTTGCTCTCAAGCATCAAAGTAGTCATTACTTATTAAGAAGGAAGAGACCTCACAACCTCACTAATAGAATTGACTTATCAATGTCCCAAAACGTGGAGTGCCCCAGAAACAGTCATAAAAGCTGAATTATGAAAACCAGATCTTCTACTCCTCCCTTCCTTTCCTACTCCCCATCTCATTCTGTCAGTGTTTTCTTTAATTCTCTTCTCTCTTATTTTCTCTCTCATCCTCTCTCTCTCTCTTTCATTCTCTGTCTCCCCTCTCATTCTCTCTCTTTTTCCCTTGTTATCTCTTTCTCCCCCATTAGTTTTATTGTAGCTGCCTCTTCTTTATGTAAACACTAAGCAAGAACTATGTTTCCTTCAGATTGCCATGGAAATGTTGCAAGGACCGTGGCCTATTCTATTAGTGAAATCACTCAGATCTTCGAAGGTTGATAATTTAGGGATATTTTCTGCATAGAGATTACAGTTCAGGACTCTGAAGTTTAGCCACTACTCCCAACCTGAACTTCTGTTCTCCTGTATCTAGTTTTCTTCTATTGTGTTTTCTAAGCGATTTGGGTATAATTTTATTAAGGGAAAGAATAGATTTCTTCAAACTTCTATTATGCTTTAAAATTCTTCTTTGCCCACAAAACATCTTTTGTGGCTTCCAGTATCCTCTTTTTCAGAGTGGAAAAGAGTATAAGTTGAAGTCTTAGACATACACAGCCTGGCTTGGAGTGGGAGCAAAACTATTTTGGAGTGAGAAAAATCTTAACTCTGACAAGCAGAGGTAGATAGGAAAGGATGAAGGTTTTGCTGGTGAAAGGGGGATCCTCTCCTCTCTTTTGACACCAGAAAACAAAAGAAAAAAGAAATTGAAGAGAGTCACCACCTCTGGATGAAGGTTAAACAGGTGGACCATATTTTTCTGATCTATAGTAATGGAATGAGGAGACATACTTGGTACTCCTGTGGTCCCCAGTGGGAAGGGATTTGATGACCAATACAGCAGTAGAAAAAGGCAGCCACCTGAAAGGCCCAAACATCACTAAGGGGTGTCTAACACTAGCAGAGGCTACCTCCATGCACTTCAATAGGCACTATTTCCTCACTTCCCCAAAATATCTTCTGAGGGTTGAAGCCATGGAGATAGTTATGAACGGACATAGTCCCTATGCTCTAGAACTTACCAGCCCTACTACTGGAAGAGGCGGCCAGGCAATAAGTTTCAAAAATAGTTAAGAAAATGTCAGAAGGTAGTATTATGAAGAAATAAAGTATCTGATATAGTAAGATAAAGATAAATAATGATGAGAAAGATAGTAATGATAGGATAGTTAGTTAGAAGACCTGTTTGAGGAGATAACATTTAAACTGAGCCTTATCAAGAGGATGAAATCAGCCACACAATGAGCCAAGAGAGAAAAACTGCTTACAGGTGAAGGAAAAGGTGAGTTCAAAAGCCCTGACATTAGGAAGACTTTGGCCTTTCTTAGAACCCAAGGGAAAATACAAGGAGTGTGAAACATCAACAGAGGCCAGATTTTTCAGAATGACATTTATAGGACATGGTAAGCAATTTGGATTGCTCTGAAGTTAGTGGAGGCCACCAGAAACTTTTAAGGAGCACTGTGATTTATCAGATTGTACTTTAACAAGATTACTGTCAATAAAGTGTTCATTGGATTGTGGGACTTCAAGAGTGGAAGCCCTGACACTAGTTATGTTGATGAGGGGGAAGACAGTGTGGTTCATGGGGTCCAGAGCCAATGGCCAAGAAAGAATTGTTGAAGACAGTTTTGGGGGAAGACAGTGTGGTTCATGGGGTCCAGAGCCAATGGCCAAGAAAGAATTGTTGAAGACATCTTTGGTGCACAAAGGTGATTTTATTGAAGCACAGGGACAGGACCCCTGGGCAGGAAGAGCTGCCCCAAGTCCATGAGGAGAGACTGGTTTTATC
>NC_043717.1:50618671-50640359 GCF_006229205.1 Suricata suricatta
ATATGCTTAAGGACTATCTGGGGTTTTGTTTATTTGAGTTGTTTTTGAGTATATACATAAAAATACAGACATAAATGATTTCCTTTTTTGTTGTTGTTGACATTCACCAAAACAAAAACAGCATTTCATAGTCATGGATAAGCCTATGTTTCTGGGATGCCATCATTTCCAGCAACCTAAGAAATAAATCACTGAAAGTTAAAGTTTTTTTATTTTTATTTTTTTAAACTTCTTTTTTTACTTTTTTTATGTCTTTATTTTGAGAGACAGAGACTGGGTGTGAGGGGGGATGGGCCAAGAGAGAGAGAAACAGAATCTGAAATAGACGTCAGGCTCTGAGCTGTCAGCACAGCAGGGCTCAAACCCACAGACTGTGAGATCATGACCTGAGCCAATGTCAGATGCTTAACCGACTTAGCTACCCAGGTGTCCCTAAGGTTAAAGTGAATTTTTTCTGGAAGAGTTAACTTTTCAAATTTTGTAATGAATTGGGCAACTTAAATATATTTTAAACAGTTCAAATTGAACAATTTTTAAAAATCCCTTTCCAGATTTAGAGTCATATAAATGCAAATTTATTTGCAAGATCCCTGAAAGGAAAATTTTATCACTACCAATAATCTTTCCATGCAAATGTGAAAACTAGAGAAGACCTGGTATCTTTAATTACATAAGCAAAAGTTAGTTAAATGGACATTTAAAGTTTCCCTCTATTGAACCATTCCTTTACAAGAAGTTGAAATCTCTGTGCTGTATTTACTTAAAAAAAGATCTTGGAATGTCCAAGCGTTTGTTCACGGGAAGCCAGTTATAATAAGATGCTTAGAGATGTTATGTTGGCAATTCAGGACCTGCTGGAATAAATGGGTGAACAAACTTCTGTACTCTAAATTCTTTGATTTGCATGTTTTTTCTTTACCCCAACTTCTTCCGTACGTGCAGGCTCAATCATCTCAATGTTTGAATTACTGGTTCCACAGAAACTAGGTAAAACCATTGAGTAATCAGAATGTTACCCAACGATGTATTGTTTACTCTATCGTAAACACTGGTAATGGATGATCAATAAATAGTTTTATATTCCTTTAAAATAAATAAAAGGCCCTTGGAATGTAATTTTGTAACCTCCTTCTATGTCACTTCTGTGTTTAGGACTTTCACTGTCAAGACATCTTTTCTTTTATTCAGGTAAAATCCCATTACAACGATATTTCCATACCCTCCTGGAGGCTCTATATTAATGGTGCTTTGTTTGCACTGAATATTGTGAACTATATTACTACAAAGACCCTATAGTAGAAAATGGTTTTTTGTGACCCTGATTTTTTAACAGCCTGTTTACAATACAAATACCTGGCTTTATGTCTGCTTCGTGTAGGGAAGAAGAGTACAAAACTTAGAAGAGCTATGGGAGGTTTCCTTTGTAACCTTTCCTTGTTATTGCTAGGTTGTGATCATGTGCTAATTTACCATTAACAACATGAAGTGAGCTCTCGTATTTTCTGGTCCTATGGGTTAAGGATGTGATTTCTAGTAATACACCAATTATTTAAGAAATCACACTCAAACCAGAGGAATGGGAGGGTTAGTTGAGGGGAGAACAATTGGTGATGAACTCTTACTTGAATTTTATACGAGTTCCCTTTCTCTTTCCCAGTATTTGTTAGTCTCCTGGTGTTTTTGGTTTTCTAATTTTTCTGAATGTAGCTCATGTGGAAGTCTTGGTAGATCCTGATGAACTCTGAAGAAACCAGTTAAGCTATGTCTCCTTAAGTAATTACTGAGTAAGCTGCAAAAAATTTATTAATTAAAGAGAGTGCTGACCAAACTTGGTTGGTCAAGTAGGATAGCTCACAGTTAACATTTATTTAGGCAATTTAATTACAAAGTTGAACATGAAGTCTCTCTTTTTGAATTGTATTGATTGTGTGATACTGAGAATTCAAGGTTAAATAATGTTAATATAAACAATCTCCTTTTGGAGGTAAAAAGGTTATCATCTGGTATACATTTGACTTATTGTAGTCTATTGATCTTCCCTTATAACTGAAAAAATATTCTCACTTCATCCCAGAAGATACTGTGTTAGCTGCTTAACAAAAACGTTTCCATGAGGAAGAAAATCTTACACATTTAATTCTGCCTGAAGGGGCACTACAAAGCTTTACAAACAGAAAGCTGAAATTTCATAATAAAACCGTTGTAGATAAGATGTCAAGATATCATTTTAGTAATACAAATTTTAATCATCTGGATTTCACCTTTCACATCATATTTTATTTTCTATTAGCCACATACCTATGAAATGCTCACTAAGGGGCATTTGGAGATACTATCTACATCTGTCCTGATATGTTTTCACTCCGAAGATTTGATGGATCTTTATGCAAAGATCTCCATATAGGCTTAGTCTCTCTATGGAATAAACTCTTCATGTGGCTACAGATATGAATTTAATTCATCTTTTGGCTATGGAACCATTATTCTCAAGCAATTTATTTGCATTTTTTGTTGTATATCACTCAGAAGTAAGGTTTTTGCTGATATGTCCTTTAGATGCTAAAATAATTCATGTTTATATCCTTCCAGTTCTTCTACATACGGTCTTCTTAGGAACTTTAAGACTACTTGCAAATGTCAGGTACAGTGCTTAAAAGGTGTCCATCTCCATCTGTATACACAAAGAGTAAGGATTAGGCATTGTGATTCATCCAGATAATAGAACATAAGCCAAAAACTCTAGTGGGGTGGAGAGAAAACCATTGCCCATGAATTGGATGAAATAGGACCTTGTATGAAAAGCTCCTATGACATGGACTAGATTTTCCCAGAGAAAGAAGATTCAGTGCCAAAGTATTACTCCTAAATCTTTAGAAAGTGCTAGTTTGACAGTTTATGTACTATTCTAGTGTGCTTGCTCCTTCCTTCTTCCATTGCCAACATTTAGGTTTTTTCACTATTGCTTAGACCTAGGAACAGCATTTATATTAAGCAAGTATTTTTCTAAGCAAACGTTTGAGACAAGTTTGTCACACACAGAAAAAGTAGAAACATCTATCTCTCCATGTTGATACTTATGAAACTAATTGCTGAAGGGGATTTAGATTTATATTTGACTCTTGGTTCCACAGAACAATTTATGTACTATCTGATCTATTTGCCCTTTAATGCATTAAAAAAATTTTTTTAATGTTTATTTATTTTTGAAACAGAGAGAGACAGAGTGTGAGCATGGCAGGAGCAGAGAGAGAGGGAGACACAGAATCTGAAACAGGCTCTAGGCTCTGAGCTGTCAGCACAGAGCCTGACATGGAGCTCGAACACACTAACTGAGACCAAGACCTGAGCTGAAGTTGTCTGCTTAACTAACTGAGCCATCCAGGTGCCCGTAATGCATTTTGATTTTTAAAGTTTACTTCAAGTCAGTAAACATTTGCATTAATTGAAAAAATAGAATTTATTACTCAGTAACTCTGTGTATCTTAAAGTATCTTTCCCTTCTGCTTGTTTTAGGGAAATCAATGACTTTATTTTTTTAGCCAGTGTTGTTCCCCTGATACAGCATTGTATCTAATGATAGCTGGAATATATTCAATTCCACGTGGGCCTTTGTCATTTTTCTGTACAGCAGAAGTGAATACAATTATCTGTAGATTAACGAGAAGGAAAATGGCTTTGTATTTTATCTTCGTCACAGACTCTTAGAAGGTACTTAATTTGATATTGTTATCTGTAAGAATAGAATAAAGCAGAATGGAACATACATCCAAATGTGCAGGTGAAAGCAGAAAGTGCTAATTTTTTACTTAAAAAAAATCTGGAAGAGGGCCCCAAATAATTCAGGGGAAGGAAAATGATGCCCAAGTTAAATCACATGAATAAATAGATAATTCCAGTGAAACCCAGGAAGAACCGCATTAGTGATAGTCTATAAGTATACACAGTACTTTACAATAGGTTGATTGCACTAAACAAAGAAGAAAATCCTTTCACTGCGGAGCTTACAATCTAAAGATACAAGTTGGTGCAGTGCAATATACAATGAGAACAATAAGTGAGCCCCATAGTGGGTGGTCTTCATAGCTGAAATGCGTAAAAAATAAATACCTTCTTAGAAAGGTAGAGGTTTGAGAGGGAGTGGTCTGGGCGTGCAAATAAGTGGAAAGCTATTCCTTGGGGGCTGGGAGATGAGGAGAAGGAAGGGAGGGTTGGATCCTGAATCTGAAAAGAGGCTCAAAATCAGAATGGATAAAGAGATCAGACTAACATTGGCATGGTAAAGCTTAGTGATTTAAAGAACAAGATGAAATGCCAGTAGAGAAGGATTTAGAGAGGGGACAAAAAACATACCATATGACTTTCTATTAGGCATAAACCACACCTTTAAAGACCCAGATATGGAGAATGCTGTTTGAAACAGCTTCTTGCCAATGTGAATGACTTCTACAACAAAGAATAGTCTGGAATGGTTCCATTGAGATACTGTATGTGAAAAGGGCTTTTGTAAGCAGCAAAGCAGTAAAAATGTAAGTCATCATCATATTCTGCTTAGCTTTGAGTCCATTACATTTTTATTTGGTAATATATTTTATGACAAAAGGTTAGCAGTAGAACTTATATTCAGAGATGTTGTCAACAACAAATACCTTATTGTAAATGCTTCGTTTCCCTGGTATCTTATTACAAATGCTGGTAGTATATGTTCCCCAGAGGGTTCTCTCCAGTTTTCTTACAATTGAAGTAATACCTTTAAATCAGTGAAGATCATTCTCATCCTCATTTCTTCTCCCTCTCTTGCTACCTTGTCTTTTTTCCACCTTTGTTCATATGGTCATGTAGTTTTTTAAGGATCACAGTATCATTTTATACTCTACCTCATTCTAACAGGATTTGAGCTGGTTCACTGAGAAACTAATACAATGACGGGATGAACAAATTGACAAAGAAATGAGTGTGAAGGAAAAAAAATGTAAGAAACTGTAACGAGGCCACAGTAAGCACTTTTTTAAATTGAGAATGAGAGAGTAAGCAGGGAAGAGGGGCAGAGAGAGAGGCAGAGAGAGAGACAGAGAGAGAGAGAGAGAGAGAGAGAGAATCTCAAGTAGGCTCCATGCACAATGTGGAGCCTGCCATGGGGCTTGATCCCATGACCCTAGGATCATGACTTGAGCTGAAATCAAGACTGAGACACTCAACTGACTGAGCCATCCAGACACTTCAGTAAGATTTTAACCAAGTACACAGCACTGGGGACTTTATCAAAGTTTATAATCTAAGTAAGTAATCTCTTTGGCTCTGCGTTTCTTAGGAGATAAGAGGGAATTGTTTGCTATAAGATTTGCACAGATCCATGATATAAAAATGGACCAATTTCTCAAAAGAAGCAAGCACAGATTTTCTTGAGACCTCTGAAAAATTCTTCCCATGAGGTTTTACAAATGCCTGTTTGGTGAGTTTGGAATGTATCCCAAAGGCACTGGGAAGACTTTTGATCAAGATGACCTACACAAAGCTGTCTCTAGAGCAGCTATAAGAAAGTTTAAATGAATGGGGGAAACTAGATATAAGAAAACCAGTTAGAAATGAGCTCTAAGGATATGGAAAGGATGCATCATAGGGAATGGAAGGCAAAGGAAGGCCATAGGAAGGGTTAAAAAGATGGCCAAGGTCACTACTTAGATATGAATGGAAAGGGAGGAATCATGGATGCCTGTTGGGTTCAGTTCTACCTGGAATGATGGTATCATAATCCCTCGCAAATATAAGAGGAGGAGAGATGTGTAAACAAGAAAGCAGAGAAAGTTATGAAAAGGGTAAGATAATTACTATGGATTCTTACAGTTCTATTTTGGAGTAAGCAGAATAAAGTAAATGGAAAGCTATCACTTCTTAACAATTCATATTTCATGAAGTATTATACATATAGTATCTTAATTTGTTATTATAACAATCCTGTGAGGAAAGTAGTCAGTATCCACATTTCACAGACAAAAAAAAATCTGAAACTTGATCATCTAGTACATTTAAAGCCATGTATGTGCCTTATTTTGTTCCCTCCACTGTCGAACACCACCTTAAGAAGGCCTTCTGCTTGTAGCTATTAGTGCAAAGTAGGATTCAGTAGGATGACAAACTCAGGACAAGGTTAGAGTTTTGCCAACATGAACCTCAAGCCTTTGCTTTGCCCTACTCTAATTGTTCCACTGGGGACATTTGATATGAATAGAACTGTTTTCCCCACACACTAAATGTTCCCTGAGTGCTATGCTTTTTCAATTTCATATCTCCTTTTTATATTTCTTTAATCTCTTCCCCTGATGTCAACTGTTACTATTTGGTGTGTTTGGCTGTTCCCCATTCCTAATCAGTTTTGATTGTTATTTTTAGACATAATTTTAAGAGTGACTATACATTGAACACATAGGCAATCCTCTTATGAGAACCTAACCCTAATGTTATGTTATACTATATTTTTATGAACAAAGGATATATGTATTAATGCTTGATTGTTGTTAGGATGTATATTATTGGCTGCCTTCTAGGTTATTGTCTAATTCTGGACCGATGAAGGTATTAGATAAGTTACATATATATATATATATATATATATATATATATATATATATATATATACACACACACACACACACACACAATATAACTCCTGACACTTTTAAAAGCAGATGCTATAGGTGGCAACAGGGAAATAAACACAGTAGTATGTGTATTTTTGGAGCAGAGCAATCTAGTTGCCAAAATCTTGAAATTACTGCCCAGTTCCCTTTACTCCAGAATGATTTGTGGCCACTTCTCCCAGTCCCCAGTGCCCTCTGCTTGAAAGGTTACAGGCATTTCCTTTTGTTTCCAATAAGTCTTCCCTCCTGAAAAAGCCATAGAAATTTTCAACCAGACCTCCCCTGGTTCACTTGTCTCTCCCTTTTTCCCTCTGTAAGGAAGGTTTTTAATAAAGATTTTTTGACTATCCATAGGGGTATTTTTCCTATAGGAAGCACTGTGCTCCTCAGTGTGAAATCTGTGTCTCCACCTGGCTGAATAAAACATTTTGCAACGTTTGGTACAGTGTGTGCATAATTCAGATGTGTGAACTGTGGAAAATCTGGGCTTCATGAGCACCCAGTCTATCTCCAAACACAAGTGATGTTTTTTCCAAATCTACCTTTCAAATTAATTTTAAAGATGATAAACAATTGATAACTAATCTATACATTCATTAAGCAAACTGAACAGGGCTGAAATAATAAAGAAACAAGAGGAAAGGTGATTTCCCTTTATATTCTACTGAAATATGAAATTAATAAAATTTATGATTAGAACACAGAAAGGTCCATAACTAAAATGCTTGGCTGTCAGACGTTGATAGGTAAGATTGTATTCTTCGTGGGGTTAGGAAGGAAAAGTGTTTATTCCTTTGCATAGATACTTTGGGACAATGAAGATACTTCATTTTTTTATTTTGAAATTTATTTTTTAAATTTATACCCAAGTTAATTAGCATATAGTACAACAATGATTTCAGGATTAGATTCCTTAATGCTCCTTACACAATTAGCCCATCCCCCCTCCCACAGTCCCTCCAGTAACCCTCTGTTTGTTCTCCATATTTAAGAGACTCTTATGTCTTGCCCATTCCCCGTTTTTATATTATTTTTGCTTCCTTTCCCTTATGTTCATCTGTATTGTATCTTAACATCCTCATATGAATGAAGTCATATGATATTTGTCTTTCTCTGACTGACTAATTTCACTTAGCATAATACCCTCTAGTTCCATCCATGTAGTTGGAAGTGGCAAGATTTCATTCTTTTTGATTGTCAAGTAGTACTCCATTGTATATATATACCACATCTTCTTTATCCATTCATCCATTGATGGACATTTGGGCCCTTTCCATACTTTGGGTATTGTCAATAGTGTTGTTATAAACATTGGGGTGCATGTGCCCCTTTGAAACAGCACACCTGTATCCCTTGGATAAATACCTAGTACTGCAATTGCTGGGTCATAGAGTAGTTCTGTTTTTAATTTTTTGAGGAACCTCCATACTGTTTTCCAGAATTGCTGCCACGGTTTGCATTCCCACCAGCAGTGCAAAAGATACCCCTTTCTCCGCATTTTCGCCAACATCTGTTGTTGCCTGGGTTGTTAATATTAGCCATTTTGACAAGTGTGTGGTGGTATCTCGTGGTTTTGATTGGTATTTCCCTGATGATGAGTGATGCTGAGCATTTTTTCATGTGTCAGTTGGACATCTGGATGTCTTCTTTGGATGTGTTTTTTGGGTGTTGAGTTTGATAAGCTCTATATAGATTTTAGATACTAACCCTTTACCTGATATGCCGTTTGCAAGTATCTTCTCCCATTCCTTTCTTTGCCTTGTATTTTACTGATTGTTTCCTTCATTTTGCAGAAGCTTTTTATTTTGATGGCCTCCCAGTAGTTCATTTTTGCTTTTGTTTCTCTTATCTCTGGGGATACGTTGAGTAAGAAGTTGCTGCAGCTGAGGTCAAAGAGGTTATTTCCTGATTTCTCCTCGGGGATTTTGATGGCTTCCTGTCTCACAGTTAGGTTTTTCATCCATTTTGAGTTTATTTTTGTGTATGGTAAAAGAAAGTGGCCTTTCATGTCATTTTTCTACATGTTGCTGTCTAGTTTTCCCAGTGCCACTTGCTGAAGAGACTGTCTTTATTCCATTGGATATTCTTTCTTGCTCTGTCAAAGATTAGTTGGCCATATGTTTGTAAGTCCATTTCTGGGTTCTCTATTCTGTTCCATTTATCTGAGTGTCTATTTTCATGCCACAAAGAATCTGCTTTTATTGTTAGCTAGAAATACCTGCATATCTATCTGTGCCCAGAAAAATGGGAATGATTTCATATTTGCTGTGGCCTATAGAAAATATTTCTGAGATAATAGCATCTTTTATTGCCTTTATTTTTTACTTTTGTAAATATTTTAATTAATTAATTAATTAATAGGTTATTATCAAATTGGTTTCCATATAACACCTAGTACTCTTCCCCACAAGTGCCCTCCTCCATTACCACCACATTCCTTCCCCCTCCCCTTCCCCCTTCAAACCTTTGTTCATTTACAATATTCAATAGTCTCTCAGGTTTTGCGTCAATCTCTCTCTCCAACTCTCTTTCCACCTTCCCCTCCTCATGGTCCTCCATTAGGTTTCTCCTGTAAGACCTATGAGTGCAAACATATGGTATCTGTCCTTCTCCACCTGACATATTTCACTTAGCATGACACCCTTGAGGTCCATCCACTTTGCTACAAATGGCCATATTTCATTTGTTCTCATTGTCATGTAATACTCCATGGTATATATATATATATACCATATCTTTTTTAAAAGTTTTTAATTTATTTTTTAATAATAGGTTATTGTCAAATTGGTTCCAATATAGCACCCAGTGCTTTTCCCCACAAGTGTCTCCCCTCCAACACCATCACCTCTTTCCCCCTTCCCCTTTCCCCTTCAGCCCTTGGTTCATTTTCAGTATTCAATAGTCTCTCATGATTTGTGTCCCTCTCTCTCTCCAACTCTCTTTCCACCTTCCCCTCCTTATAGTCCTCTGTTAGGTTTCTCCTGTTAGACCTATGAGTGCAAACATATGGTATCTGTCCTTCTCTGCCTGACTTATTTCACTTAGCATGACACCCTTGAGGTTTAGCCACTTTGCTACAAATGGCCAGATTTCATTCTTTCTCATTGCCATGTAGTACTCAATTGTGTATATATACCACATCTTCTTGCTCCATTCATCAGGTGATGGACATTAAGGCTCTTTCCATGATTTGGCTATTGTAGAAAGTGCCGCTATGAACATTGGGGTACATGTGCTCCTATGCATCAGCACTTCTGTATCCTTTGGGTAAATCCCTAGCAGTGCTATTGCTGGGTCATAGGGGAGTTCTATGGATAGTTTTTTGGGGAACCTCCACACTGTTTTCCAGAGCGGCTGTGCCAGTTTACATTCCTACCAACAGTGTAGGAGTGTGCCCGTTTCTCCACACCCTCGCCAGCATCTATAGTCTCTTGATTTGCTCATTGTAGCCACTCTGACTAGTGTGAGGTGGTATCTCAGTGTGGTTTTGATTTGTATTTCACTGATGATGAGTGACGCTGACATTATTCATGTGCCTATAGGCCATCTGGATGTCCTCTTTGGAGAAGTGTCTGTTTACATCTTCTGCCCATTTCTTCATTGGATTATTCGTTTTTTGGGTATTGAGTTTAGTGAGATCCTTGTAGATTTTGGATACTAGCCCTTTATCTGAGATGCCCCTTACCACTATCTTTTCCCATTCTGTCAGTTGCCTATTAGCTTTTTTGATTGTTTCCTTTGCAGTGCAGAAGCTTTTTATCTTGATGAGGTCCCAATGGTTATTTTTGTTCTTGATTCCTTTGCCTTTGGGGATGTGTCAAGGAGGAATTGCTCCTGTTGAGGTCGAGGAGGCTATTTCCTGTTTTCTCCTCTAGGGTTTTTATGGTTTACTGTCTCACATTCAGGACTTTTATCTATTTTGATTTTATTTTTGTGAATGGTGTAAGAAAGTGGTCTAATTTCATTCTTCTACATGTTGCTGTCCAGTTCTCTCAACACTACCTGTTGAAGAGGGTGTCTTTTTCCCATTGGATACTCTTTCCTGTTTTGTCAAAGATTAATTGGCCATACATTTGTGGGTCAGGTTCTGGGCTCTCTATTCTATTCCATTGACCCATGTGTCTGTTTTTGTGCCAATACCATATCGTCTTGATGACAGCTTGTATTAGAGTCTAAAGTTTGGGATTGTTATGCCTCCTGTTTTAGTTTTATTCTTCAATATTATTTTGGTTATTCGGGTTTTTTTGTGATTCAATATGAATTTTAAGATAGTTTGTTCTAGCTTTGAGAAGAATGCTGGTACAACTTTGGAGATTGCATTTAATGTGTAAATTGCTTTGGGTAATAGTGACATTTTCACAATATTTATTCTTCTGATCCATGAGCACAGAATATTTTTCAATTTCTTTGTGTCTTCCTCAATTTTCTTCATAAGTCTTCTATAGTTTTCAGCATACAGGTCTTTTCCATCTTTGGTTAGGTTTATTCCTAGGTATTTTATGGTTTTTCGTGCAATTGTGTATGAGATTCGTTTCATGATTTCTTTTCCTGTTGCCTCATTTTTGGTGCATAAGAATGCAACCAATTTCTGTACATTGATTCCGTAGTTTGCAACTTTACTCAATTCATGAATCAGTTCTAGAAGGCTTCTGGTGGAGTCGATTGGGTTTTCCATGTAGAGTATTATGTCATCTGTGAAAAGTGAAAGTTTGACTTCTTTGTGCCACTTCTGATGCCTTTTATTTCTTTTTGTTGTCTGATTGCTGATGCTAGGACCTCCAGCACTACAGTAAACAACAGTGGTGAGAATGGACATCCATGTCGTGTTCTTGATATCAGGGGGAAATCTCTCAGTTTTTCCCCATTGAGGATAACATTGGCTGTGGGCTTTTCATAAATGGCTTTTATGATGTTTAAATAAGTTCATTCTATCCCGACTTTCTCAAGGGTTTCCATTAAGAAGGCATGTTGTAGATTGTCAAATGCTTTTACTGCATCTATCCCCAGGATCATATGGTTTTTTTTCTTTACTTTTGTTAATGTCATGTACCACACTGATGGATTTGTGAATATTGAACCAGCTTTGTAACCCAGGAATGAATCCCACTTGATCATGAAGGATAATTCTTTTTATATGCTGTTGAATTCAGTTTGCTAGTATGTTGTTGAGTATTTTTGATCCATATTCATTAGGATATTAGCCTGTAGTTCTCTTTTTTTGTTGGGCCTCTGTCTGGTTTAGGACACAAAGTGATATGTACTTCGTAGAATGAGTCCAGAATTCTTCCTTCCATTTCTATTTTTTGGAATAACTTGAGAATAATTGGTGTTAACTCTGCTTTAAATGTCTGGTAGAATTCCCCTGCGAATCCATCCGGCCCTGGGCTTTTATTCATTGGGAGATTTTTGATATCTGATTCAATTTCTTCACTAATCATGGGTCTGTTCACATTTTCTATCTCTTCCTGTTTGAACTTTGGTAGTGCATGTGTATTTAGTAATTTGTCCATTTCTTCTAGATTGTCCAGTTTGTTGGCATATACTTTTTCATAGTAATCTCTGATGATTGCTTGTATTTCTGAGAGATCTGTTGTAATAGTTCCATTTTCCTTCATGATTTTGTCTATTTGAGTGTTCTCTCTTATCTTTCTGAGGAGCTTCGCTAGAAGTTTATCAATTTTGTTTATTTTTTCAAAAATCCAACTCTTAGTTTCATTGATCTGTTCAATTGCTTTTGAGGATTCGATTTTGTTTAATTCTGCCCTGATCTTTATTATTTCTCTTATTTTGCTGGGTTTGGGGTGCTCTTGCTACTCCCTTTCTAGTTTTCTTAGGTGCTCTGTTAGGTTTTAAGTTTGCACTTTTTCTAGTTTGTTGAAATAGGCCTGGATTGAAATGAACTTTCCTCTTAGGACTGCCTTTGCTGCATCCCAGAGAGTTTGCATTGTTGTGTTTTCATTTTCATTTGTCTCCATATATTTTTTAATTTCCTCTCTAATTGCCTGATTGGCCCAATCATTCTTCAGTAAGGTAGTTTTTAACCTCCACCTTTTTGTAGGTTTTCCAGACACCTTCCTATGGTTGATTGCAAGTTTCAAAGTATTGTGATCTGGAAGTGTTCATGGTATAATCTCAATTCTTTTGTATTTATGCAGGGCTGCTTTATGACCCAGTATGTGATCAATCTTGGAGAATGTTCCATGTGTACTTGTGAAGAATGTCAATTCCCTAGCTTCAGGATGCAGAGTTCTAAATATATCTATTAAATCCATCTACTCTATTGTGCCATTCAGGTCCATTGTTTCTTTAGTGATTTTTTTGTCTGGTTGACCTATCCATTGTTGTATGTGGGGTATTAAAGTCCCCTGCAATTAGCACATTCTTATCAATAAGATTGCTTCTGTTTTTGATTAATTGTTTTATGTATTTGGGAGCTCAGGAATTCGGCACATAGATATTTATAATCGTTAGCTCTTCCTGATGTAGAGACCCTGTAATTATTAAATAATGTCATTCTTCATCTTTTGTTACTGCCTTTACCTTAAAGTCCAGTTTGTCCGCTATAAATATGGTTACACTGGCTTTCTTTTGGCTTCCAGTCGCATGGTAGATATTTCTCCATCCCCTTACTTTCAATCTGAAGGTGTCTTCAGGTCTAAGGTGAGTCTCTTATAGACAGCAAATAGATGGATTTTGGTTTTTGATACATTCTTCTACCCTGTGTCATTTGACTGGAGCATTTATTTCATTTACATTCAGTGTTATTATTAAAAAATGTGGGTTTAGATTCATTGTGTTCCCTGTAGAGTGCATGTTTGTAGTGATATGTCTGGTACCTTACTGCTACAGTTCCCTCATAGAGTCCCTCTTTAGATTTCTTGTAGGCTTGGTTTAGTGGTGATGAATTCTCTCAACTTTTGTTTATTTGGAAACACCTTTATCTCTCCTTCTATTTTGAATGACAGACTCGCTGGATAAAGAATTCATGGCTGTGTACTTTTCCTATTCATCACATTGATGATTTCCCTTTCTGGCCTGCCAAGTTTAAGTAGATTGGTCTGTAATCACTCTGATAGGTTTCCCTTTGTATGTTAAGGCCCTTTTCTCCCTAGATGCTTTCAGAATTCTCTCTTTATATTTTGCCAGTTTCACTATGATATGTCGTGGAAGGTTGTTTTATGTTACATCTTAAGGGAGTTCGGTATGTCTCTTGAATTTCAATGTCTTTCTCTTTCCCTAGATTGGGGAAATTTTCGTGTATAATTTGGTCCAGCACTCCTTCAGGACCTTTTTCTCTTTATTCCTTTTCAGGAATTCGTATGATTCGGATTCCATTTCATTGTATCTCTCAGGTCTCGTATTCCCCTTTTGTGTCCTTGGATCAATTAGTCTCTCTTTTTCTCAACTTCCTCTTTTGCTATAACTGTGTCTTCTAATTCAACTATTCTCCTCTCTGCTTCTTCAATCTGTGCACTGGCAACCTCCATCTTATTATTCACCTCATTTTTAGCCTTTTTTATCTTGTTACAGCTATTTTGAAGGTTCCTAGTCTTTGTATCAATATCTTCTCTTATAGCTTTTATGCTTTTTTCAAGCCTCATGATTAATTTTATGATAATTGTTGTAAATTCTTGGTGAGTTATGTTGCTTGTGTCTGTTTTGAGCAGTTCTGTCACTGTGATTTCTTCCTTGAATTTCTTTAGAGGACATTTCTTTCGTTTCGTCATTTTGGCTAGCTTTCTGTCTCTCATCAGTTTTAAAAGCTCTTTCTGCAGTGTGCACCTGTTAGTATGGCTCTGTTAAAGGAGGCTCTTTGACTGTTAGGGCCTGTTGTTTCAGGAGTTGTTCTTTTAATGGTGTCTCTCAGTTTCTCTTGTTGTGCTTGTAATTAATGTATATCCTTACTCAGTGATATTTGAGACCTTCCACTATGTGTGCTTTGACCTGTTTTTTGAGGTAGCCTCTGGCATCTGTGGGGCTGATATCAATAAGGGGTCAGTGCATGCACCTCTGCTCGTGGAGATCAGAAAGTTGTGGCTTTTAAATCCTCTCAGTTTGATGTTTGCAGGTGTGTGGAGGTTACAGTGTTCCCTACTTCTCTGCCATCTTGCCTCTTTACCACATCTTCTTGATCCATTCATCAGGTTGTGGACATTTAGGTTCTTTCCATGATTGAGCTATTGTTAACACTGCTATTGTTAACAATTCTATGATCATTGGGGTAAATGTATGGCTTTGATGACCTCTGAGAAGGAGAGGAATTTGCTTTACATGTTTTTGTTTTTGGGTCTAAGTGTCTATTATAGGAGCATTAATTTGTTGGGCAATCAAACGTCTCTGATGAAATGTTTATTGGTGAATAAAAAAATGTATTCTGAAGGGAGCAAGTGGTATGCTCTCTAAAGATAATCAGATTTATCAGTTGGAGAATATGACAATACCACTGAAGTATCTAGATTGAATGGAAAGCTATGAATTATGCCTACAGAATGCTCCTGCTGCTCCCTTATGTGACCTTGACTCTGGCAGTATAATGAAAGTAAATTATTGGGGCTACAGGGTGGCTCAGTTGGTTAAGCATCCAATTTCAGGTCAGGTCATGATCTCATGGCTTGTGGGTTCAAGCCCTTGTTCAGGTTCTGTGCTAACAGCTCAGAGCCTCGAGCCTGGTCCAGATTCTGTATCTCCCTCTCTCTCTGAGATATAATTTAAAAAATAAATTATTAAACATTTAAAAAGCCTGATTAAATGAATACAATTAGTGGCTTGATGTGTTATATTTGGACCTAACACTAGAGAGGCTTCACTGGTTATAGTGCTTGTGAGTGCCGAAGCCAGCCCCTCACATTTGATGTACATTATGCAAATTTCCCCAGAGCAGCATGGTTTGGAGTTCTCTGCCTGATGCATCAGTTAGCTTTATTGCCCTCTGATTAAAAAGGATATGATAATGAGTGATTATCAGGCATAAGATTTAAGCTAATGAGACTTGATGCTTTAGACTTTAATTGAATTTCATCTGTCAACTGCATTGAACTTTGCTTTCAAAAACCAGACTAACACTGACCTGCCACAGTTATAATAAATCTTGATTAGGTATCAGTAGAAAGATATAATAGGGACAAGCGATGAGCTAACCAGAAAGGGAGAAGTGAGGATAAGAGACACTTTTTTGAGCTGAGAATAAGATAATGAGATAAGACCAAAAGAAAGTTTATATTCCTCTTTGTCCTTACTTAGTGTTAATACCTTGGTCTAGTACTAAACCTTACGTGCAGACGTCTTATCTTTCCTTTTTTTTTGTTTTTTTTTTTTCTTCTACCACTACCACCTTCATTTATTCCTTGCTCTTGAGATTCTGTGTCCTAATGGAAATTCACTATTAAGGTATTAAATAATCAGAGAGAAACACCAAGGAAAACTGTTAGTTTTCATTTTTTTGTAGTATTTTTGAAAAAGAGTTCCCACTTTTACACTTTTACCTTTCTTTATTAAACCTACCAAGATAAAACCTTTATTAAACAATCTCCTCTCCCATATTTTTATAAAGTGACTTTATTATAAATGACTGGAGCTGAGATCATTGTATTTATATAAGGAACAACATTCTCTTTATGGCATCTTTATCACTCTGACAGCTTGTCAGCTAAGGTGGTATCCCAGGATGTGTACAATCTTATCAATAGTTAGTGTGAAATTCTCAAAACAAAATTAATTTGAAGTCATTGTCACTTTAACTTAAAATGATTTGAATAAGATCCCCAAATCAAAATGGTCATAGGCACAGCACCACCTAACAATTAGAAATTGATGCTTTAAGAAATTGGCTTTTGGGGCACCTGGGTTGCTCATTTGGTTAAGCACCCGAGTTTAGCTTATGTCATAATTTCAGAATTCGTGGGATTGAGGCCCACATCAGGCAGCTCAGAGCCTGGAGCCTGCCTCAGATTCTGTGTCTCCCTCTGTCTCTGCCCTTCCCTTGTTCATGCTCTGTCTTTCTCAAAAATAAACATTAAAAAAAAGGAAATCAGCTTTTAAATTATTTTACTTATGTAGGAAACAAAATTCTATTAACACTCCATCCTAAGGGGGGAAAAACAATCGTTTTTCACCAAAGAGCCAAAATTCTGGTCTCCCATAGCCACGCACACCCCCAAAAAAGTTTTTATAAAGGCTGTGAGAGAACATAGCAACAATGACATAGATAAGAAGAAAACTGGCTTACCCATACATTCATTCAACATATAATATATATATTGAATATATTGATAGCTCCCTATATACCATCTTTGTTCTCTATCTAACTTGTTATCCAAAAGATAATGTTCCCAAGTCTGAAAATAATCATTATCTCGTTGTGTGTAACCTATACTTGAATTAAAGTAACCCTCAATTCCATTTTGCTTTGGTAATTGGTGATGTGGTACTATGTAGTTTGGATGACAAGAAGTATAATGCTCTTGTTTTCCCACTCTAGGATGTCTCTGTAGCCTGCAGAATCTTACCCATCATTCATAATCATCATTCATATTTTTCAAATTGTGCTTCTAGTTGTTTCTAGTGTCCTTTAAAAAATATGTATTTATTTATTTTTAGAGAGAGAGGGAGAGAGAGCAAGTGAGCAGAGGAAGGGCAGAGAGAAAGAGAGAGAGAGAATGCCAAGCAGGCTCCAAGCTGTCATTGCAGAGCCCTACATGGGGCTCAATCTCATGAACCATGAGATCATGACCAGAGCCAACATCAAGAGTCGGATGCTTAATTGGCTGGGCCACCCAGGCGCCCTTCCAATGTTTCAATTTTATTTTTTTATTTCTTTATATTATAATAAATATTATTAATATAATTTAATATTAAATTATTGTAAATTAATATGAAACCAAATATAAAGTTCAATTTAAGTTATTAGAATACTTAAAAATAACCTTTTATTTTTAAAGATTCACTGGAGGTTGCAAAAATAGTACAAAGAACTTTGTCATATCCCTTATCCAATTTCTCCCAATGGTTATAGCTTAAATAACTAAAGAATTATATCCAAACTAGGGTATTATGTGTGTATATAGTTCTGTATCTTTTTATCATATGTGAAGATTTGTATAATCAACCAAGAGATAGCACTATTCCATCACCATAAAGATCTTCCACTTGTTACCCACCCCTTTGGAATCAAGCCTACCCCCTCCTATCCTTCAATTTCCTTAACTTATGCCTTCACTATCTTTAACTGCTGGCACCAACTGATCTGTTTTGCATCTATAAAACTTTGTCACTTCTGTCATTTCTGTAGTATTATATTAAAAAAAACATATAGTTTGTAACCTTTTGAGATTGACTAATGTTCAGTGAGTATAATATACTTGAGACACATCTGATTTGTTGTCTATCAGTTTTTTATTTTTATTGTTAAGTGACATTCTCTGTTATGGATAACCTATAGTTTGCTTAATCTTATACCCATTTTATTGTTCTATTTCCATATTTTCTGATTCTTTCGTCTGTTCTATCCCTTCTGCTGTTGAGTCCATCCATTGAGTTTTTAATTTGGCTATTGTATTTTTCAGTTCTAATATTTACCTATTTTTCTTCTTTAGGTCTTCATTTGTTGAGACTTTCTATTTTAAGTTTTTATTTAAACTCCAGTTAGTTAGGGGCTCCTGGATGGTTCAGTTGGTTGAGTGTTTGACTTCAGCTCAGGTCATGATTTCATGGTTCATGAGTTCGAGCCCCACATCAGGCTTGCTGTTATCAGCACAGTGTCTCCTTCAGATCCTCTGTCCACCTCTCTCTCTGCCTCTTTCTCTCTCTTTCTCTCTCTCTCACGAAAATGAATAAATATTAAAAAATAAACTCCAATTAGTTAAAATACAGTGTAATATTAGGTTTCAGGTGTATAATTTAGTGATTCAACACTTCCATACCATACCTGATGCTCTGATGAGTGATTCTTAATTGAATCCTGGACATTTTGAGCATTATGCTATAAGTTCTGGATCTTATATCAGTTTTAGCAGGCCTCCTCTGATGTTACTACACCTGTGAGGGTAGGTAGGCACTGCCTAGTTCATGCCAGTTGGATGTGGATATCTAGGTTCCCGTCTCAACCTTTTTGACACTCTAGTTAAGAAGAGGATGCCTTGTTACTGCTAAGTGGAGGTGGGAGTTCAGACTGCCCATGAGACCTCCACTGACACCACCCTGGCAGAGAGGAAGAGGAGTGCCTTCTTACCATTAAGGTGGAGTTGAAGCTCTGGCTTACCAGATGGTTTCTAATGAAACCATGTAATGGGGAAACCTTTTTACTGCCAGGCAAGGATGAATGTCCCAACTCTCTATTCAGTCTTCTGTGACATCTCCCCAGTGGGGAGTTAATAGGGGCACTTCCTTACAGATTGACTGGAGTTAATATCCAAGTTTCTCACTTGGCCTCTACTGAATGTGATATGGGTGGGGCCACAGTTTTATCTGTGGTGTTTGGGTAGAGTAGGTAGAGGATTGTCTATACATTTTCTGATTTGTTAGTCTGCCATTTTCCTGGTCCTGTGGTTAGAAAGACCTGGTTTTTCTAAGGGCTTGATGTTAAACACTCAGAAATCTTTAAAAGTAATAAAATAATTATGAGTAACATTGTGATTGTGTTAACTTTCCATATTTTCCTTATAGTTTTTAACACTTTTTTGTGGTATAATGTACACATAATAAAGCACATTTAAGGTGTACAATTTGATGTATATGCCCATCACCACAATTAAGATAATAAATATCCATCACCCCCAAAATTTCCTGGTGCTTTTTTATATTCCCTCCATTCCCTTTTCCCTCATTTCCTTCCCGGCAACTACCAATCTACTTGCTGTCACTACAGGTTAATTTACAGATTATAGAAATTTCTATAAATAGCTTTATTCTGTATGAACTCTGTATCTGTCTTCTTCCAGTCATCATCATTATTTTCATGGTTATCCATGATGTATGTATGACTACTTCATTCCTCTTGAATGAGTAGTAGTATTATCTTGTATAGATACATGAAATTTGTTTTCCCTTTCAATTATTGATAAATATTTTACTTATTTTCACATTTAACTATTATAAATACAACTGCTATGAACATTTGTGTACAAGGGTTTTTGTGTACATATGCGCTTATTTCTCTTAGATAAATGAAGAGTGGGATGTCTGGGACATAAGGTAGGTGTGCATTTACATTTTTAAAACCTGCCAAACTTCCATATTTTGTATTATCACTAGCAATGTATGAGAATTCCAGTTATTCTACATCCTTTCCAAGACTTGATATAGTGAGGTTTTTAATTGTAGCCATTGTAGTGTGTGTGTATAGTATTATCTCATAGTGGTTTTAGTTCGTATTTCTCTGATAGCTAATATCAAACATCTTCTTATGTGCTTATATGCCATCCAGATATTTTCTTTTGTGAAATATCTAAGTAGTTTTCCTATTTTTACTAAGATCTTTGACATATTACTATTGAGTTATAAGAAGTCCTTATGTATTTTAGATACAAGTCCTTTGTCAGATACATGTTTTGCAATTACATGTTTTCCCAGTCTGTGGCTTGCTTTTACATTTTCACAGTGGTGTCTTCTGAAGGGTAAACATTTTTAATGTTGATGAAATCCAACTTACTGATTTTTTCCCTTTAATAATTTGTGAGTTTATGTCATATTTAAGAAATCTTTAGCAATCAAAAGGACACTGAGATTTTCTCTTTTTTTTTTTCGTCTAGAAGCTTTATAGTTTTAAATCTTACATTTAGGTCCATGATTCAGGTTGACTTAATTTTATATATAGTGTATGATAAGAGCCAAGGTTTATTTACTTATTTATTTGCATGTAGATATCCATTTATTTCTGCATTGTTTTTTGAATAGACTATTTTCCAGTGTATTGCTTTGGTACCTTTGTTGAAAATTGTCAAAAAAAAGAGCATAATTGAATAAGTAGACAGTATAATGAAATATAATGAATGACAATATAATGAAATATAATGAAAATCGAGTGTAAATATTGTTTTGTCTTCTTTATACAATAATATACTGTCTTGCTTACTGTAGCTGAACAAAGTAGTATTAATCCTTCATTGTTCTTTTCTAAAATTCTTTGGACTATTGTAGGTGCTTTATATTTCACTATAAATTTTAGAATCAAATTGTTAATTTCTATAAACATTTCCTTCTATGTGGTATTTATTTGTTCTTATTTTACTACTTAATGTAGAAACCTGAGGTCACTGATTAGAGAACTTTGTGGGGTTTTTTTTCTAATACAGATTTATATGCTATAAATTTCCCCTGAATTTTTAAATCCTGATATATTGTATATTCATCATCATTCAGATCAAAATCTTTTCCTAATTTCCCTTTGGATTTTTTCCTTCACCTATGGATAAGCTAGAAGTATGTTACCTAATTTCCATAGAATAATCAAATACTTGATTATTTTCCAGATGTATTTCTGTTCTTGATTTCTGTTTTAATTCCATTGTGATGAGAAAATACTTTGTGTAACTTGAAATCCTTTTAAATTTATGGAAACTTTTTTATGGCCCAAAATATGGTTTATCTTGGTAAATGTTTCATATGCAGGTGAAAAAGAATGTGTACTCTTGAAATGCTTAGTGGAGTGTTATTTACAAATCAATTAGTTCCGACCTTGGTTGACAGTGTTTGCAGTCTTCTATATCCTGATTTTATGTCTACTTATTCTTTCACTTATTGAGAAAGGGGTAATGGAATCTCTGAGTATATTTGTGCATTTGTCTATTTCTCCTTACAGTTCTGTCAGGTTTTTTTTTTTTTTATATTGTGAAATTCTCTTATTAGGCGCATAAACATTTGGAATTGTCCTTTTTATGAATTGACCTCTTTATCACTATGAAATGAACTCCTTTTTCCTGCTTATGTTCTTTGCTCTAAATGTACTTTGTATGGGGGTGCCCAGGTCACTCAGTCAGTTGTGTCCAACTTTTGGTTTTGGCTCAGGTCATGGTCTCACAGTTTGTGAGTTCCAGCCTTGAGTCAGGTTCTGCGATTAC
>NC_043717.1:50640459-50687212 GCF_006229205.1 Suricata suricatta
AACTCCTTTTTCCTGCTTATGTTCTTTGCTCTAAATGTACTTTGTATGGGGGTGCCCAGGTCACTCAGTCAGTTGTGTCCAACTTTTGGTTTTGGCTCAGGTCATGGTCTCACAGTTTGTGAGTTCCAGCCTTGAGTCAGGTTCTGCGATTACAGTGGAGAGCCTGCTTGGGTTTCTCTCTCTCTCTCTCTCTCTCTCTCTCTCTCTCTCTCTCTCTCTCTCTCTCTCTCTCTCTCTCTCTCTCTCTCCCCTCCATTCCCCATTCCCTCCCCCCTCTCAAAAATAAAAAAATATACTTTCTATGATTAATATAATACTCCAGTTTTATTTTTATTAGAGTTAGCATGTAATACCCTTTTCGTCCTTTTACTTTTAACCTTTTTGTGTCTTTAAAATAAAGCATATTTTTTGTAGGCAGCCTATAGTTGAGTGTTTCTTTTTTGTAATCCAGTCTGAGAGTCTCGTTTTTTAATGGAAGTGTTTAGAATATTTACATTTAATGTGATTGTGGATATGGTTAGGTTTAAATCTGTTATCTTATTTTTTTTCTCTTTCTCCCATCTATTCTTTGTCCCCCTTTCCCTTTTGTTCTGTTTTCTTTTGGATTGAGTATTGTTATGATTCTATTGCATGGGTTATTAGGTATAATTGCGTTTTATTAGTTTGGTAGTTACTTTAGGGTTTATAGTACACATAATAAGAAAACAATCTCATGTAATTTGCCCATGTAATTACCATTTCTGGTGCTCTCCATTCCTTTGCAGAGATGCTTTTGTCTGCCATTATTTGACTTTTTTCTGAAGGATATGCTATAACATCTTTTATGCTTTGGGTATGCTGGTGATGAATTCCTTTAGCTTTTTTATCTCTAAGAAAGTCTATTAAATTGAAATATCCTTTTTATTTTGAGATAATAGTATATTGTTTGCACATGTAAGAAACAATACCAAGAGGGGCACCTGGGTGGCTCAGTAGGTTAAGCATCTGACTTCAGCTCAGGTCATGATATCACAGTCTGTGGGTTTGAGCCCTGCGTTGGGCTCTGTGCTGACAGCTTAGAGCCTGGAGCCTGCTTCGGATTCTGTGTTTCCCTCTCTCTCTTCCCCTCCCTTGTTCGCAGTCTGCCTCTGTCTCTCAAAAACAAAATAAATGTTAAGAAATTTAAAACAAAGAAATAATATAGAGAGATCATTTGTACCCTTCACCCAGTTTTTCCCCAATAGTAGTATCTTACACAACTTTAATACAATGTAAAAAAAAAAAACAGGATGTTGACCTTGGACACACTAAAGATACAGAAAAATTTCATTACCATAATGACTCCTCCTGTTGGTGACCCTTTTATTAGCCACACCCATGAAATCTTTATGTTTAACACATGACAATTACTAATCTGTTCTCCATCTCTATAAATTTCTAATTTCTAGAATGTTATATAAAAAGAATCATTCAGTGTATGTCCTTCTGAAATTGACTTTTTTCATTCATTGCAGTTTCAAGTTGATGTTTGTATCAATAATTTGTTCTTTTTATTGCAACAGTTTAACTCTTCACATGTTGAAAAACATCTGGTCTGTTTCTAGTTTGGTGCTATAATAAATTAGACTGATATATACAAGTTTTCATGAATATAAGATTTTATGCTTCTGGGATTATTGCTTAAGTGCCAATGTTGGTTGTCTGGTTTATAAGAAACTGTCAAATTGTTATCTAGGATAGCTGTATCATTTTGCCTTCTCATGAGCAATTTTTAATTGGTCCAGTTTTTCCACATCCTTTCCAGTATTTGGTGTTATCACTAATTTTTATTTTAGCCATTTGGATAGGTGTATAGTGATATCTCATTGTGATTTCAGGTTGCATTTTTCTAGTGGCTAATGATGTGAAATATCTTTGGATGTGATGTTTTGCCTTCTCTATAATCTCTTCAGTGAAATATCTCTCTCCATGTCTTTTATTTTTTCATTTTCTAATTGGATTTTAACCATTGCATTTCGGGAGCTTTTTATATATTTAACATACTAGACTTTTGTTGGATATGTAGTTTGTAAATATTTTCTCCCAGTCTGTAGCTTATCTTTTCATCCTCTTATGTGAATCTTTTGAAGAGCAAAAGATTTAATAAGGACAAGGTCCAATTTAAATTTTTTTAAGGTGTATGTAATTTTGAGAGAGACAGAGCATGAGTGGGGAAGGGGCAGATAGGGAGACACAGAATCCGAAGCAGGCTCCAGGCTCTGAGCTGTCAGCAAAGAGCCCGATGTGGGGTTCCAACTCAAAAACTGCGAGATCATGACCTGAGCTGTGAAGTCAGATGCTTAACCAAGTAGCCACCCAGTTGCCCTCACCTTTTTTTTTTTTTTAAGTGGATCATGCTTTTTGGTGCCAACTCTAAGAACTCATTGCCTAGTGCTAAATTCTGAAGATTTGTTTTTATGTTTTTTTTTCATTCCCTTGTAACTTTTGTTTCCTATGATGTTTTTTTAAAAATTGATGTTTAGTTGACCTACAATGTTATATTAGTTTCAGGTATGCCACATAGTGATTATTTTACATATTACACTTCTGTTCATAATCCATATTGACTTAATTTTGTATAAGGCTGAAAGTTAGTTCAAGACTGATGTTTTTTAAATATATGGATGTTCAATGGCTCCACTATCACTTCTTGAAAAAGTATCCAGGCTCGCTGTTTCATTTTGCATTCCCACCAGCACATACTTGATCCATTAATACTGGACCCATTAAACTGATTTTGCTTCTTTATCAATTATCAGTTGTACCGTGATAATTAATAAAATATTTATACATTTATACATAAACTTGCATTAGTTTTAAAATCATGCTATGTAAAAAGAGCTAGATGCACAAGGCCACAAATAGTAGTTTTCAATTTATGTGAAGTGTCCTGACTAGGAAAATCCTTAAAGACAGAAAGCTGATTAATGGTTGCAGTGATTTAACTGAGAAGAGAGTAGGAAGTGACCATGTTAGGGCATAAGAATTCTTTTTGGAGTGATAAAAATGTTCTAAAGTTAGATACTGGTGATAAGTGCACAGTCCTGTAAATATATGTTAACAAGTTGTCATAAAAAATAAAACAATTAGGGGCATGTGAGTGGCTCAATTGGTTACGCATCTGATTTTGGCTCAGGTCATGATCCCCCACTTCATGGGTTTGAGCCCTGCTTTGGGCTCTGTGCTAACAGTTCAGAGCCTGGAGCCTGCTTCAGATTCTGTGTAGCTCTCTCTGTTCATCCCCTGCTTGCACTCTGTCTTGCTCTCTCTCTCTCTCAAAAATAAATAAAGATTAAAAATAATTTTTAATAAAAACAAAAAATAAAACAATTAGGCATATTTACTGTGGGTCCATGTGGGGTTCTCTATTTTATTCTGTTTTTCTGTGCATGTATTGCTCTGTGAATGTCACACAGTAGGATGTTAGCTCTAGGTATTTTATAGATGTTCCTTATCAAGTTGAGAACTTCTGTTCTATTCCTAATTACTGAGTTTTCTCGTGGAAGTGTGTTGGATTTTACCAAATACTTTCTATATGTCAGTTGATATAATATTCTTACTTATCTGTTGATATAGTGCATTACAATATAATAATATAATCCATCGTATTGATTGATTTTCAAATGTTGAACCAGCCTTACACGTGTGGAATAAGACTTACCTGACCAATGTGTGTAATTTATTTTATACAATTGTAGCTTCAAATTACTAATATCTTTGAGATAAACTTCATATAAGATAAAATTCACCATTGTAGTCATGTTAAAGTATACAATTAATGGTCTTTTAGTACATTTACATTGTTATCCAAACATCACTGCTATCTAATTCCAGAACATATTTCTCCCCCGCCAAATAAACCCTGTAGCCATTAAACAGTCACTTCCCATTTCCTCCTTCTCCCAGCTCTAGGCAACCACTAATATACTTTCTATATCTATAAATATGGACATTTTATGCAAATGGAATCATAATAGTAACAATACATAGTCTTTTGTGACTGGTTCTTTCATTTAACATAATGTTTTCAATGTTCATCCATGTTGTAACATGTATCAGAATTTCATTTCTTCCTAAGACTGAATAGTATTTCATTATGTAAGAATACCACATTTTATTTGTCCAATCATTTATTGATGGGCATTTAGGTTGTTTTCATCTTTTGGCATTTATGAATAACAAGAGTGATATGAACATTCATGTACAAGCATCTATTTGAGTCCCTGCTTTCATTTGTTTTGGTTAAATATCTAGAAGTAAAATTGGTTAAGTCATAAGTTTATTTTGTGGTTAACTATTTGAGGAACTGCCAAAATGTTTTCTGCAATGGATGCACATGTTATATTCCCACTATTAAGGCACAGTGGTTCCAATGTCTCCATATCCTCACCAAAATTTATTTTCTTTTTTTTAATAGTTTATTGTCAAATTGGTTTCCATATAACACCCAGTGCTTTTACCTACAGGTGCCCTCCTCCATCACCACCACCTCTTTTCCCCCCTCCCCCTTCTGCTTCAACCCTCAGTTTATTTTCAGCATTCAACAGTCTCTCAGGTTTTGCGTCCCTCTCTCTCCCCAACTCTGTTTCCTTCTTCCACTCCCCCGGTCCTCCTTTAGGTTTCTCCTGTTCTCCTGTTAGACCTATGAATGCGAACATATGGTATCTATCCTTCTCTGCCTGACTTATTTCGCTTAGCATGACACCTCGAGGTCCATCCACTTTCCTACAAAGGGCCAGATTTCATTCTTCCTCATTGCCATATACTACTCCATTGTGTATATATATATATATATATATATATATATATATATATTATATATCACATCTTCCTGATCCACTCTTCAGGTGATGGACATTGAGGCTCTTCCCATGATTTGGCTATTGTTGACAGTGTTGCTATTAACATTGGGATACATGTGCCCCTTTGCATCAGAATTTCTGTACCCCTTGGGTAAATCCCTAGCAGTGCTATTGCTGAGTCATAAGGGATTTCTATGGATAGTTTTTGAGGAGCCTCCACACTGTTTTCCAGAGCAGTTGCACCAGTTTACATTCCCACCAACAGTGTAGGAGGGTGCCCGTCTCTCCACACCCTCGCCAGCACCTATAGTCTCTTGATTTGTTCATTTTAGCCACTCTGACTGGCGTGAGGTGGTATCTCAGTGTGGTTTTGATTTGTGTTTCCCTGATGATGAGTGATGTTGAGCATCGTTTTATGTGTCTATAGGCCATCTGGATGTCCTCTTTGGAGAAGTGTCTGTTCATATCTTCTGCCCATTTCTTCACTGGGTTATTTGTTTTGTGATTGTGAAGTTTGGTGAGTCCCTTGTAGATTTTGGATACTAGCCCTTTATCTGATATGTCATTTGCAACTATCTGTTCCCAGTTTCTACTAAATTGAGCCTTTCCAGTATTGTTTTTAAGATTAGTTATTTAAGATTGAGCTCAGTCTAGTACTAATTATTCACTACTTCTTAAGCAGTGCTTTATTGGTTATTCTATTCAATGCCATATGAATTATGAGTTTTTCCATTCTACCTGCCACAAGCAGGCATTACTCCTGGGCCCTGTGTGACTACTGGATATTGTTCCCTCTAATCCTTTTGGATTCTCCCCATCCCCAGGTCTTGGGTAGTTTTCTCACATTCATACACTGGCACTGATCTCTGCTGGATGCTCAAGTGGGAACCTTTGAGATCTCTAGGATTTTCTCTCTCTGCTGCTCTTTCTTCTTTCTGGTACTTTATCCTGTAAATAAGACCAAGACCAATTTATACTCTCAGTTCTGTCTGCTCAATTCAGAGAGTCTTCCAACATGTAGCTGGGTTCCTCTTGCACTGCAGTGTGAAAACTCACAGCACTAAGCTGAGGCAACCAGTGGGATAACTTTATTTGTTTCTAGTTTCACAGGGATCATCCTCCTTTGTTCTCTGATATCCAGGGCCTGGAAATCTTTTGTTCTGTATATTTGTCTTTTTAAAGTCTTTATTACGTTGCTTTAGCTGTTACAGGCTGTTACTCCATCTTGACAAGACGTGAAGCTCTCATATTGTCTTAAATTATAAATTTTTACTGGTGGCTCAGAGAAGTCGATTCCCGAGAGTTTCCTAAACTTGCACAGCCTCAAGTTCTTTGGACATATTATATTTGCAAACCATACAGGTGTAATAGGGAGATTAACCTAATCATCTTGATTGTTATCTTTGCTCATTTTCCATACTCAACTAACTGGAAACCTTTTTCTCTTTGCTAGGTACCCACTCAAATTATTATTCTATGTTGAATGATACTTATTTATTATATTTTGAACAGAGGGATGTAGAATATGTTGTGGAATGGCATGATTGCACCTGCTATTCCCAACCACCCATGTTTAAAATAATCTCCATGCCGGCTAGTTCTCCCAGTAAAACATTATGGCTCCATTATCTATGAACTTAACCCTTTAAAATAACATTATTTATATTTGTATTGTGAACCATCTTTTGAGATTCTTTTAAGTTTACTGGCCACCATAGGAAGTATTCCATCTGATTTTTGTTAGTGTTACCTAAATTCAGACCCCTGAAATTTTAAATAGAACTTTAATCTTCCAATATTTTGACAGACATGTTTCAGTTCATCCCCACTAAGCTCTTCACGTAATGGTCTGACTATGGTAGTATCCCATTTCAGTCATCATCTTTTAAAACTGAAAAGAACTTACTCATCTTTTTAATCTACTATTACCACATAACAACCTTCCTTTCTGTACTCACACTAATCCCTTCTTTGTTTTTTTCTATTTCTATCTTATCTTAATGTATAGATCCCAGAGCTACATTTTAATATTCTACATAGCATCTAAAATATGTACATGATAGAATACCAGAGGAATAATATCCTTCTTTTTTTCCTTTTCTTGAAGATCCCCACTAATTAAAAAAAATCTTTTTCGGGGCACCTGTGTGGCTCAGTCGATTAAGCATCTGACTTCAGCTCAGGCCACGATCTCATGGTTCATGAGTTCTAGCCCTACATCAGGCTCTGTGCTGACACCTAACTCAGAGCCGATAGCCTGTCTTCAGATTCTGTGTCTCCCTCTCTTTCTGACTCGTCCCTGCTCAGGCTGTCTCTCTCTCTCTCTCAAAAATAAATAAAACATTAAAAAAGTAAAACTTTAAAAAATAATAAAACTTCTTAATGTTTTTAAGATTTGACCTCACATAGATTTGATATCTTCTGGAAATACTCCCATATTTCTTTTTCGTTTATACAACTAACTCAACGCACATTACAGTATAAGTTCTTTATATTGTTACTCACCAAGCTCATCCCATTATCTATATAAAACTTATCTAATTGGTATAATTTTTTTATAAGCTCAATTGTTATTATTTTCTAAAAGTCAACCAATTAGGATAACATTGCTTTAATGAACACCAAATTTTGAAATAAGGTGGTGATAGATGATAGTTACATCCTGTATCTGTCTCAACACCTATTATATTTCTTTGTTTTGGTTTTGATGCATATGGAGTAAATCCCAACTCATATAGATAAATAACTCTAAATGCCAACAAATTTTAATAGCTCATTTTAATAATCATAGGTTATTATTTAATTGTGAAGCCTAAAAGAAAAGTACTAGGAAATGTTTGATTTGAAGGTGAATCATTAAATATCTGACAAGTGCTCATATTCTTTATCAAAAATATAAGAGAAATATCCAAAACTCACAAATAAGTGCATTAATGATAATGAAGTGTATTGACATCTTGTAATTTTACAACTGATTCTAATAATGAGACAAATGTTGAACAGATGTACACAGACTCAGTTTGATTCCAGACAACTCTTAGGTACATATGCTTTAGTACTGTACTTGCTTTAAAGTTTTATATGAGCAGAAATGAATAGCCCTGAAAAAGAGGGAAGCTGTGATCTTCTTAATCATATATCTGTTCAAAAGAACTTAAATGCACAGAAATGGCAAGACAAGGTTTATTCTGAGGTTTGAACAGACAAGTTAGTAATTAGGTGGTCCTTGACATTATATATTCTGTATACAACCTAATCAGGTATTTATGTTGCTAATTCATAATTATTATTACAGATTCTAAAATAGCCCAAAAATATTTTTAACTGATTTTCAAGTTAAGTATAGGCAGAACCCCTGAAGCATCTCTGTATCCTACAGTTTTAGAGAATGTATTTTTTAAAGCATTCAAGATATAAATATTTATTCCTATCCTTTGTTGAACTTCTTTTTCTTTTGTTTTAAACTCAATAACTCCACAAGTTTCTGGTCAAGATTTTCTTTACAAAAACTATGAACCTTTTCTCCAATAGCATATAACATTAGTTCATTTTTATTCTATTTCATTTTTGAAGGCAGATTTTATAAACTTGCCCAATATGAGTTTAAACTTGCTAGTTTGTGGTTCTATAGAGATTTCTAATAAATGTTGGGGTTGTGGGTAGGTATTTTTGTTGACAGCTCCTCAGCCATTTGGTATGATGCTTAAATCATGGCAAGCTGTACTTTTCTAAATGGTAATTTTGATTTCTCACCTGTGTTTCTTTAATAATCTTCAGTGAATGAGACCCCAATTATTTTAATTATATATAGTTTGTTACTTTTGATTTAGGAGTTACCTTCAGTGAATTTAATACCTCTAAACTGTGTGTTTCATAAGCCAATTTATGAATAAAAGACTAATATTCTCTAAGTACTAACATAATTTATTTGGTTTATCCCTGTAATAGTCCTTCTTTATCTATGAATGTATCCTTTTCACTGTGATCTTTGAGTGGACCTGTTCTTTTCTTGTATGTCATGTGGTATGACCACAGCCATGAGCCTAGATAGACTATATTACTTGTAATGCTGTAAGTAGAGAAAGACAAGTTTTGTGAAATTGCCCCCATATTAGGCATAAGCCACTTCTATACAACATAGTTTTGCCCCACTTGGCATACGCACAGAGCTACCTGAAGGAAGCTGCAGAGCACTGACACTGCCTGCCAAACTTGCTTACCCCAAGCCCCCCAACCTTCGCACTCTTGTGGAACTACCTTTCTCAGTCAAGTTTGCCTTAGTCCTGGCACAGCAGGCCCTTCCCCCAGAACATTAGCACAAACCCCTGACCCACCACCTCTCTAAAACCTGGAAATTTAAAGGTCTGTAGGCTTGGCTGGGATAGAGCCAGGAGGACACTGTGCTACTCCTGGAGACAAGGCAGGTAAAAAACCCATAGGCAGAGAGCTTGGAAACAGCTATCTGAAAAATGCCTGGGGCACACAGAGGGAATACAATTACCTATTCTAGGAGCCCTTCCTTGAAAGGAATAGTTCACTGAGACACCTCTCTAGGAAGAAAGGACCTAAGCACCATTTCCTTCTCCTACCCCTCTGCATAAACCCAGAGCCACCTGAAGGAAGCAGCTCAGCTTTTACACTAGTTGCCTAACTTGCTCACACCATCCTGTTCTCTGGCTTAATTGTCCTATGTCAAGCTTACCTCATTCCCACTGTGGCAGGTCCTTTCCCCAGAAGAGGAGCACAAACCCTTTCCCATACCACATCTCCTGACCAGAGAATTCTGCAGGGCTTCAGTTCTGGTAGAGTTGGTGTCTCATCTCATTTCACAAGCAGACCAAAGGACACCCAGGAAAAACTTACCAGAGGCAGGACAGGGACCAAGAAGACATAACAATTGCAAATATTCATGCACACAAAATCGCTTCTCGGCCTTTTGGCTAAGATCAAGTGTATTCATGCACACATTCAAATATATAAAACAATCACAATTATAAAGGAATGAATTGATAATAACACAATACTAATAGAAGACTATAACACCCACTTACATCAATGGACAAATCATCTAAACAGAAAATAAATAAGGAATCTGCCTATGAATGACACACTGGAACAGGTGGATTTAACAGATGTATTCAGAACATTGCATCCTAAAATAGTAGAATACACATTCTTTTCAAGTGCACATGGGACATTCTCTAGAATAGATCACATATTAGGTCACAAAACAGGTCTCAACAAATACAAAAAGATCGAAATCATAACATGCACCTTTTCTGACCACAACAGTATGAATCAATAAGTCAACCACAAGAAACAATTTGGAAAGACCACAAATACATGGAGGTTAAAGAGCATGCTACTAAACAATGAATGGATCAACCAGGAAATCAAAGAAGAAAGAAAAAATACTTGAAAACAAATTAAAATGAAAAGACATTGGTTCATATCCTTTGAGATGCAGCAAAGTTGGTCATATAGGCATACCTCAAGAAGTTAGAAAAATCTCAAATGAATATCGTAACTTTACACCTGAAAGACTTAGAAGAAGAACAGGAAACAAAGCCTAACACTAGCACAAAGAAGGAAGTAATAAACATTAGAAAAGAAATAAATGATGTATAAAACTAAACACACACACACACACACACACACACACACACAAGAAAAGATCAATGAAATCAGGAACTAGTGCTTTGAAAAAAATAACAAAATTGATAAACTTCTAGACATATTAATTAAAAAAGAGACACAGAGATGGGTGGGGGGAGATGAAGAAAATCAGAAATGAAAGAGGAGAAATAACAAGTGACACAA
Source organism: Suricata suricatta (assembly GCF_006229205.1). Classification (NCBI taxonomy): domain Eukaryota; kingdom Metazoa; phylum Chordata; class Mammalia; order Carnivora; family Herpestidae; genus Suricata; species Suricata suricatta. Next base: position 50,651,100 of record NC_043717.1, read on the forward strand.
GAAATATAAACAGCTGTAAAAAAATATTATGAAAAATATGCCAACAAATTGGATAACCTAGAAGATATGGATACTTTTCTAGAGATGTATAATCTACCAAAACTAAATCAAGAAGAAATAGAAAATTTGGACAGACTGATTACCAGCAGGAAAATTGAACTGGTAATCAAGAAACTCCCAAAAAATGAAAGTCCAGGACCAGATGGCTTTAGAGGTGAATTCTATAAAACATTTAAAGAAGAGTTCATACCTACTCTTCTAAAACTATTCTGAAAAATAGAAAAGGAAGGAAATCTTACAAATTCATTCTATGAGGCCAACATTACCCTGATACCAAAACCAGATAAAGATTATAAAAGAGAACTACAGACCAATAACCCTGATGAACATGGATGCAAAAATTCTCAATAAAATAATATCAAACCAAAGCAACAATAAATTAAAAAATTAATTCATCACAATCAAGTGGGGTTTATTCCTCGGTTGCAAGGTTGGTTCAATAATCACAAATCAATCAATATGATACACCACACTAATAAGGAAGATAAGAACCATCTGATCATTTCAATAGATGCAGAAAAAGCATTTGACAAAGTACAACATCCATTCATGATAAAAACATTTTTTGAAAGGTTTAGAGTGAACATACCTCAAGATACTGAAGGCCATATATGAAAAACCCACAGCTAACATCATCCTCAATGGGAAAAAACTAAGATATTTTCCCCTAAGATGAGGAACAAGATAAAGATCTCCATAGTCACCACTTCTATTCAACATAGTACTAGAAGTCCTAGCCATAGCAATCAGACAACATAAAGAAATAAAGGGCATCCAAATTGGCAAGAAAGAAGTAAAACATTCACTATTTGCAGATGACATGATACTCTATGTTGAAAACCTGAAAGACTCCATGAAAAACCACTAGGACTAATAAATGAGCTTAGTAAAGTTGCAGAATCTAGTAAAGTTGCAGAATACACAATCAATGTGCATACATATGTTGCAATTCTATACACCAATAATTAAGTAGCAGAAAAAGAAATTAAGGAACCAATGCCATTTACAATTTCACCAAAACCAATAAGATACCTAGGAATAAACCTAACCAAGGAGGTGGAAGACCTGTACTCTGAAAACTATAAAACAATGATGAAAAAAGTGAGGAGGGCAGAAATAAATGGAAAGACATCATTCTATGCTCATTAATAGGAAAAACAAATATTGTTAGAATGTCAATCTATACATTTAATGCAATCCCTATCAAAATATCAAGAGAATTTTTCACAGAACTCGAACAAACAATCCTAAAATTTATATGGAACCACAGAAGATCTAGAGTTGCCAAAGGAACCTTGAAAAAGAAAAGAAGAGCTGGAAGTTTCATGATTCCAGACTTCAAGTTATATTACAAAACTGTAGTAATCAAAACAGGATGGACTGGCACAAAAAAAAAAAAAAGACACATAGATCAATAGAAATGAATAGAAAATGTAGAAATGAGCCCACAACTATGTGGTCAATTTTTGACAAAGCAAGACAGTATATCCAACAGGAACACACAGTGTCCACCACAAAAGGTGTTGAGAAAAGTGATCAAGAACGTGTAAAAGAATGAAACTGCACCACCATATGCAAACATATATTCAAAATGTATTAATGACATAAATATGAGGGTTGAAACCATTAAAATTCTAGAGGAGAACAGAGGCAGTAACTTCTTTGACATTGGCCGTAGTAACTTCTTACTAGATATATCTCTGAGGCAAGAAAAACAGAAGCAAAATTAAATTTTGGGACTTCATCAAAATAAAAAGCTTGTGCACAGTGAAGGAAATAACAAAACCGGAAGGCAACATAGAGGATTGGCAAGGATGTTTGCAAATAACATATCTGATAAAACGTTAGTATCAAAAATATATCAAGAATTTGTAAAACTCGGAGCACCTGGGTGGGTCAGTTGGTTAAGCGGCCGGCTGAGAGCTCAGAGCCTGGAGCCTGCTTCGGATTCTGTGTCTCCCTCTCTCTCCCCCTCCCTCCCTCATGCTCTGTCTCTGTCTCTCAAAAAAAAATGAATAAACATTTTACAAATTAAAAAATTAAAAAGAATTTGTAAAACTCAACACCCAAAAACCAAATAATCCAATTACAAATGGGCAGGAGACATGAATAGACATTTTTCTAAAGAAAGCATGCAGATGGCCAAGTGACAAAAGATGATCAACATCAGTGAAATAGTGAATCAGCTCATCAGTGAAATACAAATCAAAACAACAATGAGATATCACCTCACACCTGGCAGAATGGTTAAAATCAACAACACAAGACAACAAGTTTGGGCGAGGGTATGGAGAAAAAGGAATCCTCTTCTGTTGGTGGGAATGTCAACTCGAGCATCCACTCTGGAAAACGGGATGGAGGTTTCTCCAAAAGTTAAACGTAGAACAACCCTATGATCCAACAGTTGCACTACTAGGTATTTTCAGAGAATACAAAAATTCTAATTCAATGGGATACATGCACCCTGATGTTTATAGCAGCATTGTCTACAGTGTCCAAATTATGGAAACAGCCCAAGTATGCATAGATTGAGGAATTGATAAAGAAGAGGTGTTTTATATATATATATATATATATATATATACACATACATACATACATATATACATATATACGTATGTATAGATATATTATTGAGCCATATAAAAAGAATATAGTCTTGTCATTTGTAACAACTTGGATGGAGGTAGAGAGTATTATACTAAAGTGAAATAAGTCAGTCTAAAAAAGACAAATACCATGATTCCACTATATGTGGAATTTAAGAAACAAAACAAAAAAACAAAGGGCAAAAAAAAGAGACAGGGCAAATGAAGAAATAGATTTTTACCTATAGAGAATAAACATGGTTTCAAGAGGGGAGGTTAGGGGATGGGTAAAACAGGTGATGGGGATTAAGGAGTGCACTTATTGTGATGAGCACCAGGTGTTGTATAGAAGTGTTGATTCACTATATTGTACTCCTGAAACTAATATTAATGTTAATTAACTGAAATTTAAGTACAAACTTTAATGAAAAAGATAAATTAGCATTTCAGAAAAATTTTGCTAAACTGTATATGGATGTTGAATGTGCTATATATGAGAACATGCTTACCGTTTCTCTTTTTAGGGAATGAATTTTACATGGGCCTCCAATAAATAAGCATTCTTGTAGATTGATTTCTGTCTGTGTGATTTATGACTCCTGTCAGAAGAGACACTGATGGTACTTTTGTAACAAAGTCTAAATTTCCTATTCTTGTCCAATCTGTATAATGACCATATTTAGTTGAGTTTCTGAGGCTTATCTTTTATTACAAACTTTTTTTTAATGTTTGTTTATTTTTGAGACAGAGAGAGACAGAGTGTGAACAAGGGAGGGGCAGAGAGTGAGGGAGACACAGAATCCAAAACAGGCTCCAGGCTCTGAGCTGTCAGCACAGAACCCAATGCAGAGCTTAAATCCACAAACCGTGAGATCATGACCTGAGCTGAAGTCAAATGCCCAACCCACTGAGCCACCCAGATGCCCCTATTACAATCTTTTAAATAATCTTGAATGTATAAGTTTTCCCCAGTGGTATTTCGATTTGGTTATAGCAGTATAAAGTCAAAGTCAATGTTAATATGCTGGGACTTTAGAAATGCTGACATATAGATACTCCCCTATATATAGTGAGACTTCCATTAAACATTTCAAGTGAAGCTTGTGAGCCACAGTAATATCTTTATAGCTACAGTTAAATTAAAGGAAGTATTGTTTTATTATTAGACTGTAATATCACTGATCAAGGAAAAAATATCTGGAGCCAGGAGGTGAACCAGACTCTTAAACAGTCATAAATAGTGATCTGAAACTCATACCACTAAAGATTTAACAGTCTGCTTGCCATAAAATATTTGTTAAATGTCTTCTCCATGATCTATTTAAATAGTTCTAGCTTGTGTGGCCCCTTCATTTCTTTTCTTGACTAGCTTGCTAAGTAAACCTTCTAAAACTTCTTGTGGCAAACCGTGATTACATTCTATGGTTTTAACAATTGAAGGGTTCATTGGATTTTTATGCAGGCTGTTAAGTACAATAATCATTAGTTCATGCAAAGTGTAAGAGGTCTGGCTGTTTTCCTTTACTTTTGAATTACAGTTAAGGCAACCTGTTTGAGCCTGCATCTTACTATTCCATATTTTCTTAGTGATGAAATTGAGCAAACCCATGATTGACCCATGAGTCTTTAGAACAGTTCAGTGGAAATGCTTCTTACAAGCTTCTGGCTGAAACTTCTATCTCAGCAGTCAACAAACATTTTCTCTAAAGGAACAGATACTAAATATTTTCTTTATAAATTTCATTTACAGTTTTTAAAATTTATTTTGAGAGAGTGAGTGCAAGAAGGGAGAGGCAAAGAGAAATGGAGAGAGATTCACAAGCAGGCTCCACATCATCAGTGCAGAGCCCAACATGGGGCTCAATCTTACAAACTATCTGTGAGATCATGACCTGAGCTGAAATCAAGAGTCAAACACTTATCTGAATGAGCCACCCAGGCATCCCCCAGCTAGTAAATATTGTGACCATTGTGGGCCATAGGGTCTCTGTTACAACTACGCAACTCTCTTCTATTACATATATAGCCATAGATCATACATAAATATATGAGCATAGCTGTGTTCTGATAACACTATATTTATAAAAAGAGAGACTAACACTTCTTCAAAGAATATATACAAATATCCAAGCAGGACATGAAAAGATGTTTATCACTATTAATCATTAGGGAAATCAAATCACAATTACTTTGTACCCTATTAGGATGTATGTAATTTAAGAAAAATGGAAAAGAACAAGTGTTGGTGATGATTCAGAAAATTCAGTATCCTTGTATATTGCTGACTGGAATGTAAAATGATACAGCTACTGTGGAAAACTGTTTATCAGTTCCTCAAAAAGTTAAACATAGGAATACTATATGACCCAGCAATTCTACTCATTACTATGTCACCTAAAGAATTAAAAACAGATATTCAAATACTTGTACACAAATGTTCATAGAATTATTGGTCACAATAGGTAATAGGTGAAAATGACCCAAATGTCCATATGTGGATGAATGGATCATTAAACTGTGGTATATCTATATAAAGAAATATTATTCAGCCATATAAAGAAATGAACTAGGATTTTGATGACTTCCTATTTTATGTTTAGATCTTTCATCCATTTTGGGTTTATTTTTGTGTATGGTATAAGAAAGTGGTTCAGGTTCATTCTTTTGCATGTCTCTGTTTAGTTTTCCCAACACCTTTTGCCAAAGAGACTATCTTTTCTGCATTGGATATTCTTTCCTGCTTTGTCATAGATTAAATGGCCATATGTTTGTGGGTCCATTTCTAGGTTTGCTATTCTCTTCCTTTGATATGTGTGTGTTTTTGTGTCAGTACCTGCCACAGGCCTGCTCTGGCTGGTCCAGGGCTCTCTGAAGGGGTAGCAGCAGACGGGAAAATGAAGAGAGATTCATGCAGTTTCTTACTTGGTCCAGCCTGGCATCATCTTCTTCTATCATCTCTTCTTTATTATCTCCTATCTTCTTACTGGCCAGGTTTTGTGCCTTTATTTATAGACTTATGACATCAATAGGTGGAATTGTTGCAAATAATTCTCAGTGATAAAGATGATTTGAAAAGGGTGCAGAAACAGGTTTTACAGAGGCATTTCTTCAGAACTATTCTAATTACAGTGAGGTAACTTACACATCATAGGATAACAGGATATTCTCAGTGAAAAGCAGATAACCTACACATTTCTTTGAACTGGTAGTAAATCTTATAACTAAGAAGATAGCAGGATGTTTTCAGTGAGAAGTAGATAGCAAACACATTTTATAACAATGGTGCTAAAATTCAGGCAGAAACAGGGCTAGGAGGCATTCTATTTGGCTCACTAGAGGAAGAATATATTCATGATGGTTAGTAAGTAAACCTTTTGTCAACCTTGTTCTGTGATGTTGATGGGTGTAAGCCCCATAGGAGCCCTAGAAGAGCCAGCCTTTGCATATGAGTTTAAGTTGTAACTACTCTTACCTATCGTCACAATGGGCACCAAATTAGCATATGTATGCCCAGTAATTTATGCCTGGCTCTTGTTTGTTTCTATTTCCTAAGTTAAGCGTTTTATCTCTGGGCCAGAGTAAACATTATGCTTGTGTTCTTTAACCCCCTTTATTTTCATGTCTTAAGTTTGAGAAGCTCAATAGAAGAGCCTTTCTACAAACATCTGCAGTGCTTTGTTTAACTTCCTCTTTATAGAGGTGGGATTATGCTTCTTGCCATGAGGTATCTGGGGAAACTGGTCTGATTTGGAACATTGTGAGCCCTAATCAATAGCGACAGGCTTAATTTTACTTGAGCAATCTGTTAACAGAAGGAGATGCCAGCTTCCGTCACCTGTGGCAGGAGCCATGCTACGTCTACCATTTCCTTACTGTGACTGTGTCATCCAGCAAGTCCTGTGCGGCTCCCAGCAAGTAACATACTGTCTTGATGATTGCAGCTTTGTAATACATCCTGAGGTTTGGGATTGTGATGCCTCCAGGTTTGGTTTACTTTTACAAGATTACTTTGGCTATTCAGAGACTTTTCTGGTTCCATACATATTTTAGGATAGTTTGTTCTAGCTCTGTGAAGAATACTGGTGTTATTTTGATGGGATTACATTGCATATGTAGATTTCTTGGGGGTAGTATTGACATTTTAACAATATTTGTTCCTCTTATACAGGAGCATGGAATGGGTTTCCATTTCATTGTGCCTTTTTCAATTTCTTTCATAAGCTTTCTATGGTTTTCAGTGTACAGAATTTTCACCTCTTTGATTAGGTTTATTCCTAGATATCTCCTGGATTTTGGTACAATTGAAAATGGGTTTTGTATCCTGCAACTTTACTGAATTCATTAATCAGTTCTAGAAGGCTTCTGGTGGAGTCAATTGGGTTTTCTATGTAGACTATCATGTCATCTGTGAAAAGTGAAAGTTTGACTTCTTCTTTGCCAATTCTGATGCCTTTTATTTCCTTTTGTTGTCTGATTGCTGATGCTAGGATTTTCAGCACTATGTTAAACAACAGTGGTGAGAGTGGACATCCCTGTCGTGTTCCTGATCTCAGGGGGAAAGCTCTCAGTTTTTCCCCAAAAACTATCCATAGAACTCCCTTATGACCCAGCAATAACATTGCTTGGGATTTACCCAAGAGATACAGAAATGCTGATGCCTAAGAGCACATGTACCCCAATGTTCATAGCAGCAATGTCAACAATAACCAAAACATGGAAAGAACCTAAATGTCCATCACCTGATGAGTGGATCAAGAAGATGTGGTATATATACACAATGGAGTACTACATGGCAATGAGAAAGAATGAAATATGGCCATTTGTAGGAAAGTGGATGGACCTTGAGGGTGTCATGCTAAGCGAAATAAGTCAGGCAGAGAAGGACAGAAACCATATGTTTGCACTCATAGGTCTAAAAGGAAAACAGGAGAAACCTAATGGAGGACCTGGGGGAGGGGAAGAGGGAAAGAGAGTTGAGGAGAGAGAGAGACGCAAAACTTGAGAGAGTATTGAATGCTGAAAATGAACTGAGAGTTGAAGGGTAAGGGGGAGGGGGGAAAAGAGGTGGTGGTGATGATGGAGGGCACTTATGGGGAAGAGCACTGGGTGTTGTATGGAAACCAATTTGACAATAAACTATTTTTAAAAAGAAAGAAAGAAAAGAAAGAAGAAAGAGAAAGAAAGAAAGGAAAGAAAGAAAGAAAGAAAGAAAGAAAGAAAGAAAGAAAGAAAGAAAGAAAGAAAGAAAGAAAAAGAAAATGGGATCAATTCCTTGATTTCTATTTCTGCTGCTTCATTATTGGTGTCTAGAAATGCAACTGATTTCTGTGCATTGATTTTATATCCTGTGACTTTGCTGAATTCATGGATCATTTCTAGCAGTTTTTGGTGGAATCTTTTGGGTTTTCCGCATAGAGTATCATGTTGTCTGTGGAGTGAAAGTTTGAGTTCCTCATTGCTGATTTGGATGCTGATTTTTATCTTCATGTTATCTGATTGTTGAGACTTGGCCTTCCAGCACTATGTTGAATAACAGTGGTGAGAGTGTACATCCTTGTCATCTTACTGACGTTAGGGGGAAAGCTCTCAGTTTTTCCTCATTAAGGATGATATTAGCAGTGGGTCTTTCATACATGGCCTTTATGGTCTTGAGGTATGATCCTTCTTTTCCTATTTTATTGAGGGTTTTTGTCAAGAAAGGATGCTGTATTTTGTCAAAATAGTGAATCTGTAGTTAAGAATCTATTTCTTCATTTGCCCCTGTCTCATTTTTTGTCCTTTGCTCATTTGTTTTATTTCTTAAATTACACATATAGTGGAATAGTGGTATTTGTCTTTCTCAGACTGACTTATTTTACTTTAGTATAATACTCTCTACCTCCATCCATGTTGATACACATGACCAGATACATTCTTTTTATTTGGCTCAGTAACATTACATTGTGCGTGTGTGTGTGTGTGTGTGTGTGTGTGTGTGTGTGTGTGTGTATACACACACACATACATACATACATACTATCTCTTTTTATCGATTACTCAGTTTATGCCTACTTGTGCTGCTTCCATAATTTGGACATTGTAGATAATGCTGCTATAAACATCAGGATGCATGTATCCCTTTGAATTAGAATTTTTTATTTTCTCTGGGTGAATACCTAGTAGTGCAATTGCCGGATCATTGGGTCATTTTATGTTTAACTTTTGGAGAAACCTTGAACTGAAGGGAGAAGGAAGAGTTAAAAAGTCATGCCTAGTAGTTATTTGTTCTTCTGTGGCCACACAAATGTGTAGCTTAACAACTCTGTTCAACTATGATGCACATTAGAGCTGCTTTCTGTGATTATAAAGTAGTACTTGTTTTAAACAGATCCAATATTATTGTACAGGAGCTTTATTCCTGGAGGATTTGTTAATGAAGGTGTCCCAGTGTTAGAATTTTGCTTCAAATATAAGAAATCACAAGCCTAGGGTAGGGAGCAGCAAATAAAGCACATGATACCTGACTTCTCTGTTGTAGACTAACAGGAAAAAAGACCTTTGAAACCAATTTGGGGCTGGGAGAGCTTGAACCACATCTAAAATATAACCTGTCTGAACTCTCAAACTACTACTGGAACAAAACAACATATGTATACACATTCAAAATGAAAAGAGGTATTAATGACTGTTATGGGTTATTTTTTACTTCCTTCACTTGTAGTATAGAATTACTTCTTATTTAGAATGAAATAAGGCCACATCAACAAATTATTTTCTGTGGATTATTCACCTGGTCACAAAAATAGTTATTTTCTTCAGAATTTAAGTCTTGCTTTGATAGGCATGAAGTATAAATGTATCTATAGTTCAATAAAGAATTATAGAATAAGGAGTAAACATCAGTATATGTCAGAAATAAGTTCAGTTATAGGCACCTGGATGATGCAGTGGGTTAAGCATCTGACTCTTGGTTTCAGCTCAGATCATGATATCAAGGTTTATGAGTTCAAGGCTTTCGTAGGTCTCTGTGCTGACAGTGCAGAGCCTGCTTGAGATTGGCTCTCTCTCCCTCACTCTCAGCCCCTCCCCTGCTCCTGCTCTTTTTCTCTTTCTCAAAAGAAATAAACTTAAAAAAAGTGATAAGTTTGGTTACTAAGAAACACAGTGGATTTGGGGTTGAGTACTCTAATGTCATTGGAATTAAAAGTTTAAACAAAGCAGTGAAATAGTTCTCATTGGGATGGTTTCTTGAGAAGCTGAAAATTTAGAACATTCTGAATGACACAAGATTTTTGGGGATACACAGTAGTGAACACAATTTAAACTTGTTTCTTAGCAGAACCAGAGACAGCAGCAGTATGACCAAACAATAGGATTTATGAAATTAACAAAGATATTACATAAAAAAGTCATCTGGGATTCTGTGTGGCAAATTTTTCTAATGAATATTCTAGACTAGCTATTTCTATTTCCTCTCTACCCTTCTTCCTTGACACTTTACAGTATAGCATCTCTCCACTGTCACCATTCTATTAAAACCAGTGATAGTGTAATTTCGGGCTAAATTCTGAAACACATTAGCCTTTTTTCAGTCCTTATGCTTCACGATCTCTGCCATATTTGATGTAACTTCTTAAAAACTATTCATTGGTCTCAGTGATACTGTGCCAACCTCACTTGCCTTCTGCTTTAAAAAAAAATGTTTCTTCTGTATCCCTCCTTATCTCTTTTTCCTTTGTTTTCTGTAATCATTCTCTTGTGAGACCATCCGCTTTTCAGTTGGCAATTATATAATCTTTTGTCATAGCTTCAGAATGTAGACAGTGATTTGTTAACATACTTAAACATCCCAAGTGGATGATGCTGTAGCTTTCCAAAATGAAGAGGAAGAAATTAAGTCAGAGAAGTGCTTTGTAATATGGTAAGTATTAAAATAAGGTATTAAGATTGAATCAAACTTGAACATAAGTTTTTGATATGCAAGCCTGTTATAAAGCACTTTAGAAGATGTTTTTCCAGGTTACTCCTATCAGCACATTTTGAACATCTTGAGCACTCTGGTTATGAGTGTGGTGGCTGCTTAACTAAATTATCTAATCTTTAATACATCATAATAGCTATGATTAGTGAATATTCACATGACTTTGGTGGACGAAAAGATATAATGGAAGCCTAGTAAGTCAGTAAGACCTGTACCATGAGCATGTCCTCTTTTGTCAAGATGTGTGGGGGGGGGAGGGAAAGAGGGAGAGAGAGAGAGAAAGTGTTCAGATTCTACTTTTGTCCATGAAGTTGCTTAGCTATATAGTTTATTTAATCCTAGTTCAGTTGATAGCTCATTGGTCAGGAAAAGATATTCAGTGTGTGAGCAATTCAAGGAGTGAAATAGCCTACTTCCAGGAGTCCCTTAATATATATACATACCTTCTATATTTAATAAGACTATTTAGGCTCACAAGTGTAGCAGAAAAAGGATGAATTACCTGAAAACTTTTGTTGTTTTTGTTCTCAACTTTGTGTTCTATTATAGAATTATGTATTTAACATGATCCAGTCTCTATCTTGTTGGGGTAAGTGGAGCAAAGCTTCTAGATGTTTGCTCCGTACTATAATATTTAAGTATATCACTAATGCCAGCTGTCGTCCATAATGCCTCATAGAATTTCTTGGATTAATTATAAATTTTGGCAGCCAGTAATTTTCTTGTTATTTGATTTTGGTTTACATAGCAAATGCTCTAAAATTGTGTAATCTTTTTACACATATATCCCCTAAAAACAGCAATTAAAGTAGTATGTTGCGAGAATTACAGTGCTTTGCTATTCATTTGAATAAAATATTGCCCTTTGAAAGGTATATATATTCTTGTACTTAGTTTGTGATAGGGAAGATGTATCTCCTTTAAGGGTTTTTACTTTTTTGTTATGTAAAATTCAAACATGTACATATAATAGTACAGTGGCCACCCCATGTATGTATATACATCATCAAGCTTCAACAAGTATCAACCCATGATAATTTTTTAGTACAAAATTAGAAATTACAAAATTGGAAAATTAATTATGGATTTTCTATTTACATCTAGGAACTTGATAGAATTTAGAGATAATTTGAGAAGTTGTATAAATAAGATTAATAAAAATAATATAAATGTTTGCACACTGGTGCCAAGCCCTTTTTAAATGCTTTACTTATATTAGATACTTAATTCTCACAAAATCCCATTTCAGGGGAATTTTATTACTATAATTTTACAGGTAAAATAATCATCTGAGACACAGAAATATACTGTGTTTAAGGTACCAAGCTTATACGTGACAGGATTGGGGTTTGGTCTCAGGAAAAGTGGCTCTAAAAATCTAAGTTCTCTACCAGAAAAGGGAGAATTTGGAGAAAATAAATGTAATATCCAATTGAAGGTTATTCAGAAATGAAGGCTGTATTGTAGGAAATTCTAATGTATACCAATAGGAAATTCTAATTTTATAAACATTTGATTAACTCAGCCTTTTAAGGTTCAACTTGTTTCCCAAAATAAAGGCATACCTGTAGATTAGAAAGGGAACCCAATTATAATGGTAAAAGCCCTGTGATATGAGCTGTATTTTTGTTGTCTGCATTCTCTCATGCTGTTTTATCTTTATCAGTTAAGGTCCTTTTAGGTACAAGTAACAGAAAATCCATTCCAAGTGGCTTTAACAAAAGAAAATATCTTTACATATAACTTGATAATGGGCTCACTATTTGTAGCTGTCCTTCTTGTGTTTTTTTTTTCACTAAACAAATATTTAATGACTACTTTTCACCCAAAAATGCTTGAGTTGAAATCTGAAGGATGAATAAGAGTTAACTAAGCAAAGAAAGGAGTGCCGACTAGAGATTCTGGACAGAAGAAACACCCTGTTCTGAGACTCAATAGCATAAAAAAGCATGGTATATTCAAGGGACTGAAAGAAGACTGATCTGACAAGCATAGAGAACAAAGGGAAGACTGATTTTTACCAAAAGAACTAGATTTGAGATGTAAATAGAGGTCCAAATCTACTGGGCGTTGCAGGCCATAATGAGGGTTTTCACCTTTAGACAGTGATAGGAAGCTATTGAAGGGCTTTATGTAAGGGATACAGTGATCAGCTTCACATTAAAATTTTCTTGAACTTTTAATTTGTGAATAATTTATACTAATAAGTTTCAAAAATAGTACAAGGGGTTTCAGTATATCCCTTATTCATAGTACCCCATATGATTCTCTGAAATAACCATAGCACAATTATCAAAACCAGGAAACTAACATTGATACAATACTAATAATTAAGTACAGATCTTTGTTCTATTTCAACAGTTAGCTATACGTGTTTAAGAGATCCTTCCGGTGCAATGCAGAGAATGCTTTGAAAGAGTAGAATGTATGTGGGGAGACCAGTGAAGAAACTATTGAAATTGATGAAGTGATCTCCAAAGAGGACATCCAGATGGCCAAGAGAAACATGAAATGATGCTCAGTGTCACTCATCATCAGGGAAATACAGATCAAAACCATACTGAGACACCACCTCATACCAGTCAGAGTGGCTAAAATGAAGAAACAGGAGACTATAGATGCTGCCGAGGATGTGGAGAAACAGGCACCCTCCTACACTGCGTGTGGGAATGTAAACTGGTACAGCCACTCTGGAAAACAGTGTGGAGGTTTCTCAAAAAACTATCAATAGAACTCCCCTATGACCCAGCAATAGCCCTGCTAGGGATTTACCCAAAGGATACAGAAGTGCTGATGCATAGGAGCACATGTACCCCAATGTTGATAGCGGCACTTTCTACAATAGCCAAACATGGAAAGAGCCTTAATGTCCATCACCTGATGAATGGATCAAGAAGACGTGGTATGTATATACAATGGAGTACTATATGGCAACGAGAAAGAATGTAATCTGGCCATTTGTAGCAACGTGGATGGTTCTCGAGGGTGTTATACTAAGTGAAATAAGTCAGGTGGAGAAGGACAGATACCATATGTTTGCACTCATAGGTCTAACAGGAGAAACCTAACAGAGGACCATAGGGAGGGTAAGGGGGAAAGAGAGTTGGAGAGAGAGAGGGACACAAATCATGAGAGACTATTGAATACTGAAAACGAACCACGGGCTGAAGGGGATGGGGGAGAGGGGGAAACAGGGTGATGGTCATGGAGGGGGAGCACTTGTGGGGAGAAGCACTGGGTGTTATATGGAAACCAATTTGGCAATAAACTATTATAAATAAAATAAAGAAGAGTTAATACCTAGTTTTCTTGATCTGTTCCAAAAATTAGAAATGGAAAACTTCCAAATTTATTCAGTGAGGCTAGGATTATGCTGATAGCAAAACTGGATAAAGATACCACTAACAAAGAGAACTACAGACCAATATCCCTGGTGAACATAGATGTAAAAATCCTCAATAAAATATTAGCAAGCCAAATTCAACAATATGCTTAAAAAGTCATTCACCATGATCAAGTGGGATTAATTCCTGGGTTGCAGGGGTGGTTCAATGTTCACAAACCAATCAACATGATACATCACATCAATAAGAAGGATAGGAAACATATGATCATTTCAACTGATGCAGGGAAAACATTTGACAAAGTGCAACCTCCATTCATGATAAAAACAACAAAGTAGGTTTAGAGGGAAGCTACTTCAACATACTAAAGGCCATATATGAAACATCCACAACAAGCATCATCCTCAATGGGGGAAAACTAATATCTTTTCCCCTAAGACAGGAACAAGATAAAGACATCCACTCTCACCACTTCTATTCAAAAACTACTAGAAGTCCTAGCCACAGCTATCAGACAACATAAAGAAATAAAAGTCATTCAAACTGGTAATTAAGCAGAGCTTTCACTATTTGTAGATGACATGATACTGTATATAGAAAACCCCAAAGCTTCTATAAAAAGTCTGCCAGAATTGATAAACTAAATCAGCAATGGAGCAGGATATAAAATCAATGTACACAAATATGTTCATTTCTGTACACCAGTAATGAAGTAGCAGAAAGAGATATTAAGAAAAAAATCCCATTTACACTTGCACCAAACATAAGATACCTATGAGTAAAGCTGCCCAAAGAGGTAGAACAACTGTACTGTAAAAACTATATAACACCAATGAAAGTATTTGAAGACTGCACAAACAAATGGAAAGATATTCCATGCTCATGGATTGCAAGAACAAATATTGTTACAGTGTCTATACTTCCCAAAGTAATCTACACATTTAATGCAATCTTTATCAAAATACCAACAGGATTTCTCCCATAACTAGAATAAATACTTCTAAAATTTGTTTGGAACCATCAAGGACCCCAAATAGCCAAGCCAATCTTGAAAAAGAAAAGCAAAGCTGGCAGCATCACAATTCGAGACTTCAAGTAATACTATAAAGCTGTAGAAATCAAAATAGTATGGTACTGGCACAAAAATAGACACATAGATCAATGGAATAAAATAGAAAACACAGAATAAACCCACAAATATACGGTCAATAAATCTTTCACACAGTAGGAAAGAATATCCAATGGGAAAAGGACGGGCTCTTCAACAAGTTGTTGGGAAAACTGGACAGCAACATGGACAAGAAAAAAACTGGACCATCTTCCAATCTATACAGAAAAATAAATTTAAAATGGTTTAAAGATCTAAATATGACACTTGAAACCATCAAAATCATAGAAGAGAACCCATGCCGTAACCTTTTTTCACATTGACCACGGCAGCATTTTTCTAGATTTGTCTCCTGAGGCAAGGGAAACAAAAGCAAAAATGAACTATTGGGACCTCATCCAGATAAAAATCTTATGCTCAACAAAGGAAACAATGAACAATATTAATTGGCAACCTACCAATTGGGAGAAGATATTTGAAAATGGCATATCCTATAATGGGTTAGCATCCAAAATATATAAATACCTTATAATACTCAACACCCAAAAAACAAATAATACAATTGAAAAATGGGTAGAAGACATGAATAGACATTTCTCCAAAGAAGACATCCAGATGACCAACAGACACAGGAAAAATGTTCATTATCACTTACCACCAAGGAAATACAAATGAAAACTACAATGATATATCTTCTCACATCTGTCAGAATGGCTAAAATCGACAACACAAGAAAATACATTTTAGTGAGGGTGTGGAGAAAAGGAACACCCGTGCACTTTTGGTGGGGGTGCATACTGGAGCAACCACTCTGGAAAACAGTCTGGAGGGTCCTCAAAAAATTAAAAATAGAGGTGTCCTATGATCCAGGAATTCCACTACTGGGTATTTACCAAATATGGAAATAGTAAACAGAAGGGTTATATGCACACCGATGTTTATTACAGCATTATTTACAATAGCCAAGATATGGAAACTGGCTGTGTCCTTTGATTGATGAATAGGTAATGATGTGATAATATATATTTGTATATGTACCAATTTTGTATACATACACACACACGATGAAGTATTATTCAGCCATAAAAAGGACTGATATCTTGTGATTTGGAAGACCTGGATGGAACTAGGAAGTATAATACTAATCAAATTACATCAGTCAAATAGACAACCAAGAAATGGGCACTTAATTATAGAGAAGAAACTGATGGTTACCCGAGGGGAGGGGAAAGGGTGTTGGGTTAAATGGATGATGGCAATTAAGGAATGTACTTATGATGACATGTGATGTTTGGAATTGTTGAGTTACTATATTGTAGTCCTGCAACTAATATGAGACTATATCTTAACTAACTGGAAGTAAAAATCAAAACTAAAGAAATGAGTAAACAGACACATGAAACAAAGAAACCTAAGTTTTCAAAGATTCAGTAATTTTTTTCCTTTGGTATATTAAGATTTTTTGTGTGTCCAAACTAATTATGAAAAGCTGATACAGATACTAACATTTCATTTTTTTTTTAAGTTTACTTGAGAGAGACAGAGAGAGCAAGTAGGAGAGGGGCAGAGAGAGACAGAGAGACAGAATCCCTAACAGGCTCCACACACTGTCAGTGTAGAGCCCAATGCAGGGCTTGATCTCAGGAACCACGAGATCATGACCTGAGCCAAAATCAACAATCAGACACTTAATCAACTGAGCCAACCAGGCTCCTCCAGGTATGAAGATTTCTGAGATGCATTCATACCAACACTTTTGTGAACATTTTTTGAATTAAATGCATTTTGTAGGATTTGAAAATAATTCAAAGGATGATTTTTTTGAAGACTAGTTATAGAAAAATGGTTCTCATACCATGCTTGGTAACTAACATCAGTGAATTGTATTGCTTGTAATCATCACTATCCTAACTATCCTAACTCATATCACTTACCAATGATATGCTTTACTAATTTTTTTACATAAGTAGATAATATTTTTTATTATTTGTTTTGAGATGTGTAACTCAAAGGATTCATGGAAATCAGTTAGAACTACAATTTACTCTGCTGAGAAGGATAAGGTTTTGATTTAATTTTTGTTTCCACATCTGTGAATGCCAACTACCAGTTCTCCTTCTCTTGTTTGGACAAAGCTAAAAGAAACAATGTTAAAGTATATTGGTAATGTTAAAACAGGCATAAATTTTTTTGAATGTGTTGTTACACATAAGGAAGAAATGCTCAAGAACAAGGTTTAATAAATGCAAGCATTTAATTTAGTCAAGGGAGATAGCTGCATCTCACTCCTGAGAACAGCATTACCAAATAGGCAGTCATCTAACATGATTGAGTAGTAGGAATGATGTTCATGTAATTAAATGGTCTCTTAAGACCCCTTCCAATCTTTGGATTCTGTAAAAATAATTTAATTAAAATCTGTTACCAAAATAAATATGTATTTTTTAATACAGGGTAGAATTGTTTAATAAGTTTACAGTAAGTGTTTACCTAATTCTCACAGAAAATCTAGAGTTCCCTGAAACCTTATGATGTTATCATAGGATCTTTGTTATTGATATTATTATTGTTTATGTTGGAACGTTATCCTAATAGGTGAGGAAACTAAGGAACAGAGTTTAAATAACTGTCTTAAGGTCATAATGTGGCACAAAACTAGTGCTTACCTCCATTTTTACTCCGAATTTATAACTTTTTCTGTCTCATCACCCTAGTGACCCTAGACTTTCTGCTCTGGCACTGCAGGTGAGGATTTCTGTTATCAAGGACTTTCTGAAACATCCTAACTAATTCTTGGGCCAACTTAGTTACTTTAACTAATTAATGTCAAATTCTTATCTATAATCAGAGCTATAAGAAGTGTAGGGGTAGCTTCAGCAACTTTGAAATTAAAAACACTCTGGCTTCTCTGCCTCTGGAGGGGTCCATGTAGTTATGTATAGTCTGTCTCTCCCACTACACTCAAAGGAACCATATCTGCTTTTCTTCCTGCTGAATCTACAGTCGTTGGTAGAGAGAAGGTACTCAAATATTTGCAGAATGTATACAAATGAAATTAACCTTCTTTATTATTAGTTAGAAATTTATTGTTGCACTGGGCCACTCTCTTTTTAAAGTGGATACAGTCTCTCTTTTGTTTTGCAAAATGCCTTGCCAAGATAAATTGTTTTTATTTTGTACCTTCTCTGCTTATGAAAGTGCAATAAAGGTAAACTAAAAAACCTTGTTACTTTTTCCCAGGTAAGAGCTTTCATGTTGATTTGCTATTTTTAAATTTTTTATGTTTATTTATTACTGAGACAGAGAGAAACAGAGCATGAGTAGGGGAGGAGCAGAGAGAGAGAGAGAGAGAGAGAGAGAGAGAGAGAATCCAAAGCAGGCTCCAGGCTCTGAGCTGTCAGCACAGAGCCCAACGCGGGGCTCAAACCCATGAACTGTGAGATCATGACCTGAGCCGAAGTCGGACGCTCTACCAACTGAGCCACCCAGGAGTCCCTCACATTGGTTTGCTTTTAATGGTGAAGCCAAAAGCACTGCAACACTTAACAACACATTGTTTTTGGGCGCCTGGGTGACTCAGTTGGTTACAGGACTTTGGCTCACGTCGTGATCTTGCGATTCATGAGCCTGCATCAGGACTTTACTGACAGCTCAGAGACTGGAGCCTGCTTCCGATTCTGTGTCTCACTTGCTCGTTCTCTCTCTCTCTCTCTCCCCCCCCCCCGTGACTGGCACACTTTCTGTCTCTCAATTAATAAATAAAACATTAAAAAAAAAACACATCATGTTCTTAAACTCAACACCAATACAAAATGTTTTAATTAAGCAAGCAAGTGCCTGGGATGTTGGTTGAAATTAAGGAGATGTGGTCACTGCTTAAAATCTAATTCAAACGATACCCATCCATACATGCTATATCTGTAAAAGTCCTCAAACCTTTACAAATGACAGATAGGTATCCTAAATTCCTTACATGTGTGTGTTTGACTTGGTATATAGTATGCTCTAATATAGGAAAGCCCAATAAACAAACATTTGAATTTTAAGATGAACAAACCATATTTTAGGTTACAGCATGCCATTTATTCCCTTCCTACTATGTGCTAGGCATTATACTGGGGAATCTGTATGTTTTTTCTAACTCTCACATAAACCATGCATGATAGAAATTATCCTCAGTATAAACACAGAAATCATTTGGGAGGAGGTATTTTACTCATGGTCACATTGGTACATAAAAGAGAATTCTAGGCCAGGTTATATGATTTGATAACCTGTAATTTTTCTTTTGTACCATCAGTCTTGTTTTTTTTTAATGTTTATTATTTATTTTGTAAGAGAGAGACAGAGTGCAAGTGGGGGAGGGGCAGAGAGAGAAGATAGAGAATCCAAAGTAGGCTCCAGGCTCTGAGTAGTCAGCCCAGAGCTTGACATGGGGCTCAAATCCATGAACCATGATATCATGACCGGAGCTGATGTTGGATGCTTAAATGACTGAGTCACCCAGGCGCCCCTCTACCATCTACCTTGTGTGATGCAATAGAAGGAATACTGGAAATGTAATAAAAATATCTGGATTTTATATCTTATTCTGCTTTGAAGAAGTTACCTAATCACTCTGGATTTCAGTTTTTCCATTTCCATAATGCAAAAGGATCATTTATTTTCAGTGTTATGGCATGCTTTTGTGGCAGTATTTCCTAGGTGAATAGTCTTCACTTGTTTTATGAATAGGGTAGAGTATATATTATTGGGATTATCAACATAGGTAAGGCAGGCCCTTTTTTGTTTTGTTGGATGTGCATGTTTATTCATCCAACAAATATTGGGTGAGTATTTAGAATATGCAAGGCAGTGTGCTAAGTACTGGAATGGTGTGGGACACACAATAAAATGATAATGAATCCCACCTTCTTTGAGTTTACAGTAATTTAGTGGGAGAGATAAACACAAATCAGCCATAAATGTAAAATTTACAACTGTGTTACATGCTTCAAAAGAGAGAAATATGATGCCATGAAGCCATATGATAACTGACTTGAGACTAAGTCATGACAATCAATTATCAAGGCTTTCCTGAGGAAGTGGTTTTAAGACCAACATCTGAAGGAAGAATAGGACTTAACTAGAGGGTGAAGCGAATAGGTAAAAGAGTTCCAAGTACAGGGAATGACACAGGCAAGGTCCTGTGGTAGGAGGGGGCATGTCAAATTTGGACAAATGAGAGGATTTAAGTGTCGGTGGAGTAGAGAGAGGTAGAGATAGAGAGTTAAACAAGAGGAGGCTTCAAGGATAGGTAGAGACCAAATTATGACTAGACTCTAAAGCGATATTAAGAATGTGATTATTCTGTTTAATTCCAACTTGCTTTTTATACTTTTGTTTATCCAGTTGTTTTACAGAGAAATTATGTGATTATATGCCATCCACATTTGAGCCAATTAAATGTAAACAATATCTGGAAATATGACTCAATAATGAAAGATAAACAGTAATAAATGGACACTAGTAAGAAAATTCTATTTAGATAAGGAGGATTAAAATCCCTGACATATAGTACCTTAAGAGGATCCAGTTCACCAAGTAGGCATAATTTAAAATACAACATGTATCTTTTGAACAACTACTGTACAATATACTGTTATATGAGTAAGAGATAGAGTGGGACAGGTAAGCGCTAATAGAAGCAAGAGAAAGAAGAAATGGCTTGGGCTAGCATAGACTGGGAAAACATTAATCAAGGTGATTGGACTTGAATTCATTCCTAAATATTAGGTAGGATATAGATTGCTGGAGAAGGGCACACTAGATACCTCTACCATGTCTCAATATCACAAATAATAAATTCATATTTTGGAGCATAGGAGGAAAGCAATTGAGGTTTTAGCATTTACCTTTGGTACCACAATTCTCTCATCCAGAGTAGGTAATCTAAAGACAGTTGGGGAGTGTGCCTGAGTAGCACAGTCAGTTAAGCATTTGACTCTTAATTTCTGCTCAGGCCATAATCTCACAGTTCATGAGTTTGAGCTCCACATTGTGCTCTGCACTGACAGGGTAGAGCCTGGTTGGAGTTCTCTCTCTCCTCCTCTCTCTCTTTCTCTCCACCATGCATTCTCTCTCTCTCAAAATAAATAAATGGGAGCGCCTGGGTGGCTCAGTCAGTTGAGCCTCCGACTTCGGCTCAGGTCAGATCTCATGTTTGTGGGTTCAAGCCCCGCATCAGGCTCTGTGCTGACAGCTAGCTCAGAGCCTGGAGCCTGCTTCCATGTCTGTGTCTCCTTCTATCTCTCTGCCCCTCCCCCTCTCATGCTCTGTCTCTCTCTGTATCAAAAAATAAATAAAACATTAAAAAAAATTTTAATATCATTTAAGGATAGAAGAGGTAGCATGAGAACACCTAACTGTGTCAGTATAAGGAATATAAAACTCTGAAATCAGAAGACATGGCTTCCCAGTCCTGGTACTGCCAAAGACCTTGAAAAAGTAACACAATATTTCTGAATTCATATTACTTCAAGTATGTGTTTATTGGACAAAAGCTCAACCTTACACCTATAGGAGCTAGAAAAAGAAAAACAATAAAAACAGAAACTTAGATGAAGGAAAGAATTCATACAGGTTAGAGAAGAAATAAATGATATTGAAACTAAAAATAAGGACAGATGAATAAAACCTTGTGCTGGTTTTCTTCAAAAATTAACAAAATTGATATACCTCTAGCCAGAGTCATATCAAAATATTTAAATAAAATAAGAGAATTTGTGAGAGAATTTAATAAGCAAAATCACAAATAAAAGAGAAGTAAAAAAAACCCACAGAAATGCAAACAATTGTAAGAGAGTATTATAAAAAAAAATATTTGCCAACAAATTGGATAATGTAAAAGAAATAGATAAATTCCTATAGACCTATAACCTACCAAAACTGAAGCTGGAAGATATAGAAAATTTGTACAGACTAAATACCAGCAAGGAAACTGAATCATCATTAAAAACTTCCCAAGAAACAAAAGACCAGAAGAGACAGATTCACAGTTGAATTCTATCAAGCTTTATTTTTTTAGACAGAGAGAGACAGAGAGAGAGAGAGAGCGAGAGCGAGAGCACGCTAGTGAGATTGGGGGAGAGAAAGAGAGAAAGGACGAGAAAGAGAATTCCAAGCAGGCTTTGCACTATCTGTGTGGAGTCTCACTGATGTAGGGCTTAAACTCCAAACCGTGGGACCATGACATGAGCCAAAATCAAGAATCAGATGCCTAGCTGGCTGAGGCCACCCAGGTTTGCCCCTCGAGCAAACATTTTAAGAAGTGTTAATTCCTATTCTTGTCAAAGTATTGCAAAAATTGAAAAGGAAGGAAATTTTACAAGTTCATTCTATGATGCCAGCATTACCCTGATACCAAGACCAGATAAACACACCACAAAAACCAGAAGTACAGGCCAGTATCTATGATGAGCATAGAAGCAAAAATCCTCGACAAAATATTAGCAAACTGAATCTAACAATACATTAAATACACCATTCACCATGATCGAGTGGGATTTATTCCCAGGATGCAAGTGATGTTCAATATTTGCAAATCACTCAGTGTGATATATCACGTCAATAAGAGATTAAAACCATATGATCATTTCAATAGTGAAGAAAAAGTATTTGATAAAATACAACATCCATCCATGATCAAAACCCTCCAAAGTAGGTTTAGAGGGAGCATACCTCAACATAATAAAGTCCTTATATGAAAAACCTACAGCCAACATCATAGTCAATGGGGAAGAACTGATCGCTTTTTCCATAAGGACAGGAACAAGACAAGGATGTCCGTTCTCAACACTATTTTTCACCATAGTCCTAGAAGTCCTAGCCTCAGCAGAGAACAAAAAGAAACAGAAGGCATCCAAGTTGATAGTTAATGACTAAAATTTTTACTATGTGAAGACCACATAATACTATATATAGAAAACCTAAAAACTCCAGCGTTCAAGCTATGTTAAAAAGCTGTAGTCAGCAAGACAGTATGGTACTAGCACAAAAGTAGACACATAGATTAATGGAACCCAGTAGAAAACCCAGAAATGGACCCATAGCTATATGTTCAACTAACCTTTGACAAAGCAGGAAAGAATATCTAATCAGAGAAAGACAGTCTCTTCAACAAATGGTGTTGGGAAAACTGGACCACTTTCGTATAACATACCCCAAAACAAATGCAAAATGGAAGAAACACTTAAATGTAAATCAGGAAACCATCAAAATACTAGAGGAGAGCACAGCCAACAACCTCTTTGACCATGGTTGCAGCAATTTTTTACTTTACCTGTTGCTGAAGGCATGGGAAACAAAGAAAACATCAACTATTGGGACTTCATCAAGATAAAAAGCTGTACAGTGAAAGAAACCAAACAAAACTGAAATGGGTACAGAATGGGAGAAGATATTTGCAAACAGAATATGTTTAACTGATGAAGGGTTAGTATTTAAAATCTATAAATAACTCATCTAACTCAACACCCAAAACACAAGTAAACCAGTTAAGAAATGGACAGAAAACATGATCAGAGAGTTTTCCAAAGAAGATATCCAGATGGATGACAGGCATGTGTAAAGATGCTCAACATCACTTATCATCAGGGAAATGCAAACCAAAACGATGATGAGACATCACCTTACACCTGTCAGAATGGCTAAGTTAAAATAAAAACTTTCTGACAAATGTTGGCAAGGATGAGGAGAAAGTGGAACACTTTTGCACTGTTGTAGGAATGCAAACTGGTTCTACTACTCTCGAAAACAGTATGGAGGTTCCACACTAAACTACAAATAGAACTACCCCTGAAGTCTAGCAAGTGCACTATTAGATATTTACCCAACAGATACAACAATATAGATTCTAAGGAGTAGATGCACCCCAGTGTTTATAGCAGCGTTATCAACAGTAGATCAAAAATCCATCGACTGATGAGTGGATAAAGAAGTTGTGGTATATATGCATACATATATACATACATACAATAGAATATTATTCAGCCATCCAAAAGAATGAAACCTTGCCATTTGGAATGCATGTATGGAGCTAGGATGTATTATGCTAAGTGAAATAAATCAGCCAGAGAAAGACTAATACCATATGCTTTCAGTTATGTGGAATTTAAGAAACAAAACAGATGAACATATGGGAAGAGGAAGGTAGAAGAGGGAAACAAATTACAAGAAACTATGTTAAAGAACAAACTATGGGTTCATGAATGGAGGTGGGTGGGTGATGGGCTAGATGGGTAATGGATACTAAAAGTAGGGCACTAGTTGTGATAAGCAAAAGTAGAGTGTCCACCAAAAACCTACTAGAACTGATAAATCAATGCGTGATACAAAATCAGTGTACAGAAATCAGTTCCATTTCTATCAACCAATAATGAATCAGTAGAAAGAGGAATTAAGATAACGATTCCATTTACAAATGCACCAAACATAAAAAGATACCTACAAACAACCCTAATGAAAGAGGTGAAAGACCTGTACTCTGAAAACTATACAACACTGATTAAAGAAATTGAAGACCGCAGAAACGTGATAAAATATACCATTCTCATTGATTGGTAGGCAACAGATTGTTACAATGTGTATACTATCCAAAGCAATGTATACAGTTAATGCAGTCTGCATAAAAATACCAACAGCATTTCTCACAGAACTATAATAAACTATCCCAAAGTTTCTATGGAATGACACACTCCAAATAGTCAAAGCAATCTTAAAAACAAAACTGGAAGTATCACAATGCCAGACTTTGTTATATTACAATGCTGCAGTCCTCAAAACCATATGGTACTGGCACAAAAACAGACACATAAATCAATAGAACAGAAGGAAAATTCCAGAAATAATCCCACAGTTATATGATCAATTAATCTTCAATAAAGGAGGCAAGAATATCCAATGGGAAAAAGTTTCTTTAAAAATTGTAGGGAAAACCGGATAGCTACATGGAAAAGAATGAAACTATACCACTTTCTTACACCATACACAAAAATAAACACATAATGGACTAATGTGAGGCCTTAAACCACAAAAATCCTAGAAGAGAGAACAGGCAGTAATTTCTCTGATATTGGTCCTAGCAACATCTTTCTAGACATGTCTTTTGAGGCAAGGGAAACAAAAACAATACTGGGATGACATCAAAATAAAAACCTCCTGCACAGCAAAGGAAAAAACAAACAAGACTAAAAGATTACCTACTGAATTATAGAAGTTTGCAAGTGACATACCTCATAAACCACTATTATCCAAAATATACAAAGAACTTAAACAACTACACACCAAAAAAGAAGCCCAATTAAAAATCACAGAAGACATCATCAGAAATTACCCAAGACATACAGACAGATGACCAACAGACATGAAAAGATGCTCAACATCACTCAT
Organism: Suricata suricatta; assembly: GCF_006229205.1. Taxonomy (NCBI): domain Eukaryota; kingdom Metazoa; phylum Chordata; class Mammalia; order Carnivora; family Herpestidae; genus Suricata; species Suricata suricatta. The sequence goes on from NC_043717.1 coordinate 50,676,588, forward strand.
CATCAAGAAAATGCAAATCTGAACTACAATGAGTTATCACATCATACCTGTCAGAATGGGTAAAATCAAATCCTCAAGAAACAAGTGTTGGCATTGATGTGGATAAAAAGGAATGCTTGTGTACTGTTTTTGGGAATGCAAACTGGTACAGTCACTCCAGAAAACAGTATGGAGGCCCCTCAAAAAATGATAAATGGAACTATCCTACAATCCAGGAATTGCACATTGGGTATTTACCAAAGAATATGAAAATGCTAAACTGAAGGGATATATGCACTCTTATGTTTGTAGAAGCATTATTTACAATAGCCAAACCATGAAAGCCGCCTAACTGTCCATCAGTAGAGGAATGGGTAAAGAAGAGTGTGTGTGTGCGTGTGTGTGTGTGTGTGTGTGTGTGTGTAATGCAGTTTAATTCATGCACAAAAATAAATGAAGTGTTGGCATTTGTAATGTGGATGGTTTTAGAGAGTATAATGCTAAGCCTAATAAGCCAGTCAGAGAAAGCCAACTACCATATTTCACTCATATGTGGAATATAAAAAACAAAATAAAGGACTAGGAAAAAGGATATAAACCAAAAACAAACTCAACTATAGAGAACAAACAGATGGTTATCAGAGGAGAGGTGGGTGCAGGTGTAGGTGAACTAGGTGAAGGGTAGAATGAGTACACTTAATGAGCACTTAGTAATATACGGAACAGTTGTATCACTGTATTGTACACCTATAACCAGGATAATATTGATAACTACACTGAAATTAAAAATTCTTAAATAATAAAATAAATATTTTTAGAATTCCCTCCAGTATAAAAATGGGAATGAGACTAATACTTCCTCACAGAACCTGGGTGGCTCAGTCACTTCATTGTCCAATTCTTGATTTCAGCTCAGGTCGTGTTAGATCATGATCATGTCGTGTTCATGAGATTGAGCTCCACATCCAGCTCTGTGCTGAGTACTTAGAGCCTTCTTGGGATTCTCTCTCTGCCCCTCACCTGCTCATGCACATTCTCTCCTTCTTTCAAAATGAATAAGGATTCCTAAAAAAAGAATACTTCCTCTACAAATTGGTGGAAGGAATAGGTAAAATTATGACAAAGTTTTTAATCTTTAAAAAATATTTTGTAAATTAGGAAACCTCGTGCAAATATATATTGCTATCTGGATAGGACACACCATTCCAAATTGTATAACCAAAGACAGCAACTGTACTGATATTATAGTTGTATTTTGGCTTCCTATCTTTTCCCATTTTAATTTCAATATTTTTATTATTTATATATTATGTTCTGGTATGTCATTTATTAAAGGGATTGTATCAAAATTACAACCCCCAAAAGGATCCAAATTACAACATCGAAAAAAGACCCATAGAGGAGAGTTAGGGAGGGCTGCAAACATAAAGCTTCTGTCTTCAGGATGAGTTATCTTCCTGGCATCAATATATATCAACACCGGGTACTAATTCAAGAAGCCCACATAAGCTTCAGTGACTAGACTTTTTATCGGGGCTTCATTACATAGGCTTAATTAGTTTTTTGTGAGTGAAATCAATTGTTAGGTCATCTTATACTGCATGATCCCGTGCCTCCATCCTAAGTGATATGGTTGGTCTTCCTAGCATGGCCAGCCCACATTCTAACATTCTCAGGTGTGTAATATATTTACACTTGTTGAAAAACTTGGAGGCAGTTAAGACCTTGTGGCAAAGATCTTATAACAGAGCTATTGAAGTACCTACCCTATGAGTTGCAGGTCAATGTTTATTGTATCCCTTTGAAGTTGAAGGCAAACTGCAGCTGAGAGGATATTCAAATAGGCACTGAATATTAACTAAATCCATGAAAGCAAATTATTTTCCAGGTCTTGGAACCAGAAATTTTAATATTATTGTGTATAGGAGCCTTAATTAGGAGTATGTGTCATTAAGTTGGTGGTAATCCATTAGTAAATGTCAATCATTCTTATCAGGTGTAGCCATTGGCTAAATTGTGGTCTTCAAGGGGAAGACAGTGTGAATAATGTCCCCTTTATTCAGTAGATCTTGTATAATGGGTCATAGTTCCTGTAGGCCTTGTTCTAATCTTATTGGGCCACATTAACTATTTTAACTACAAAGAGGGTGGTCCATGGGGTATGAATTGGCAAGCTTATTGTAAGTGCCAAATACTTAATTTTATTTCAATCTATTATGCTTTAAGTCAGAGGATCAGTAGCGTCCATGATGGGATATTTTAGGCCAGTGAGCACTATGAGGATGAGGAATTTAGGTAAGGTAAGAGTTCCAAGGGTTAATGTGAAGCATACCTTTTTGTCTTCTATTTTATGTTTGATAATTCCCCTAAAACTATAGAGGGCACCTTATTTCAACTTAGTGGGATCCTTAGGTATACTTATTTTTTTAATATTTTATTTTTATTTTTTGAGAGAGTGATAATGTGAGTAGGGGAGGGTCAGAGAGAGAGTGAGACACAAAATCTGAAGACAGGCCCCAGGCTCTGAGCTAGCTGTCAGCACAGAGCCCGACGCAGGGCTCAAACCCACGAACCATAAGATCATGACCTGAACTGAAGTCAGACACTTAACTGACTGAGCCACCCAGGTGCCCCTCCAAGTATACTTTTTTTATATAGTGAATTTTATTTTTTAATTTATAGTTTATTGTCAAATCGGTTTCCATATAACACACAGTGCTCTTCCCCACAATTGCCCTCCTCCATGACCATCATCTGCCTTCTCCTTTCCCCCTCCCCTTTCAGCCCTCAGTTTGATTTCAGTATTCATGAGTCTCTTATGATTTGCCTCCTTCCCTCTCCCTAACTCTTTCCCCCTTTCCCCTTCCCATTGTCCTACGTTAGGTTTCCACTATTATGAGTGAAAACATATGGTATCTGTCCTTCTCTGCCTGACTTATTTTGCTTAGCATGACACCCTCGATGTTGCAACAGATGGCCAGATTTCATTTTTTCTCATTGCCATGTAGTATTCCTTTGCATAGATAAACCACATCTTCTTGATCCATTCATCAGTTAATGGACATTTAGGCTTTTTCCATGTTTTAGCTATTGTTGACAGTGCTGATATGAACATTGGGGTACATGCCCCTATACATCAGCATTTCTGTATCTCTTGGGTAAATCCCTAGCAGTGCTATTGCTGGGTCATACGGGAGTTCTATGGATAGTTTTTTGAGGAACCTCCACACTGTTTTCCAGAGCGGCTGCCCCAGTTTACATTCCCACCAACAGTGTAGGAGGGTGCCCATTTCTCCACATCCTCGCCAGCATCTTTAGTTGCTTGATTTGTTCATTTTTGCCACTCTGACTGGTGTGAGGTGGTGTCTCAGTGTGGTTTTGATATGTATTTCCCTGATGACGAATGATGCTGAGCATTGTTTCGTATGTTTGTTGCCCATCTTAATGCCCTCTTTAGATAAGTGTCTGTTTATGTCTTCTGCCCATTTCTTCTCTGGATTATTCACTTTTCGAGAATGGAGATTGGTGAGTTCCTTGTAGATTTTGGATACTAGACCTTTATCCAATATGCCCCTTGCAACTCTCTTTTCCCATTCTGTCAGTTACCTATCAGTTTTCTTGATTATTTCCTTTAACGTGCAGAAGGTTTTTATCCTGATGAGGTCCCAGTAGTTCATTTTTGCTCTTGCATCCCTTGCCTTTGGGGATGTGTTGAGTAAGAAATTGCTGCAGTTGAGGTCAAGGAGGCTGTTTTCTCCTTTCACTTCGAGGGTTTTGATGGTTTCCTGTCTCACATTCAGGTCCTTCATCCATTTTGAGTTTATTTTTGTGTATGGTGTAAGAGAGTGGTCTAGTGTCATTCTTCTGCATGTGGCTGTCCAGTTCTCCCAGCACCATCTGTTAAAGCAGCTGTCTTTTTTCCATTGGATACTCTTCCCTGCTTTGTCAAAGATTAATTGGCCATACATTTTTGGGTCTAGTTCTGGATTCTCTATTCTATTCCTTTGGTCTATGTGTCTTTTTTTGTGCCAATACTATACTGTCTTGAGGAATACAGCTTTGTAGTACAGGCTAAAGTCTGGGATTGGGATGCCTCCTGTTTTGGTTTTCTTCCTCAATATTACTTTGACTATTCAGGGATTTTTGTGGTTCCATACGAATTGTAGGATAGTTTGTTCTAGTTTTAAGAAGAATGCTGGTGCAATTTTGATGAGGATTGCATTGAATATCTAGATTGCTTTGGGTAGTAATGACATTTTAACAATGTTTGTTCTTCCGATCCATTAGCACAGAATGTTTTTCCATTTCTTGTGTTTTCTTCAATTTCTTTAGTCAGCTTCCTGTCGTTTTCATTGTACAAGTCTTTTACATCTTTCGTTAGGTTTATTCCTAGGTACTTTTATGGTTTCTCGTATGATTGAAAATGGAATCAGTTTCTTGATTTCTCTTTCTGTTACTTCATCATTGGTGTATAATAATGCAACCGATTTTTGTACATTAATTTTGTATCCTGTGACTTTGCCAAATTCATGGATGAATTCTAGAAGGCTTCTGGTGGGGTCGATTGGGTTTTCAATGTAGAGTATCATGTCATCTGTGAAAAGTGAACGTTTGACTTCTTTTTTGCCAATTCTGATGCCTTTTAACTTCCATACTATGTTACTTCCAGCACTATGTTAAACAACAGTGGTGAGAATGGACATTCTTGTCATGTTCCTGATCTCAGGGGGAAATCTCTCAGTTTTTCCCCATTGAGGATGATATTAGCTGTGGGCTTTTCATCAATAGCTTTTATAATGCTTAAGTCAATTCTTTCTATCCTGACTTTCTCGAGAGTTTTTATTGAGAACAGATGCTGTATTTTGTCTAATGCTTTTTCTGCATCTGTCGATAGGATGATATGGTTTTTTATCTTTTCTATTGTTAATGTGATGTATCACAGTAATGGATTTGCCAATATTGAACCAGCCCTGTAACCCAGGAATGAATCCCTCTTGATCATGATGGATAATTCTCGTTATATGCTGTTGAATTCTATTTGGTCAGTATCCTATTGAGTATTTCTTTGCATCTGTATTCATTAAGGAAATTGGCCTGTAGTTCTCTTTTTTTATGAGGTCTCTGACTGGTTTGGGAATCAAAGTGATGCTGGTTTCATAGAATGAGTTCAGAAGTTTTCTTTCTATTTCTATTTTCTGGAATAGCTTGAGAAGAATGGGTGTTAGCTCTGCTTTAAATGTCTGGTAGAATTCCCCTGGGAAGCCATCTGGCCCTGGGCTCGTATTCTTTGAGAGATGTTTGATAACTGGTTTGATTTCTGCACTGGTTATGGGTCTGTTCAGATTTCTTATCTTTTCCCATTTGAATTTTGGTAGTGCATGAGTGTTTAGGAATTTGTCCATTTCTTCTAGATTGTCCAGATTGTAGGCATATAATTTTCATAGTAGTTTGTGATGATTGCTTGTTTTTCTGTGGGATTGGTTGTAATAGATCTATTTTCATTCATGATTTTGTCTATTTGGGTGTTCTCTTTTTTCTCTTTAAGGAGTCTGGCTAGAGGTTTATCAATTTTGTTTAGTTTTTCAAAAAACCAACTCTTGGTTTCGTTGATATGTTCAATTGTTTTTTTTTGGATTCTATGTTGTTTTTTTCTGCCCTGATCTATGTTATTTTTCTTCTGCTGCTGGGTTTGAAGTGCTCTTACTGTTACCCTTCTAGTTTCCTTAGTTGCTCTATTTTTGAATTTGTGCTTTTTCCAGTTTGGTGAAATAGGCCTAAATTGCAATATACTTACCTCTTAGGACTGCCTTTGCTTCGTCCCAGAGAGTTTAGATTGTTGTATTTCGTATTCATTTGTTTCCATACATTTTAAAATTTCTCTTCTATTTGCCTGCTTGGCCCAATCATTCCTTAGTATGGTGATTTTTAACCTCCATGTTTTTGGATGTTTTTCATCGTTTTTCCTGTGACTGATTTCAAGTTTCATAGCATTTTGATCTGAAAGTGTGCATGGTATGTTCTTAATTCGTTTGTATTAATAGAGGGCTATTTTATGACCCAGTATGTGATCGATCTTGGAGAATGTGCCATGCATACTGGAGAAGAACGTGAATCTGCTAGCTTCAGGATGGAGAGTTCTAAATATATCTATAAATTCTGTTCCAATGTGCCCTTTAGGTCCATTGTTTCTTTAGTGATTTTTTGTATGGTTGACCTATCCATTGCTGTAAGTGGAGTATTAACATCCCCTGCAATTAGCACATTTTCATCTATAAGATTGTTTCTGTTTATGATTATTTGTTTTATGTATATGGGTGCTCCCAAATTTGGCGCATACATGTTTATAATTGTTAGCTCTTCCTGATGGAGAGATCCTGTAATTATTATATAATGTCCTTCTTCATTTTTGTTACTGCCTTTACTTTAATGTCCAGTTTGTCCGATACAAGTATTGCTACTCCAGCTTTCTTTTGAGTTCCAGTCTTATGAAGGATATTTCTCCATCCTCTTACGTTCTGTTTGAAGGTTTCCTCAGGTCTAAGATCAGTCTCTTGTAAACAGCAAATAGATGGATTTTGACTTTTGATCCATTCTGCTACTCTATGTCTTTTGATTGCAGCATTCAGTTCATTTACATTCAGTGTTATTATTGAAAAATGTGGGTTTAGATTCATTCTGTTCTCTGTAGATTTCATGTTCTTAGTGATGTCTCTGGTACCTTGTAATCCTTGGTGCATTTCCCTCATAGAAATCTCTCTTAGGATTTCTTGTAGGACTGGTTTGGTGGTGATGAATTCTCTCAACTTTTGTTTATATGGGAAAACCTTTACCTCTCCTATTTTGAATGACACGCACACTGGATAAAGGATTCTTTGCTGCATAATTTTTCTGTTCATCACATTGACGATTTCCTGCCATTCCTTTCTGGCCTTCCAAGTTTTAGTAGATAAGTCTGCAACTACCATGATGTGTCTCCCTTTTCATGTTAGGGCCCTTTTATCCCTAGCTGCTTTTAGAATTCTCTCTTTATCCTTATATTTTGTCAGTTTCACTATAATATGTCATGCCGACGGTCAATTCAAGTTACATTTTAGGGGAGTTCTATGTACATCTTGAATTTCCATGTCTTTTTCCTTCCCTAGATTTGGGACGTTCTTCACTATAATTTGATCAAGTACCCCTTCAGGACCTTTTTCTCTTTCTTCCTCTTCAGGAACTCCTATGATACGCATGTTGTTCCATTTGATTGTATCACTCTCTTCTCGAATTTTCCTTTTGGGCTCCTGTGTCAATTTCTCTCTTTTTCTTGGCTTCCTCTTTTCTGATAGTTGTGTCTTCTAATTCACTTATTCTCCTCTCCCTCTTCAATCCGTGCATTGGGCACCTCCATTTTATTATGCCGCTCATTTATATCCTTTTATGCTTATGTCTGTTTTGAGCAGTTCTGTGATTTCTTCTTTGAACTTCCTTAGAAGAGAGTTCTTTCATTTCATCATTTTGGCTAGCTTTCTGTCTCTTGACAGCTCTAAAATGTCGTTATACACTGGGCACCTGTTAGTATTGCTCTGTTAATGGAGGCTCATTGTGCAGGGCCTGTCATTTTAGGAAGTGTTATTTTAATGATGTCTCTTGGTTTTTCTTGTTGTGCCTTTTATTATTTTATTTCCCTACTCTATGATATTTGGGACTCTCCACCAAGTGTACTTTGGCTTCTTTCTTTTTTTTTTTTAATTTTTTAATGGGTTTTTTTTTGAGAGACAGAGAGAGACAGTGCAAGGATGGGAGGGTCAGAGAGAGAGGGAGAAACAGAATCTGAAGGAGGCTCTCGCTGTCAGCACAGAGCCCGACATGGGGCTCAAACCCATGAACCGTGAGATCATGACCTGAGCCGAAGGTGGACACTTATCTGACTGAGCCACCCAGGTGTCCTGAAAAGGACAAGAGACAGACAAACACATAGGGAAGAAAAACATGCCAATGCACATACAAATGAAATCAACAACAAACGAAAAGGGAATAGAGAAAAAGAACATAAACAAAATGAAAGGAAAACTAAAAAAGAAGGGAGGAGACAGAAACAACCAAAGACAAAGGATAGTCTGAGAGCATAAAACCTGCGGAAGGGAGAGATAAGAATGAAATAAGGAAAAATATATCTGTATGACAGGAATTGATCTATTCATTGGTTTTTCCCAGGCTACTGGGGAGAAAAGGAGAAACGAAGGAAAAGAGAAAAGAAAAAAAAAAAGCAGCTCTGCAGCACGGATGGGCAGAGTTTGGTGTTGGTAGGTCGGGTCTCAGGGGTGTTCTCTGAGGCCCCACCTTGTTGGTTCCAGGCAGAAGAATGGGGGTGCTGCAAGCCTCTCCTAGACTACGTGTTGCAAGCCGCTCTTTTGAGTCAGATCTCCCTGTACCATGGGCAAGCCAATTTGTTTTTTGTTTTGTTTTGTTTTTTTGAAATCCTAGTCCATGGACTTTAATGCTACCACTCCAGATGAGATCTACTCCTACAAGAGGGCGGTCCCCCAGGTTGGTTTGAGCAGGAGGATTGGGGACCCAGCTTTTCCCTGGCCCCCTCTGGAATCAGCAGGCTGCACCTACCCCAAGGAAGAATGAGTCAGCTAGAGGGGGGTGTATTTCTTTCCCCTAACCCACCAATTATATCTGGAATGATAGTATCGATTTCTCTCCTCTCCAGAGACCACTCTATGAGTGTTTTCAGTCTCTCTCTTCTCTTCGGCCCTCCGTAGCTCTGTGCTATGGCCTCAAGCACGGCCCTCAGTGGCTCTGCACCACTGCACCGGGCACTCTCTTGGCTCTGCTCTGTTGGTCTGGGACTCCCTCCCCTAAGATCTTCTGGTGCTAGCCCATTTGTTTGATTTTTTCTCACAGTTCGCACTCACCAGGCACCTTTGAGGCTGTCATCTGTATGGATTCTGTGTGTTTTCTTCCCACTGTAGCAGATCAGAGGATCATGCCTTCAGTCCTTCTCAGCCTGATAGTTGCTGGTGGATGGAGTTTACAGAGCTCCCTCCTCCACTATCTTGCCCTTCCTCTCTCCTCTTCAGGTATACTTATACCTGGAGACTCAGTATTGGTTAAAACTATGAAGATTTGCCAAGTTGTACATTTTGATAATTTAGAACCTATCTTGTAAAGAAAAAGCCAGTTGACATCCTGTGTATCTTTCTACCTCAGTAGCTTTAAAGTAAATTTTAAATGTCTAATTGTAATATCATAGACATGTTTTAATTTGTTTCCTTCTTCTTTATCATGGTTTTTGTTTTTGTTTTTGTTTTTTAGGCATTAATGGACATACTTTGAGGTGGAAGACATTCTCTCTGCCTTGTTTTAATTTATAATTTTCTTCCTCCATAGAGTCTCAATTCAGTAGCACCAGGTTAATCTACCATGGTTATTATTGATTTACTGTGTTTTAAAAAACCTTGATGGAGAGCGATAGAGGGAAAGAGAATTGGGGAGAGTGAGGGACGCTAAACCTGACAGACTATTGAATGCTGAAAAGGAACCGAGGGTTGAAGGGGAGGGGAAGGGGGAAAGGATGTGGTGGTAATGGAGGAGGGCACTTGATGAGAAGAGCACTGGGTGTTATATGGAAACCAATTTGACAATAAACTATTAAAAAATAAAAATAAATAAACATAAAAAAAGTTTTTTAATCCTTGGAGTTAAGTCAAATTTTAATTTACCTCTTGACATTTGAGAAGAAATGGCACTGAAGTGATCGAGAGTCTTTGTTGGTCCCTTTTATTGTAATCCAATAGGGTGGTGATGTTCTCTGGACCTTTTAAAAGGTAGAAGTAAAACCCCCAACTATGATTTTCATAAGGGCACATGCCATTGGGTGTTGTGGTGTTACTCTATAACCCTGAGAATCAAGATCTTTTTTGATGACACAAGCAGCAGCAGCAGTAGAAGCAGTAGCAAAGTCATTTCATAGGGTGCTAGTGATTCATCTGATTTTCTGATGGTGGACTTCAGCATGCCACTTGGTCACTACTCTTCTATCCATTACCAACCACCTAATGGACCCACATATTGTATAGGATCTAGTGATTCCCCTGAACAGTATATAGAGGGCCAATCCTCATTAAGTCCTACCATCTATGGTCATAGAGTAAAACATATGATTCAATATTGAATATGCAGATAGACCCTGGCTGATATACACAACCCAGAGCTACTTTAAGGAGGATCCCAAACCCATCCTTCTATCCTTTTTTTTTTCTTAAGTAGTTTATTGTCAAATTAGTTTCCATACAACACTCGGTGATCTTCCCCACAAGTGCCATCCTCCATCACCACCACATCTTTTCCCCCCCTCCCCTGCCAACCCTCAGTTCACTTTCAGTATTCAATAGCCTCTCAAATTTTGCATCCCTCTCTCTCTCCGACTCTCCCTCTTCCCCTCCCCCAGGTCCTCCATTAGGTTTATCCTGTTCTCCTGTTAGACCTATGAGTGCAAACATATGGCATCTGTCCTTCTCTGCCTGACTTATTTCACTTAGTATGACATCCTCAAGATCAATTCCTTTTCCTACAAATGGCCATATTTCATTATTTCTTATTGCCATGTAATACTCCATTGTGTGTATATATATATATATATATATATATATATATAT
>NC_043717.1:50687312-50758809 GCF_006229205.1 Suricata suricatta
ATACCACATCTTCTTGATCCATTCATCAGGTGATGGAATTTAGGCTCTTTCCATGATCTGGCTATTGTTGACAATGCTGCTATGAACATTGGGGTACATGTGCCCCTATGCATCAGCACTTCTGTATCCCTTGGGTAAATCCCTAGCAGTGCTATTGCTGGGTCATAAGGGAGTTCTATGGATATTTTTTTGAGGAACCTCCACACTGTTTTCAAGTGAGGCTGCACCAGTTTACATTGCCACCAACAGTGTAGGAGGGTGCCCGTCTCTCCACATCCTCGCCAGCATCTATAGTCTTTTAATTTGTTCATTTTAGCCACTCTGACTGGTGTGAGGTGATATCTCACTGTGGTTTTGATATGTGTTTCTCTGATAATGAGTAATGTTGAGCATCATTTGATGTGCCTGTAGGCCATCTGGATGTCTTCTTTGGAGATGTGCCTGTTTATGTTTTCTGCCCATTTCCTCACTGGGTTATTTCTTTTTTGGGTGTGGAGTTTGGTGAGTTCCTTGTAGATTTTGGATACTAGCCCTTTACCTGATATGTCATTTGCAACAATCTTTTCCTATTCTGTCAGTTGCCTATTAGTTTTCTTGATTGTTTCCTTTGCCGTGCAGAAGATTTTTATCTTGATGAGGTCCCAGTAGTTCATTTTGGCTTTCATTTCCCTTGCCGTTGGTGATGTGTCGAGTAGGAGATTGCAGCGGTGGACCTCTAGGAGGTTTTTTCCTACTTTCTTCTCAAGGGTTTTGATGGTTTCCTGTCTCACATTCAGGTCCTTCAGCCATGTTGAGTTGATTTTTGTGTATGGTGTAAGAAAGTGGTCTAGTGTCATTCTTCTACATTATTGCGATTAATTTTATGACAAGTTTTTTAAATTTTTGATCTGGTATGTTGTCTAGATCTGCCTTGATTAGTTCTGTGGCTGTGATTTCTTCCTGGAGGTTCTTCAGGGGAGAGTTCCTTCGTTTTGTCATTTTTGCTAGTTTTCTGTCTCTTGTTAGCTTTAAAAAGGTCGTTGTGCACTGTGCACCTATTAATATTGGTCTGTTAAAGGAGGCTTATTGACTGTCCAGGGCCTTTATTTTCAGGAAATATTCTCTATGGTGTCTCTCAGTTTTTCTTGTTGTGCCTTTGAATATTTTATTTCCCTACTCAGCGATATTTGGGACTTGTTGTTATGTACACTCTGGCTTGTTTCTTGGTGTAGCCCTAAGAAGGAAAACAGACCAACACACACAGAAGTATCAGAAGCACACAAATGCGCAGATAAATCAAACAAACACATTAAAAGGGGGAAAGGAAAGAAAGAAAATGGAGAGGAAAGAGATGAACAGAAGAGAAGAAAAAAATAATAAAGGGTGTCAGAGACAACAAAGGACAATGGACAGTCTAAAAGTGTATGACCAGTTGAGGGGAGAGATAAGGATGAGATACAGGGGAATATATCTGGATTGTAAGAAATAAGTAAAAAGAGGGTGAAAGGAGAAAGGAAAATAAGGAGGAAAATTTTTTTTAAAATTGAATTAAGAAAGATAATAATAATATAAATAATTCCAAAACAAAATGGAAGAAAAAAAAGCAGCAGCTCCCCCTTGCGGATAGGCGTGGTTTGTTGTGGTAGGTCTAGGATGCTGCTCTCAGAGGCTCTGTCTTGGTGGCTGCAGAGAGTAAAATGGCGGCACTCCATGCTCTGCTGGAACTAGGCACTGTAAGCCACTCTAATGAGTCAGGTCTCCTTGTGCCACAGCTGAGCCAAGTTGTATTTTCCTGGCCCGCCTTGGTTCAAAGTCCTAGACCATGCATTTTTGTGCTACCACAGATGAGATGTACTTGCTTTGGCTGCTGACTTTTTAGGGAGAGGGATCAGTTTCCTTTGGCGTGGGCCAGGATTTTGGCTGCTGCTGCCTGAGGTGAGGTGTGCTGCCTGTGGCGAGGTGCGCAGAAGGGGGTGAAGTGCAGGCCCTCACAGACACCGCTGGAGACTCCCAGCCCCCAGTTGGGATCAGGATCATGTTGGGGGAGGGATGAGTTTCTCTTGCTGCCAGCTGGGATTTGCGCTGCTGCTGCCTGAGTCGCTGGGCGCTGGCAGAAACGAGTCCTGGCCTCCACCGCAGCCAACTCTCCACTGGGATCGCATTGAGGTGGGGGCTGTTTTTTCTCTGTTGGTACCCGGGATTTGGGATTCACGTGGCCAATGCTGGAGGCGAGATGTGCCATGGAGATGAGGTGCGTGCTCCCACTCCCATAGCCGAGGTCGAAGCGAGAGCCTCTGGGGCTGCTGCTGGGGCTGCCGACTCCCCGCAGGGATGGGGCAGGCCTGGATTCTGTTCTTTCCCTTGTGCCACCCAGGTTTGGGATTCGCGCTGCCCAGCAGTTACTATGGAGTGAGAGTTTCTCTCTCCGAGCACAGTCAAACGTTCTTTATCTCTTCCCCAGAGACAGTACTATGAGCGTGTTCAGTTTCTCTGTCTCTTCCCTTTGTCTCTAGGGCTCTGTGAGCTTGCCCTGTGTTGGGCTGGGGCTCCCGCCTCCCCTTCCCTTCTCAGGCTGGCCCGTTTTCCAATCTCCCCTGTTCGCACTCACTCACTCAGGTATCTTTGAGATTTTCTTCTTTCTGGAGTCCATATTTTCTCCTTCCGCTCTTGCAGATGAGAGTAATGTCCTTATCAGTTTGATAGATGGGGCAGAGGAAGTTTACAGAGCTCCCTTCCTCTCCGCCATCTTGGCTCCTCCCCTCTCCATCCTTCTATCCTTAAATGTCACTGAACCTTCTGCATTAGATTAGTTAGATCCATAACAGAGGCTAGGTAAACTATATTGGCAAGTATAGTATATAGCTCCGAACACAAATTGGACTACATTTAATAGCAATGCTCACAATGTACTCTGGCTAGCAGATAGCACACCAAAAGAAGAAAGACCCCCAGGTCGTAATGGCTATTGCCTCAACATCCTACTCACAGTGCCAGTTGTCTTGTTTCCCTGCAAGGGATGAAAATGATCCACCTATCCAAATGTGGTTATGAAGTCAATGATGCCACATACACACTAGAGGCTCTGAAAGTTTTATTACTGACATAATGAGGTTTTCTGAGGAGAGCAAGGCTGGCTTCTAAACCAATCTGAAATAGTTTGAGTAAAGCAAGAGGCATGTGGCTTTGGTTTTTATGGTGGTTAGGTGTTACGGTTGTCATGAGATTTAATATGCTGACTGTTACTTGCATGGTTTGATCTTCCCTGTTAGCATGATGAGAAGGAATAATCAGGCTTTTCTTAGTTGTTCTGATGTGGGACAGAAAAGGAAAGGAAAGAGGGATGGGACTCAAAAGCTATCATTTGTTGTTTATCAACAATGAACTTAGACTCTATTATAATTTCCATCTCTAAAAATAAATTCCAGTGCTACCAGTAGAAGGCAAAGTTGAAGCTTGCAAGCTAAACAAAAATGCTAGAATGAAAAGGAAAGCATGAACAGAAGATTTTTTAAAATTTTGATGTCCCAATAGTTTATTTTGTCTTTTTTTTTTTTTCCTTGACATAAGAGACTATCTAGAACGAAGTTTCAATGGCTGTTAACAAATAAAAAGTGACTGCCTATGTTGTCTTCTGGGATTTTTATGGTTTCTGGTCTCAAAATTAGGTCTTTATTTCATTTTGATTTTTTTGTGTGTATGGTTTCTTTTGCATGTTGCTGTCCAGTTTCCCAATACTATTTGTTGAAGAGAGTGTCTTTTTCCAATTGGATATTCTTTCCTGCTTTCTCAAGACTTAATTGATCATATATTTCTGGAGGTTTTTTTTCTGGGTTTTGTATTCTATTGATCTATTTGTCTATTTTTGTGCCAATATCATATGTTTTGATTACTACAGCTTTGTTATGTAACTCGAAGTTCAGAATTTTGATGCATCGGCTTTTCCTTTTTATGGTTGCTTTGGCTATTCAGGGTCTTTTGTAGTTCCATACAAATTTTAGTATTGTTTCTTCTAGTTTTTGAAAAATGCTGTTGGTATTTAGATAGGGAGTGCATTAAATGTGTAGATTGCTTTGAATGGTACAGATATTTTCACAATATTTGTTCTTACAATCCATCACCATAGAATGTCTTTCCATTTCTTTGTGTCATCTTCAGTTTCTTTCATCGGTATTTAAAGTTTTTTTTTATCTTTATTTATTCTTGAGAGAGAGACACGATGTAACCAGGGGAGGATCATAGAGAGAGGGAGACATATTATCCAAAGCAGGATCCAGGCTCTGAGCTTTCAGGACAGAGCCTGATGCGGGACTTGAACTTTCGAACCACAAGATCATGACCTGAGCCAAAGTCAGACACTCAACTGATTGAGCCACCGAGGCACCCCTCTTTAATCAGTATTTTATAGTTTTCTGAATACAGGTCTCTCACTTGTTTGTTAGGTTCATTCCTAGGTATCTACACTACAAAGGAAACAATCAACAAGACTAAGAGGCAACCTACATAATGGGAGAATATATTTGCAAATGGTATATCTGATAAAGAGTTAGTATTCAAAATATATAAAGAACATATAAAACTTAACCCTCAAAAAATGAATCATCTTATTATAAATGGGCAAAAGTCATAAATAGACATTTTTCAAAAGAAGACATACTGTTGACCAATAGAGATGTGAAAATATGCTCAGCATCACTGATCATCAGGGAAATACAAAGCTGCAATAAGATATCACCTTATACCTTTTAGAATGGAAAAATCAACGTAAGAAACAATAGATGTTGGCAATGATGTTGAGAAAGAAGAATCCTGCTGCACTGTTGGAGAGAACGCAAACTGGTACACTGACTCTGGAAAACAATATGGAGGTTCCTCAAAAATTTAAAAATAGAACTACCATATGATACCCCAATTGCATTACTAGGTATTTACCCAAAGAATACAAAAACACTAACTCAGTGGGATACATTCACCCCAATATTTACAGAATCATTATGTACAATAGCCAACTTATGAAATTGCCCAAGTGTCCATTGACTGATGAATCAAGAAAGAAGATGTAGTACATATAAATAATGGATCATTACTAATCCATAAAAAAGAATGAAATCTTGCCATTTGCAACAATTTAGATGGAGCTAAAGAGTGTTATGCTAAGTGAAAAAGGTCAAAGACAAATACCATATGATTTCACTCATATGTGGAATTTAAGAAATAAAACAAATAAGCAAAGGGAAAAAAAAAGAGGAGGCAAACCAAGTTCCAGTCTCTTCACTATACAGAATAAACTGATGGTTACCAGATGGAGGTAGGTGGGAGATGGGTTAAACAGATGATGGGAATTAAGTACTGCATTGTGATGAGCACTGATTGTTGTATGGTAGTGTTGAATCACTGTGTTGTACACCTGACACTAATATTACACTGTATATTAACTGACTGGAATTTAACGTAAAATATTAAAAAGTTAAAGTAAAACATAGTCAATTAAAAAAAACTACTAGTGTTTTTAATGTACTGATGTTAATAATCTCAGATTTCTTATTAAAATCATTAGCTATTTTTTGCCCTTATACTTAAAATTTAAAATGTAGTAGTGATATTTATTCCCTTCTACTACATAATTCTCTTTTTAGGAGTCCTATATCATATTAATATTATGCTTTATTTTGAAAATACATGGTTATATTTCTAAATATTTCTTATCTATCTTAAAATAAAGCCAAATATTGCCTCAAAGAAACCAAGACGTCTGCTCTGCATGGAATGCATTCAATACCACAAACTTGTGTGTCTTGGGCAAACCTTTTCTTCTGTGTTTCATATTTTCATCTATAATCTGATCATCCACTTAAAGTATCTTCTATGAGCTCGATGTTGAATGAGGTGCTGAAGGTAGAAAGCTGAAGAAGGCATGGTTTCTGCTCTCAAAGAGCTCACAGTCTGATATACATGTCTGCAATTGCAGTATGGTATGGTATTTGCCATATTAGAAGTATTCACATGGTGGAGTGTCTGGTTGGCTTAGTTGGTTAAGTGTCCAATTTCAAATTAGGTCATGATGTTTCATGGTTTGAGCCCCACGTGGAGCCTGCTTCAGATTTTATGTCTCCCTCTCTCTGCCACTCCACTGCCCTTGTTCTGTCTCTTTGTCTCTCAAAAATAAACAGACATTAAAAAAAAGTATTCACATGATGCTATTATCCATATAATAAACATATAGATGATAACCTTTACTGTTTTCCTCATTAGATGAGGAATAAATTAAGAGCAACCATCCTAAAATACTTTGAGATGTATAAAGCTAAACAAAATACAAACCAATATTTTTTCATCTAATTTACTCATTTTGACCTTAAGTGCTTAGAGATTTTGGTACTCTTAAAATATATTTTTGGAATTTGAATTACTTTGGGACAGAAATATATAATATAATTACTTTGGGATAGAAATATATATTTCTAATTAAGATTCAATTTTAGTTTCCAGTGTTACATTCTCTAGTTTATGGGACTGTGTGTTCCTCTTACCATAATGCCTGAATGCTGCTGGAGAAAATAATGCAAGTGTATTGATAGTTAATACTATAAGATTATGGTTTCTAAAGACCTCAACTGGGCCATTAGTGTACCATTTATTAATCCTTTGGACACCATTTAGAAATTCTTGTATGTATCGTGAATTATTCCCCTCTCCTGTTGGCAGTAGATGCTATTAAAAATTTTACTACCTTTCTCATGACCACTGTTCCATACACTCTCCTTGATATAACCCCTGCCAGACCCATGAGTCTTACCTCCTACCATTGTCTAAGGCACAGTTATGCTCTATCCCTATCTACCTATTGAGTGGGGCATGGTGCTTTAGGTATCTGTACCTTTGCACATATTAGTCTTCTGCCTGGAATCCACCCCCACCAAACTTAACTTTTGCTTTTGTCAAGATTCAGCTCCCATATATCAGTTCTGTGAGGCCTTCTTTGACAACTCAAGCATAGCTGGTGACTCCTTCTTTTGTATTACCACTATACAGTATTTTTTGCTACTATAGAATGTATTATACTATACTACACTTGTTTAGTTTTATAACTATCTCCTCTAATAAACTGTGAAATCCTAGCGAGCAAGGACTATCTCATTTATTTTTGAATGTGTAGCTCCCATTATGGTGCCTGACACAAACAAATAATTATTGAACGGGGAAAGGGAAGGAATTAGCATAAGTATTAGAAGTATACAACTTCTTTGAGAACACAAAACCACTTTTTAAACTACTTAAAAACTTTTAACTTTCAATTGTATATCCCCGTTTCCTTTTACTCTCAACCTCCCAGAAAATTTTTTTCCATTTAATAGATGCTGAAAAGTTTTTGTAAGAGAAAGTTAACAAAGACATCTGTCTGACAGCTGTCTACCATCTGTGCTTTCAGGCCTGGGTAAAAACATCTGGCTCCTTGAGAATAGAAACTCTATACTGAAGGAGATTCCCAGGATGATGGTGATTAGTATTCTACAAATAGGCCTTGTATTGTCCCACTTTGACATGATAATGTATACAACTTGTCTTTTTAAATTATAAATTTTCTTTTCACTTGTATACCATGGTAAAGGTAAAAAAGGTGTATTCACATGTTGCTAATTTCTGTCCACAAGAATTTCTTTTATAATAAAAATCAGCATTACAGTGAAGTAAGTGATTAGGCCAGGGGAGTTTTTGCATGTGTATCCCCTCATTCATGCTGTTCAGCATACATAGCATCCAATCTATACTATACAGAAATTCCTCTTCAACCAAAATGATTCAAGATCAAATGTCCTTTTCTTTATTTCCATGATGTGCAACTACCTCAGAGATTATTTCCATAAAAAATTATTGACATAAATGGAGTATATAAAAGATCTGTTTTGCTGTGTCCCGGTACCTACATTGTTAACTATATTTAACTCTCATTGATAAGCCTCCTCTAACTTACTTGTACAGATCAATTCTGAAAAATATCTTATAGTTCCCATGAATACCATTACACATACACACACACACACACACACACACACACACACACACACAGTCACACACAGTTTATTGGAACTGTTCTGCCTTAAATAAAGCTTTGAGTAGCTCTCAATAGTGTTAGTGATTGCATTTCCAAAACTGTGTTCCAATATCTCAGATTTCACAACTGTGATCCTGGTTCATCTAGTATCATTTATGCCATCTTCTATAATCAAGGAATAAAATATATCTTCACTTTAATAGTGGCACAGAATTGACAGAAATTCAAATTCTAATGTCATGATTCTGACCTGTGTGTGTGTAAAGATAAGAGTAAGCATATAGATAGAAATCTGATATATCAGCAAGTAATTAATAAAATGCAGTAGAATAACAGTGGTGCCCATTACAACACATTTTTTCTTATGGGTGCCCATTATATTATATTTTTACCTGTTATTGAACACTAAAGTCTGTGACTCTTGCTTCCACTAGAGTGCAAGTTTCTTGTGAGACAGACCATTTTTTAAATTAACTTATTTATTGATTTTTTAATTTTTTAAATCTTTTGACTTATAAACATTTTTCTTCTCTTTTTTCTTTCTTTTTAAAAATTTAAATCCAGGGGTTCCTGGGTGGCTCACTTGGTTAAGCGATCAACTTCGGCTCAGGTCATGATCTCATGATCTATGGGTTCGAGCCCCATGTTGGGTTCTGTGTTGACAGCTCAGAGCCTAGAACTTGTTTCAGATTCTGTGTCTCCCCCTCTCTCTGCCCCTCCACTGCTCATGCTCTGTCTCTCTCTCTCACTCTCTCTCAAAAATAAATAAACGTTAAAAAATTTTTTAAATTAAACCCAAGTTAGTTAACATATAATGTAATAATGATTTCACAAATAGAATTTAGCTGATTCTTCACTTTCATACAACACCAAGTGCTTATCCTAACAAGTGACCTCCTCAATGCCCACCTTCCATTTAGCCCATGCCCGCCCAGCACCCCACCAGCAACCCACAGTTTGTTCTCTGTATTAAAGAACCTTTTATGGATTCTAATCCTCTGTTTTTATCTTATTTTTCCTTCCCTTTCCCTACGTTCATCTGTTTTGTTTCTTAAATTCCACATATGAGTGAATTTGTATATTTATCTTTTTCTGACTGACTTATTTTGCTTAACATAATATATTCTAGATTCACCGAAGTTATTGGAAATGACAAGATCTCATTCTTCTTAGTGCTGAGTAATATTCCATTATATGTATGTAACACATCTTCCTTATCCATTCATCAGTTGAGGGACATTTGGCCTCTTTGCATACCTTGGCTATTGTCAACAGTGCTGCTATAAATGTTGGGGTGCATGTGCCCTTTGTTTTTTGGGGTTTTTTTTTGTTTTTTTAATATTATAGTTTATTGTCAAGTTGGATTCCATATAACACCCAGTGCTCATCCCCACAAGTGCTCTCCTCCATGCCTATTACCTCCCTTCCCCTCTACCCTTCCACATCAGCCCTCAGTTTGTTCTCAGTATTCAAGAGTCTCTCACGGTTTGCCTCCCTCTCCCCAACTATGTTCCCTCTTCCCCTCCTCCATGGGCCTCTGTTAAGTATCTCCTGTTCCACTTATAAGTGCAAACATATGGTATCTGTCCTTCTCTGCCTGACTTACTTCACTTAGCATAACGACCTCGAGTTCAAACCATGTTGCTACAAATGGCCAGATTTCATTCTTTCTCATTGCCATGTAGTATTCCATTGTGTAGATAAACCATATCTTCCTTATCCATTCATCACTTTATAGACATTTAGGCTCTTTCCATGATTTGGCTATTGTTGAAAGTGCTGCTATGAACATTGGGGTACATGTGCCCTTATGCATCAGCACTTCTGTATCCTTTGGGTAAATCCCTAGCAGTGCTATTGCTGGATACTAGGGGAGTTCTATTGTTAATTTTCTGAGAAGAAATAGAAAATTTGAACAGCCTAATTACCAGCAAGGAAACTGAATCAGTAAAAAAATAAATAAATAAAACAATGCCCAACAAATAGAGGTCCAGGATCAGACGTCTTCACAGATGTATTCTACCAAACGTTTAACTCTTCTTAAAAGAAAGAGAATCCTAAGCAGGTTCTGCACTGTCAATGCACAGCCCCATGAGGGACTCAATCTCAGGAAATGCGAGGTCACGACCTGAGCCAAGATCAGGAATCAGTCGCTTAACTGATTGGGGCACCGAGACACTACTGATTTTGTTTTATTTTATGTTATTTTATTTTATTTTATTTTATTTTATATTTTTATTTTATTTTATTCTTTTTCCATAATATTTTATTGTCAAATTGTTTTCCATACAACACCCCTTCCCATAAGTGCCCTCCACCACCACCACCACCGCTTTTCCCACTTCCCCCTTCCCCTTCAACTCTCAGTTCATTTTCAGCATTCAATAGTCTCTCAAGTTTTGCATCCCTCTCTCTCCCCAACTCTCTATCCCTCTTCCCCTCCCCATGGTCCTCCATTAGGTTTCTCCTGTTCTCCTGTTAGATCTATGAGTGCAAACATATGGTATCTGTCCCTCTCTGCCTGACATGTTTCACTTAGCATGACACCCTTGAGGTCCATCCACTTTCCTACAAATGGCCATATTTCATTCTTTCTCATTGCCATCTAGTACTCCATCATGTATATATACCACATCTTCTTGATCCACTCATCAGGTGATGGACATTTAGGCTTTTTCCATGTTTTGGCTACTGTTGACATTGCTGCTATGAACATTGGGGTACATGTGCTCCTATACATCAGCATTTCTGTCTCTCTTGAGTAAATCCCCAGCAATGCTATTGCTGGGTCATAAGGGAGTTCTATGGATAGTTTTTTGAGGAACCTCCACACTGTTTTCCAGAGCGGCTGCACCAATTTACATTCCCACCAGCAGTGTAAGAGGGTGCCCGTCTTTCCACACCCTCGCCAGTATCTATAGTCTCTTGATTTGTTCATTTTAGCCACTCTGACTGGCGTGAGGTGGTATCTCAGTGTGGTTTTGATTTGTGTTTCCCTGATGATGAGTGATGTTGAGCATTGTTTCATGTGCCGGTAGGCCATCTGGATGTCGTCTTTGGAGAAGTGTCTGTTTATGTCTTCTGCCCATTTCTTCACTGGGTTATTTGTTTTGTGGGTGTGAAGTTTGGTGACTTCCTTGTATATTTTAGATACTAGCCCTTTATCTGATATGTCATTTGCAACTATCTTTGCCCATTCTATTGGTTGCCTAATAGTTTTCTTGATTGTTTCCTTTGCCGTGCAGAAGTTTTTCATCTTGATGAGGTCCCAATAGTTCATTTTCGCTTTCATTTCCCTTGCCTTTGAGGATGTGTCATGTAGGAAATTGCTGCAGTGGACGTCTAGGAGGTTTTTTTCCTACTTTCTCCTTGAGGGTTTTGATGGTTTCCTGTCTCACATTCAGGTCCTTCAGCCATTTTGAGTTGCTTTTTGTGTATGGTGTAAGAAAGTGGTCTAGTGTCATTCTTCTGCATGTTGCTGTCCAGTTCTCCCAGCACCACCTGCTAAAGAGGCAGTCTTTTTTCCATCGGATACTCTTTCCTGCTTTGTCAAAAATTAATTGGCCATACATTTGTGGGCCCAGTTCTGGTTCTCTATTCTATGCCATGGGTCTATGTGTCTGTTTTTGTGCTAATACCATACTGTCTTGATGATGACAGCTTTGTAGTAGAGGCTAAAGTCTGGGATTGTGATGCCTCCCGTTTTGGTTTTCATCCACAATATGACTTTGGCTATTCGGGGTCTTTTGTGGTTCCATACGAATTTGAGGATAGCTTGTTCTAGTTATGAGAAGAATATCGGTGCAATTTTGATGGGGATTCCATTGAATGTGTAGTTTGCTTTGGGTAGTAATGGCATTTTCACAATGTTTATTCTTCCGATCCATGAACAGTGAATATTTTTCCATTTCTTGGTGTCTTCTTCAATCTCTTTCATACGTTTTCTGTAGTTCTCATCATATAGGTCTTTTACATCCTTGGATAGGTTTACTCCTAGGTATTTGATGGTTTTTCGTGCCATCGTGAATGGGATCGGTTTCTTGATTTCTCTTTTGGCTGTTTCATTTTTGGTGTATAGGAATGCAACTGATTTGTGTACATTGATTTTGTCCCCTGCAACTTTACTGAATTCATTGATCAGTTCCAGAAGGCTTCTGGTGGATTCTGCTGGGTTTTCCATGTAGAGTATCATGTCATCTGTGAAAAGTGGAAGTTTGACTTCTCTGCGAATTGTGATGCCTTTTATTACCTTTTGTTGTCTGAATTCTGATGCTAGGACTTCCAGCACTATGTTAAACAACAGTGGTGAGAGTGGATATTTCTGTCGTGTTCCTGATCTCAGGGGGAAAGCTCTCAGTTTTTCCCCATTGAGGATGATATTAGCTGTGGGTTTTTCATAAACTGCTCTTATAATGTTTAGGTAAGCTCCTTCCATTCCGACTTTCTCAAGGGTTTTTATTAAGAAAGGGTGCTGTATTTTGTCAAATGCTTTTTCTGCATCTATCAACAGGATCATACGGTTTTTATCCTTTCTTTTGTGAATGTGCTGTATCACATTGATGGATTTGTGAATATTGAACCAGCCCTGTAACCCAGGAATGAATCCCACTTGATCATGATGGATAATTCTTTTTATATGCTGTTGATTTCGATTTGCTAATATCTTGTTGAGTATTTTTGCATGTGTATTCATTAAGGATATTGGTCTGTAGTTCTCTTTTTTGGCTGGGTCTCTGTCTGGTTTGGGTATCAAGGTGATGCTGGCTTTGTAGAATGAGTTTGGAAGTTTTCCTTCTATTTTTATTTTTTGGAATAGTTTGAGAAGGATGGGTATTACCTCTGCTTTAAATGTCTGGTAGAATTCCCCTGGGAAGCCATCTGGCCCTGGGCTTTTATTCGTTGGGAGATTTTTGATAACGGATTCGGTTTCTTCACTGGTTATCAGTCTATTCACGCTTTCTATCTCTTCCCGTTTTAATTTTGGTAGTGCATGTGTACTTAGGAATTTGTCCATATCTTCTGTGTTGTCCAGTTTGTTGTCATATAATTTTTCATAGTAACCTCTGATGATTGCTTGTATTTCTAAGGGATTGGTTGTAATAGATCCTTCTTCATTCATGATTTTTTCTATCTGAGTGCTCTCTCTTTTTTTTCTGAGGAGCCTGGCTAGAGTTTTATCGATTTTGTTTATTTTTTCAAAGAACCAACTCTTGGTTTCATTGATCTGCTTGACTGTTTTTTTTTTGGATTCTATATTATATATTTCTGCCCTGATCTTTATTATTTCTTTTCTTCTGCTGGGTTTGGGGTGCGCTTCTTGCTTCCTTTCTAGTTCCAGTAGGTGCTCTGTTAAATTTTGAATTTGCGCTCTTTGTAGTTTGTTGAGATTTGCCTGGATTGCAATATACTTTCCTCTTAGGACTGCCTTTGCTGTATCCCAGAGATTTTAGATTGTTGTATTTTTGTTTTCGTTAGTTTCCATATATTTTTTAATTTCTTCTCTAATTGCCTGATTAACCCAATCGTTCTTTAGTAGGGTGGTTTTTAACCTCCACATTTTTGGAGGTTTTCCAGACTTTTTCCTGTGGTTAATTTCAAGTTTCATAGCTTTATGATCTGATTGTGTGCATGGAATGATCTCTATTTGTTTATACTTATGGAGGGCTGCTTTATGCCCCATTATGTGATCAATCTTGGAGAATGTGCCATGTGCACTCGAAAAGAAGGTGAATTTCCTGTCTTCAGGATGCAGAATTTTAACTATATCTATCAGTTCCATCTGTTCCAATGTGTCGTTCAGGTCCATTGTTTTCTTAGTGATTTTCTGTCTGGTTGATCTATCCATTGCCGTCAGTGGAGTATTAAAGTCCCCTGCAATTAGCACATTTTTGTGAATAAGATTGTTTTTGTCTGTAATTAATTGTTTTATGTATTTGGGTGCACATAGATATCTTTAATTGTTAGCTCTTCCTGATGGAGAAATCCTGTAATTATTATATAATGTCCTTCTCCATCTCTTGTTACTGCCTTTACTTTAAAGTCCAGTTTGTCTGATATAAGTATGGCTACTCCAGCTTTCTTTTGGCTCTCAGTCACCTGATAGATATTTCTCCATCCCTTTACTTTCAACCTGAAGGGAGACACTACTGATTTTAATTCCCACGTAGTTAACATACAGTGCTATATTATCATCAAGATATGTGTACTATTAATGATTCTTTTTAAAAAGATGTTTAAAATATTTTATTTTTGAGAGAGCACAAGTGGGGGAGGGACAAAGAGAGAGGGGGACAAAGGCTCTGAAGTAGGCTCTGCGCTGACAGAAGCAAGCCTCATTCAGGGTTTGATCCCTTGAACCGTGGGATCATGACCTGAGCAAAGTCAGACACTCAACTGGCTGAGCCATGTAGATGCCCACCCCCCTTTATTTAGAGAGAAAGAGAGAGAGCAGGAGAGAGGAGCAAAGAGAGACAGAGAATCTTGAGCAGGCTCTATACTGAGTGAGGAGCCAAAGGGGGAGGTCAATCCCATGACCCTGGGATCATGCCCTAGGCAGAAATTAAGAGTAAGATGCTCAACTGACTAAGTGACCCAGCTGCCCCTAGGATAAGTGTACTCTTAACCCCCTTCACCTATTTCCCCAATCCCCCCACCTACCTCCACTCTGGTAACCGTCTGTTTGTTGTCTTTATTTAAGAATCTGTTTTTTGGTTTCTCTTGCTCTTTTTTTCCCTTTGTTCATTTGTCTTGTTTCTGAAATCCCACATATGAATGAAATCATATGATATGTATCTTTCTCTGACTGGATTATTTCCCTTAGCATTATTCTCTCTAGATCTATGCATGTTATTACAAAAGGAAAGATTTCATTTATTTTTATGGTTCAAAATATATTCAATCCCATATATATACTACTACTCTTTCTCCATGTACTGCTGCACATGTGGGATGTTTCCATATTTTGGCTATTTTAAATAATGCTTCTATAAATATAGGCGTGCGTACATCCTTTCCAAGCAGTGTTTCCAAATTCTTTGGGTAAATACCCAGTACTGCAATTCTTGAATTATACAGCAGCTTTCTTTTGAGGTTTTTAAGGAAACTATATACTGTCTTTCACAATGGCTGCACCAATTTGCATTATGAACAACAGTGCACAAGGATTCCTATTTCACCACATCCTTAACGACACTTGTTTCTTCAGTTTTTGATTTGTACCATTCTGACAGGTCTGAGATATCTCATTGTGGTTTTTATTTGCATTTCCATAATGAGTAGTAATGTTGACAATGACTTCATGTGTCTGTTAGCCATCTATATGTCTTCTGTGGAGAAATGTCTGATCATGTCTTCTGCCTATTTTTTAATTGGATTATTTGGGGGGTTTTTTTGGTGTTGAGTTTTAGAAGTTCTTTAGATATTTTGGATACAAGCTCTTTATTGGAAATATCCTTTGCAAATGTCTTCTCTCACACTATATGTTGTCTTTTAGTTTTGTTGTTTCCTTTGATGTGCTGAAGCTTTTCATTTTGACGTAGTACCAATATTACTTTTGTTGCCATTGTTTCAGGAGACATATCTAGATGGTGCAATTACAGATGTCACAGAAATTACTCCTCTAGGATTTTTACTGTTTTAGGTATCACATTATGTCCTTAATGAATTTTGAGTTTATTTTTGTGTATGGTGTAAGAAAGTGGTCCAGTTTCAAGCTTGTGAATGTACCTGAACAGTTTTCCCAATACATTTCCAGAATACACTATTTCCCATTGGATATTTTATCCTGATTTGACAAACATTAACTGAACATATAATTGTGAGAAAACCCAGAATAGGGTTTTCTGTTCTGTTCCATTGACCTCTGTGTCTACTTTTGTGCCAATACCATACTTTTTTGATCACTACGGTTTTGTAATATATTTGGAAGTCTGGAATTGTGATACCTACAGTTTTATTTTTCTTTTTCAAAATTACTTTGACTCTATCAAGTGTTTTGGTGTTCCAACAAGTTTTTGGGTTTTTTTCTCCTAGTTTATTTTTTAAAATGCTGTTGTGGTTTAATAGGGGTTGCAGTAAACCTATATATTGCATGGGTAGTAAAGACATTGTAATAATATTTGTTCTTCCAATCCATGAGCATGGAATAATGTTCTTTTCCTTTGTGTCATCTTCCATTTCTTTCCTCAATGTTTTCCAGTTTTCAGAGTACAGGTCATTCACTTAATTGGTAAGTTTAGTCCCAGGTATCTTATTGTTTTGGTTGTAAGTGTAAATGGGATTGTTTTCTTAATATCTCTTTCTGCTGTTTCACTATCGATGTTTAGAAATGCAATGGATTCCAAGGGGCGCCTGAGTGGCTCAGTCGGATAAGCATCTGACTTTTTTTTTCATCCCAGGTCATGATTTCATGGTACATGGGTTCCAGCCCCACCTTAGGTGCTGCACTGACAGCTTGGAGCCTTTGTGGGATTTTCTCTCCATCTCTCTCTCTCTCTCTCTCTCTCTCTCTCTCTCTCTCTCCCCCCCCCCCCCTCCCTCCCTCCCTCCTTTTCTCCCTCTCTCCCTCACTCGAATTAATAAATAAACTTAAAAGAAACAAAAAAAAAGAAACGCAACAGATTCCTGAGCATTGATCTTGTATCCTGTGACTTCACTGAATTCATTTGTCAGTTCTAGTAGTTTTTTTATTTTTTTTTTTACATATGGTTTCACGTCATCTGCAAATAGTGAGTTTTACTTCTTCCTTACCAATTTGGATGCCGTGTACTTTTTTCTGTTGTCTGATTAGTGCAGCTACGGCTTCTAGTACTATGTTGAAGAAAAGTGGGAAGTGGACATCCTTGTCCTGCTTCTGACCACAGAGGGAAAGCTCTCAGCTTTCCCCCATTGAGTACGATGTTAACCGTGGGTTTTTCATATATGGCCTTTATTATGTTGAAGTATGCTGCTTCTTAACCTACTTTGCTAAGGCTTTTATCATGATTGGATGGTTGTCAAATGGTTTCTCTGCATCTCTTGAAATGATCACATGGTGTTTAACCTTTGATCTATTGATGTGATGTACCATGTTGATTGATTTGTGGATACCGAGTCACCCTTGCATCCCAGCAATAAATCCTATTTGATCATGGTGAATGATTTTTTTGTTACAATGTATTCTTGGATTTGGTTTGCTAACATTTTGTGGAGGATTTTTGCATCTATGTTCATCAGAGATACTGGCTTGTGGCTCTCTTTTTTTGTGTGTGTGGTGTCTTTATCTGGTTTTAGTAACCGGGTAATGCTGCCCTCATAGAATGAATTTGGAGTTTTCCTGCCTCTTCTACTTTTAGGAATAGTTCGAGAGGAATAGATACTAACTCTTCTTTAAACGTTTGGTAGAATACACCTGTCAAGCTGTCTGGTCCTGGACTTCTGTTTGTTGGGAGGTTTGTTTGTCTGTTTATTTGTTTATTTGTTTATTTATTTATATTACTGATTCAGTTTCCTTTCTGATAATTAACATGTTCACATTTTCTATTTCTTCTTGCTTCCGTTTTGGAAGGTTATATTTCTGGGAATTTATCCATTTCTTCTGGGTTGCCCAATTTGTTGGCATATAATTTTTTTAATGTTTATTTACTTTTGAGAGAAAGAGAGAGGGAGAAAGAGAGGCAGAGGTGTGAGCCAGGGAGGGGCAGAGAGAGGGAGACACAGAATCTGAAGCAGGCTCCAGGCTCTGAGCTGTCAGCACAGAGCCCAACACGGGGCTTGAACCCACAGACGGTGAAATCACTACCTGAGCTGAAGTCGGTCGCTTAACCGACTGAGCCACCCAGGCACCCCAGCATATAATTTTTCATAATATTCTCTTACAATTGTTTGTGTTTCTATGGTGTCTGTTGTTATTTCTCCTCTTTTATTTGTGGTTTTGTTTATTTGAGTCCTGTCTCTTTTCTTTTCATCAATGAGCCTGGTTACAAGTTCATTAATTTTGTTGATCTTGAAGAACAAGCCTCAGGTTTCATTGATCTGTTCTATTGTTTTCAGTTTGTATATCACTTATTTCTGCTCTTATCTTTGTGATTTCCTACCTTCTGTGGGCTTTGGGTTTTCTTTCTTGTTCTTTTGCTTGCTCCTTTAGGTGTATGGATGGGTTGTTTATTTGAGATTTTTCTTGCTTCCTGAGGTAGGCCTGAATTGCTATAAACTTTCCTTGGAGAGCTGCTTTTGCTGCATCCTAAAGATTCTTGGTTTTTGTTTTCATTTCTCTTCATATAATTTTTTATTTCTTCTTTGATTTCTTGGTTTACCCATTCACTGTTTAGTAGCATGTTATTTAGCCTCCATGTATTTGTGCTCTTTCCGACTTTTTTCTTGTGGTTGATTTCTAGTTTCATAGCATTGTGGACAGAAAAGATCCATGGCATGACTTTGACCTTTTTACATTTGTTGAAACTTTTTTTGCGGCCTACCGTGTGAGCTATTCTGAGGATGTTCCATGTGCACTTGAAAAGAATGTCATTCTACTGTTTTAGGAGGGAATGTTCTGAATATATCTGTTAAATCCATCGGGTCCAGTGTATCATTCAAAGCCACTGTTTCGAACTGCTGATGCATAGGAGCACATGTACCCCAATGTTCATAGCAGCAATGTCAATAATAGCCAAAACATGGAAGGAGCCTAAATGTCCATCACCTGATGAGTGGATCAAGAAGATGTGGTATATATTCATGATGGAGTACTACATGGCAATGAGAGGGAATGACATATGGCCATTTATAGGAAAGTGGATGGACCTTGAGGGTGTCATGCTGAGCAAAGTAAGCCAGGCAGAGAAGGACAGAAATCATATGTTTGCACTCATAGGTCTAAAAGGAAAACAGGAGAGACCTAATGGAGAACCAGGGGGAGCGGAGGAAGGAGAGAGAGTTGGGGAGAGTGAGGGATGCAAAACTTGAGAGACTATTGAATGCTGACAATGAACTGAGGGTTGAAGGGAAAGGGGGAGGGGGGAAAAGAGGTGGTGGTGATGGTGGAGGGCACTTGTGGGGAAGAGCACTGGGTGTTGTATGGAAATCAATTTGACAATAAAATATTTTTTTAAAAAGGCCACTGTTTCCTTGTAGATTTCCTGTTTGGATGATCTGTCCATTGATTTAAGTCAGGTGTTAAAGTCCCCTACTATTATCATATCATTATTGATTAGTTCCTTTATGTTATTAACTGTTTTCTATCTTTGGGTGTCTATGTAAAATCTTTGGCTCTTCTTAACAGCATTTGTTTTAAAGTGCATTTTGTCTAATGTAATATTGCAACCTTGGCTTTCTTTTGATATCCGTTTGCATGATAAATATTTCTCCATCCCCTCACTTTCAACCTGCATGTGTCTTTAGGTCTGAAATGAGATTCTGTAGGCAGCATATACATGGTTCTTTTTTTTTTTTTAATCCATTCTGTCACTCTGTGTGTTTTGATTGGAGCATTTAGTCCATTTCCATCCATTACTAATGGATATGTATTTATTGCCATTTTGTTACTTGTTTTGTGGTTGTTTTTCTCTGATCCTTTCTCTTCTTGCTCACTTTCATGGTTTGCTGACTTTCTTTACTGATATAGTTGGATTCTTTTCTCTTTATTCCTTGCATAACTATTGTTGGTTTTTGATTTGTGATTACCACTGGTTTTGTATATAACAGCTTGCACAGATGGCAGTCCAGATTAAGGTGGTGGTCGCTTAAGTTTGAGTTAATTCTTTACTTGCCCCCCCCCGCCCCCACTTCCCCCCTGTCCCGGGAATCCTTTGACTGATTTTTTATGGATATACTTATTTTTACTGTGTTTCCTACTTTTCATACTCTTACTTATGGTCTTTCATGTCACTCAAAGAGTCCCTTTTAACATTTCTTGAAGGGCTGCCCTAGTGGTCATGAGCTCTTTTAGATTTTGTTTGTCTGAGAAACTCTTTATCTCTCCTTCTATTCCAAATGATAAGCTTGTTGGATAGAATATTTTTGGCCGCAGACTTTTTCCTTTCAGAACTTTGAATGTATCATGCCATTTCCTTCTGGCCTGCACAGTTTTTCTGAAAATTCCACTGATAGCTTTATGGGGGTTCTCTTGTATGTAATGGTCTTCTCTTGCTGCTTTTAAAATTCTTTCACTATCATTACAATCATTACTCTTTAACCACTATGTGTCTTGGTGTGGACCTCCTTGGGTTGATTTTGTTGTGGGAATCTCTGCCTCTTGGATCTGGATATCTGTTTCCTTCCCCAGATTAGGGAAGTTTTCAGCTATTACTTCTTCAAATAATTTTTCTACCTCCCTTCTCTCTCATCTTCTTCTTCTGGGATCCCTATAATATGAATGTTATTATGCTGGATGGAGTTACTGAGTTCCCTAAGTGACTATTTTGCATACGTTTTATGCAATTCCCATTTTGCATAACATTTTTCCTCTCACCAGCTCAGCTTGATTACTCTCCATTACTCTGTCTGCCAGGTTGCTAATTCATTCCTCTAGCCTGCTATTTATTCCATCTAGTGGTTTTTTAATTTCATTTATTGTGTCCTTTATCTCTGATTGGTTCTTTTTTTTTTTCCTTTAACTCTCTGTAAAGGGCCTCACTGATGTCTGCCACTCAAGTCCCGTGAGTATCTTTATGTTCATTACTCAAAATTCTCTATCAGGCACATAATTTATATCTGTTTTTGTGCTGGTCCCTTGTTGGGGTTTTGTCCTGGGCTTTCATTTGGGACATATTCTTGTCTCCTCATTTTGACTCACTCTCTGTGTCTGTTTCTGTGTGCTCGGAAAGTCAGCTATGTCTCCTGCTCTTGAAGGTAATGGGTGCAGGAAGGAGAGGTCATATAGTGTCCTACAGTGTCCCCTGTTCCTCAGAACCTGGTGTTTCAGGGGGGTGCCTCCTATGTGTGTTGCATGTGCCCTGCTGTTGTGTCCTAGCCACCTTTTCCTTCAGTTCAGTTGTCTGCAGAGGCTCTATTTGCCTCTTGTAGGCAGTGTTTGGTTGGTTCCTGGCTGTGATGGCATGTGCAGTTTTAAAAAGGCACGTGCTGGTCTACTTGCAAGGTGAGACTTGTAGCCACTCCCATGGGGACCAGAACTTTGTGGGTGTGGTTTGCGATTTTGACAAGGTGCCCCTCAGGCTTCCTCAGGGCCCACTGCTGCCACCATTACCACCACTGGGATCAGGACCCTGCACAGCACTTTGGTGAGGAGATGTAGTGTTGGCAAGCTTTGTGGTGGTCTTCTGGGGGTGTGAGGGTTGGTGCAACCACAGCACTGGGATTGAGGCAAGTGTGACTAGAAAGGGTCATTCTGCTGAAGCATGGAGTGAGGGGCTTGTTGCAGCAAGTTAGTTAATGAATGGTACGGTGGTGCCTGTTCCCGCAAGTGGCCATATGTTCATGTGGAGGGGCAGGGGAGGCAAGTGGCGCCTGCCAACTCCTTTGGTCTTCCTGACATCCTGCCCCTCTGGGGTACCTCTCCGAGATGAGTAAAGAGTTCTCCCTCTTGTGTGCCCCAGGCATTTTTCAAACTGTTGCTTCCATGCTATATTTCTGTGGGCTGTTTGTTGTGCTTTTTTTTAGGTGGGGATGGGACTCTATTTTTCTAACACCCTCCTGCAGGCTTTCCCGGTGTAGAGCCTGCTGAGTTTTAAAATTCTAGGCTTTAAGTCCCTCTGGTTGTAGCAACTTGTGTAATTCAACCCCTTTTATTTTCAAAGCCAAATGTTATACAGATTTGTGTGTCCTATGTGGGTTCCCCCATGTGATAATCTGTTTCTAGTCCTTCTCCCTGCCCCTACCTCCTTCCCACCTTCAGAAAGCCATGGTCCAATTTGATACCCATGGCATCTCTGCCCTTCCTACCCACTTCAGTGTGGCCTCTTCTCTGTCTTAAGTTGCGGGGTCTGTTCTCTCTGTCTTTGTGTCATTTTTTAGGTCATTCACCTTCTCGTTCGTTTTATCCATTATATTCATGGGATGAGCTGTGCCTGGGTTTTACCTCGCAATCTTCCCTGCCTTCAGAAATGTACTTTTGATAGCCCCTTTCATGTATGTGATGGGATCCAGAGTAAATTTCTCTAAGGCTGCTATGTGGTAATCTTTTCGTAGAATCTGAGTTGTTTGAATTTCTGATGCATATATGTTTCCAAGCACTCTGAGTTTTCTCTGTCATGGCAGATCCCCTTAGTACTCTTAAATGTTTTTTTGCCTATCCCTTACACCTCAGCCTTGGGTTGCATTAGGAAAAGTTATGTCTATGAAATGATCACAAGCACAGTCCTAGGTAACAGAACCATTTCTGTAATGCAAAACACCATTCCTCAGAACTTTTAGGTTGGATTGTGTAATATTTGGCCATCACATGTATATTTTCTCTCTGCAGATATTTTTTTTTAGAAAAATTAAACATCTGATTTCATCTGCAGAGTCCCACAAGCACAATGTATTCAATTGTAGGTAAAAGTGACTTTGAAAGAGGATGATAGACCCTTCTGGAATAATGGTCACCGAGTCCTTTCATATTGTCACCAGAGATCATTGGCATCATCTACATTCTAGTTCCATTCATTGCTTCCCATCAGTCATCAGTTAATGGGACACACCATAGTAATAGAATGATGAATAAAAATCACACAATCATCTCAATAGATGCAGAAAAAGTACTTGACAAAAGTCAACACTTTCATAATAAAAACTCTCAACAGAGTGATTTTATACTATAAAGGACCTATTTTACTGTGGGTTTTAACAGCGTATCCATTTTATTCTTTGTTATAGTTTCCATCTCTTTACCAAAATTACCCATGTGTCCCTGTGTACTATCTTTTACAGTAAAGTTTTTAAGTTATTGATCATAGTTGCTTTAAATTCCCTATAATTTTCCACATCTGAGCTTGGTTCTCTTAATTGATGTGTCTCCTGACAATGAGTTGTTTTCTTCCTTGTGTGGGTACCTCTGAATGTTTGATCGATTGCAAATATTTCTCTCTCTCTTTCTGTTTAACTCTCTATATTTTTCCATCTTGACTAGTATCCTTTTTTTTTTCATTCGTTTATTTTTAAGTTCAGGTGTCTCATTTGTAGAACAATAGAGACTGACATAGACAATCATCATCATAAAAGGGTATGACTGTTATCTCTATGGTACACTTTTGTACTTAGCAATCAATGACTTAAATTTTTGTTCAGGTGTTGTTAAGTTATACAAAACTACTTCTATTGAAGACTGATTTTCTGTGCTTGGCTAATATTAAAGAAATATGAATATGAGATATTCATTTTACTTCAATGTAAGTTGACCACAATTAACAGTATGATAAAAAAAATTTTTAGATATGGTGGTAAAATAATGGTAGCTAAAGTGCAGAGTAACAGTTCAAAGTGACATATTTTCTGAGATCATTGCTTCACCTTAGCTGTTTTAATTTTTTTAATGTTTTTTTTTTTTTTGAGAGGGAGCTACTAGGGGAGAGGCAGTGAGAGGCAGAGAGAGAAGGAGACAGAGAATCCAAAGCAGGCTACATGACGTCAGTACAGAGATTGACGTGGCGCTCAAACTCACAAACCATAATATCATGACCTGAGCTGAAATCAAGAGTTGGATGCTTAACATATGGAGCCAGCCAGGCACCTCTAGCTGTTATATTTAATATGTGAAACAGAACAAATAAGAAAATACTAATTTGAGAGACACATGTATGAATCATTTTTATTTTAGCTTCTTTGTTCTTTTAGAATTATGAAGTAATTCATTACCATATAATTTACACATTTAAAGTGTGCAGTTTATTGATTTTTAGTATATTTGCTCACATGTGCAACCATCACCACAATCTTTTTTTTTTTTTTAGTATTTATTTATTTTGAGTGAGAGAGTGCAAGCAGGGGAGGGGCAGAGAAAGAGGGTGCCAAGCAGGCTCCTCTCTGTCAGTGCAGAGCCTAATGTGGGGCTCAGTGTCATAACTGCAAGATGACCTGAGCTGAAATCAAGAGCTGGTCACTTAACTGACTGAGCCACCTAGGCACCCCAAGCACAGTCTAATTTCAAAACATTTTCATTTCCTCAACAAGAAATTCCATGTCTAGTAGCTCTCATTCCACATTCCCATGTCTCTCTTCCTCTCATCCTAGATAACTATTAATCTACTTTCAACATTATAAATGTGACTGTTCTGGATATTTTATATAAATGGAATTGTATAAAATGGTATCTTTTGTGATTTGCTTCCTGCACTTAAGTATAATATTTTCAAAGTTTATCTAGGTTGGATCAGCTTAATTCATACTTCATTTATTCATTCGGCTGCTCTGAATAGTACTGCCCTGAATGTTTGTGTACAGAGTTTTTGTTTCAATATCTGTCTTCAGTTCTCTTGGGTATATATGTTGCAGTGGAATCTCTGAGATACATGGTTACTCTATGTTTAACTTTTGGAGGAACTGTCGGACTGTTTTCCAAAGTGGATGCAACATTTTCTCTTCCACAAGCAGTGAAGAGTCTAACTGCTCCATCATCAGCAAGGTTGATTATTGTCTATCTTTTCTATTACAGGTATTCTAGTATGTGTGAAGCGGTATCTCCTTGTGGTTTTGACTCACATTTTGTTAAGCATTAATGATGTTAAGCAACGTTTCATGTGCATACTGACTACTTGTGGATCTTCAGAGAAACATCTGTTTAAATCCTTTGCCCAACTTTTAATTGGTTTACTTGTCCTTGTTATTGTGGTAAAATAATATATAACATAAAATTTACCATTTGAACCATCTTATAGTACACAGTTCTGTGGCACTAAGTACACAAAATACATTCACGTTGTTCTGCAACCATCACCATTATCTGTTTCCAGAACTTTTTCCCCTTCCCAAACTAAAACTCTATACCCACTAAACACTAATTCCCTTTCCCTTCTGTCCTCAGCTCTTGACAATCACCATTCTACTTTTTATCTATATATATTTGACTACTCTTGGTTTTTCATATAAATGGAATCTTACTATATTTGTCCTTTTGTGATTGGTTTGTTTTACTTAGTATAATGTCTTTAAGTTTCATCAGCATAGCATGTATCAGAATATCCTTCTGTCCTAAGGCTGAATAATATTCCATTGTATGTGTATATCACATTTAATGTATCCCTACATCCAGTGATGGACATTTGGGTTTCTTTGGCCTTTTGGCTATTATGAACAATATTGATATAAACATGGGTGCAATAATAAGTATCTGATCAAATTTCTCCTTTAAATACTTTTGGACATTAGGGCACCTGGGTGGCTCAGTCTGTTAAGTGTCCAACTTCAGCTCAGGGCATCATCTCACGGTTTGTGAGTTCGTGCCCCGCATTAGGCTCTGTGCTGACAGCTCAGAGCCTGGAGCCTGCTTCAGTTTCTGTGTCTTCCTCTCTGCCCCTCCTCTGCTCATGCTCTGTCTGTCTCTTTCTCGCATAAACAAATAAACGTTAGAAAATGTTTTAGGTACTTTTGGACATGTACCCAAAAGTGGATTTGCAGGATCATGTGATTGTATACATACCATTTTCCACAGAAGCTGCACTATTTTACATCCCTACCAGTAATATACAAGGGTTCCAATTTCTCCACATCTTCATCAACATTTATTTTTTGTCTTGTTCTGTTTTTGATAATAGTCATCCTAATGGGTATAAAGTAGTATCTCATTGTAGTTTTGATTTGCATTACCCTACTTATTAGTTATGTGCATCATCTTTTCATGTGTTTTTATTGGCTAGATAGATAGATATTCTTTAGAGAAACATCTACTCACATCCTTTGCCCAATTTTTAAGTTGCTTTATATTTTTATTATTTTAAAAGAATTATTTATGTATTTGGATATGTCTCTTCAAATATATTACTAAAAATATTTTCACCCATTTTGGGAGTTTTCATTTTGTTTTCTTATGGTGTTTTTAAAGACAAAAAAAATTTCCTTCTGATGAAGTCAAATTTATCTTTGTTGTTGCCTGTGCTTTTGGTATTGTATTTAAAATTCCACTGTCTAGCCCAAGGTTATGAAAATTTATTTCTGTTTTCTGTTATCACTTTTACCGTTTACCTTTTTCATTTAGGTCTTTATGATCTTTATTTTTTTAATTTATGTTCATGACACAACAGTCCAACATCATTCTTTTGCATGTGGATATTCAGTTGTCCACGTAACATTTGTTAAAAAGACTATAATTTTCTCCTTGACTTGTCTTGGCATCCTCTTCACTTTTTTTTTAATTCAAAGCAAGTGCACAAGGGGTATAGGCTGTTAGAAAAGGACACAGGCTAAAAATTCTTAAGTGATGGTCTTTAGAAGCTCAACTTTAAGCTTGTTAAATCTTCATATTTCTGAATAGTATAGTATGATAATGACCTTAGTAAAATACTATTTCACTACAAAGTATTGAAGAGTACATATACATTTTCAGAGAGTACTTAACTTCACCACTTGGAAGTATAAGCCACATATATGCTTCTTGGATAAAAACTTGCAAATATTAATATAAAGAAAGTTACTTGAGATTATTAATGCCTTTTTTGCTAAACAGTTGTGAACTAATACTACATTGTCTCTCAGTTTCATTTTAATACCCAATAATGCTTTTAGTAAATGGAAATGATGCTGAGACCACACTTCCTGGGGTTTATTTTAATAGGAAAAGTTTCTGACCTGTCGATTTTAAATAATCCTAGAAAGTAAGTGTTTACTATGGTTCTCCTTTAGACAAGAACTCAAAAAATGTCACGTTTATGCTGTTCCACTGCTACAGTTGTCCCCACAATGCTAGAGACAAAAAAAATAATCTTCCAGTTTTAATAACATATTACAATCCCAGAGTGAACCACTTGAAGCAGAGATAATTAGAGGCAGAAGAATATTAGAGATTATCTAATATTTAGCCTTCAGGTTTGGAGGGGTTTTTTTTTTTTTTTTTTGGACACATAGTGTTATTTTTTTTAAGTTTATTTATTCATTTTGAGACAGAAGAAGTTTGCACAAGTGGAGGAGGGGCATAGAATGAGGTAGACAGAGAATCCCAAGCAGGCTCCATACTGTCAGCACAGAGCCCGATGTGAGGGATCTCACAAATTGTGAGATCATGATCTGAGTCCAGATCAAGAGTCTGATGTTTAACTGAGCCACCCAGGCACCCATTGATACATAGTGTTTTAAAAATTAAAATTACTTTTCCTTATTTTTAAATGGAGAAATTTAAAATAAAGATTGGACTTTAAACTTTTCTTAGGAGTGCCTAGGTGGCTCAGTCGGTTAAGCCTTTGACTTTGGCTCAGGCCAGATCTCACGTTCGTGGGTTCGAGTCCTGCATCGGGCTCTGTGCTGACAGCTAGCTCTGAGCCTGGAGGCTACTTCTGTGTCTCCTTCTCTCTCTGCCCCTCCCCCTCTCATGCACTGTCTCTCTCTCTATATCAAAAATAAATAAAACATTTAAAAAAATTTAAACTTTTCTTAAAATCCAGGACCTCTGGCAGCACTGGGCCTACATTCCCAAATGGTGATGATAGGCTAGAACTGAAGTGTATTCTTCAAGTCATCACTTTATTTTCTCTCTGACACCACGATACTTGTTTCATTTTTATTATATGCATTTACACTTGTTTTTCATGTGGCAGCCC
The DNA here is from genome assembly GCF_006229205.1 of Suricata suricatta. Lineage (NCBI taxonomy): Eukaryota > Metazoa > Chordata > Mammalia > Carnivora > Herpestidae > Suricata > Suricata suricatta. Next base: position 50,715,000 of record NC_043717.1, read on the forward strand.
ATTTCATTCATTTATGTTATCTGCCTGGACCCTCATACCTCATCCCATACTCATTCACTGTTATTAGTTTTCTAAGAGTGTTATTACAAATTACCACAAATTTGGTGGCTTGAAACAACAAAAGTTTATTCTCTCATACTTTAGGAGACCAGACTTCTCAAATCAACATGTTGGAAGGTTTAGTTCCTTCTTGAAGCTCATAGAGAAGATATGTTCCATGCCTTTCTCCTAGCTTCTCATCAATGCAGGCAATTCTTGACATTCCTTGTTTTATAGATCCATCAGTCCAGGTTGCTGCCTCTGGCTTCATGTCACTTTCTTATCTGTGTCTCAATTCTGTCTCTATTTTTTTCTTGTAAAGATGTCGGTTATTGAATATGAGGTCTACTCTATATCCAAAATGTTCTAATCTTGAGATCATTAATTATATCTGTAAATACCCTTCTTCCAAATGAGGCCACATTCACTTATTCGGGTGGTTAGGACTGGGACATATTGTTTTGTTGGTCACTATTCAAGCCATCACACACTCATTTTACAGGTAGGAACATGGAATCCAAGGTAGATTGTTACTTGTCCAAAATCATACACCTAGTTTGTGGCACAGAATTGATTCAAGAATCCTAGTCTTCTGACACCTAACTGGGTCTCCTTTCCACCATATTACACAACTTTTTCATTTCTAATTAGTTTATGTTCCAAACAAAATAGAGAATAAAACGGAAATAATAAGTTGCCCCTAGCTCTATTGGTTTGCAATTTTGTCTGTTATTTTGGCTGATGGAGACCTTGAAAAGTCACAGTCCCTTTTAAAGTTTCTGTTACTTTGTATAAAAGCAGCAGAATAGTAAACGTCTAAAAGAAGGAGAAGGAGGGAGAGGGGAGTGGGAGGACAAGTAATCCAGTTACATGTTAATTTAATTTAAAGCTGTGTGAGGAAAATATTTTCTTAGGTCCAAATTCCATCTCTGCTACTAACTTGCTGTGTGACCTTGGGCTGTTCTCTTCTCCCTAGACTTCAATTTGCCATTGTAAAATAAGAGAAATGGACCAGATGACCTCTAAGGCCTCCTTTAGCTCGAACTTTGTGGGATTCTGTTTATGCAGAATTATTCTGAATATGGTTAGTTAGCCACTTTGAAATCCAATTGTCCAGATAAACGGTCATTAAAAATAGCTTCTAGCAGAGAAAACCTATTTCACTACCATCTCTATTTTATTGGGGTTACTTTAAAATTTACTTTTTTAAAAAAAATTTTTTAAATGTTTTATTTATTTTTTGATACACAGAGAGACAGAGCATGAGAGGAGGAGGGGCAGAGAGAGAAGGAGACACAGAACAGGAAGCAGGCTCCAGGCTCTGAGCTAGCTGTCAGCACAGAGCCTGATGCGGGGCTCGAACCCACAAACATGAGATCTGACCTGAGCCGAAGTTGGAGGTTTAACCGACTGAGCCGCCTAGACGCCCCTAAAATTTACTTTTCAGTGGTGAGGATGGATTTTTACATCATCATCCTCTCCCCACCCTTTCTTTGTAGCCTTCCCTTACCTAAACATATGCACACTGATTCACACAGCTTATCATCATCCTCCTGCTCCAGTCTATAGCCATTGAAGAACAAGTGAAATGACAGATCAAGATATCAACCTCTGGGGCGCCTGGGTGGCTCAGCTGGTTCAGTGTCCAACGTTGGCTCAGGTCATGATCTCACAGTTTGTGCATTCGAGTCCTACGTCAGGCTCTGTGCTGACAGTTTTGGAACCTGGAGCCTGCCTCAGATTCTCCCCCCTCTCTGTGTCTCTGCCCCTCTGCTCATGCTCTCTCTCTCTCTCTCTCTCTCTCTCTTTCTCTCTCATTCTCTCGCTCTCTCGCTCTCTTGCTCTCTCTCTCAAAAATGAATGAACATTGAAAAAAATTTTAAAGATATCAAACCCTGATTTTAGACACATTAACACCATCCTGAAACATCCTCCCATGTCAGTTCGATTTATAAATTAGGTATAAGTAAAAATAAAAGATCTGAAGTTATATATTTTTCCCTGACAAACTGTTCTCACCCTGGTTTCTGTTTATGGTGTGATATGGTTTCAACTCCCTTGACACTCGACTTTATAGGCTACAACCTTCCACAATGGCAATTATCATTTTTTCTGTGATTAGTTTGGGATGCCTACAAGTTCTGAAATTAAGAGCCAGGGAATTCAATCCTTCAGCAAAATCATCCTGAGTATAATTTATTAGCTTCAGTGTAAAAGCTTATACCCTTTGGAAGAAATTTTTTTTCACATAAATTATGCACTGTATTAGTTTGCTGTGGCTGCCTACAAAATACCACAAAAACTGGGTTGCTTAAACAACCGAGGTTTCTTTTCGCACAGTTTTAGAGACTGGATATCTGAGATCGAGGTGTTGGTTGGGTTGGCTTTTGTTTGAGGTCTCTTGCCTTGGCTTAGAGATGGCCTCTTCTTCTTGCCTCCACTTCATACAATCTTTTCTCTGTGAGGATGCATTCCAGATATCGGTTTGCTTTAATCTCCTCTTTTTACAAGGACAGCAGACATATTGAATTATGGTCTGCCTTAACAGCCTTATTTTAATTTAGTTACCCTTTTTAAAGGCTTTATCCCCAAATACATTCACATTCCAAGGTACTGGGTATTAGGGATTCAACATATGAATTTGCAGGATGAGAGGGAACACGACATAATATATACCATATTATTTCAGAAATTTTGAAATATTAGAGTTAGAAGGGATTTTAGAAACTAGTACAATGCCCTCATTTTGGAGTAAGTAGAGACAGGCACAGAAAGGTTAAGACACTTGCCTAAAGCAAGCCACATGGAATTAGTGGCAGAAACAAAGTTAGAAATCAGGTCTCCTGGCTCCATATTCCATGCTCTTTCCATCATTTCATGCTGCTACTTTTGTTCATTGATTTATTCATACCTTTCATCTCTCTCTCTCTTTCCCCCTGACTATTCAGTATAGATTTGGGGTGGCATTGGAAGCTATGTTTAAAACTATATTTGCTTTTATTTTCTTATATCTAGTACTCTCTGCAATTCACACTTCTCACTTCTCTCCTGTTATTTTAAAGCAAAAAGGAAATATGTATGTGTAAAATAGAAAAGAGATAAGAAATTAAGCAGAAAATCTCTTAAATTGTTTTCTTTTCAAAGTGTGAATTGCAGAGAGTACTAGATATAAGAAAATAAAAGCAAATATAGTTTTAAACATAGCTTCCAATGCCCCCCCCAATCTATACTGAATAAGCGAAATAAGTCAGGTGGAGGACAGATACCATATGTTTGCACTCATAGGTCTAACAGGAGAAACCTAACAGAGGACCATACGGAAGGGAAGGGGGAAAGAGAGTTGGGAAGAGAGAGGGACACAAATCATGAGGGACTATTGAATACTGAAAATGAACCAAGGGCTGAAGGGGTGATGGTCATGGAGAGGGGGGCACTTGTGGGGAAAAGCACTGGGTGTTATATTGAAACCAATTTGACAATAAACTATTATAAATTAAAAAAATTAAAATAAAAATAACAGGAGTTTTTCTAAGGTAGATGAACTTGTCCTTGCTTGGATAGGCAAAGAACTAAAATCAAAGGAACTTGAGCATTTTTTTACCTTCTTGGGATCTGATGTGGAAAAAGAAAGCACAAACCTATGGTTCTCTCCTTCTTTTTGCCCATATTCTTTCCTATGGTAGGAAGTCAAAGGCTCTAGAAAACTTGATGTACACTCAGCCTCTCCATCTAATCTCACATCCCCCAAGACCATAAATACCAACATTGAACTGTTATTGTAAAAACTGCCTGATTGTTCCTCTTTATCCAGAGTTATTTAAATTCAAACCTTGGAACCAGAAAGGAAGGAAAATTCTGAATGCAAATGTACCTTTTCTTCACTTGTAAATCTTTACTCTGCCTTTTTAGAGTGAAACATCACAATTGAGATAGAAGAAATTTTGAGTTATAAAGTACAGGAAATGAACATTTAAAAGATTTATTTAAATTAGGTATACTTTTCCATTTAATCCTTGAGAGTTTTGCTTAAACTACTGGCAGAAGCTATTTGTTCTCAACAGTCAGCTAATTATCTCAGTGGACCAGGGAACATTTTCCTTTCTCTGACTCCCCAGTTCTTTGTTCTTGTGTGATACGTGTTTAATGACAAGAAACAGTTCTTCAAATGAGTGTATTTGGATAACCTACCCCTCCCCCGCCATACTGCGCTCTCTTACCAAACTGCCTCTGGTGCAGTATGTCAGAGGTTGATCCTATTGCCCACTTAATTTCATACAGACCAAAACATTGGGAAAAACTAATATTATAGGTGCCTTTGCATTGAAGTACAAAAGACAATTAAATCCACATCTGTCAAGTAGATCTGTATGGTACCACGTGATTTTGACTCTCCAGGAGATAGGGACATAGATTAAATTTGATTGGCTTGATCTCAGATTAGATGTGAAGATGAGGATGAAAATAAGTACAAGATCATATGATTAAATAATGTGGACAACATGAGATAATAAAGCAGTGATTTCTTGTTCAAACTATATTCTAGAAATTCCTGATTTAGTAGGTGGGGTTTTGCTACATGGGTCTAGTTCTCCCCCTACTTAAGTCATTCCAACTAGAAGTTCTTATATATGTATTTATATATGTATTTAAATATGTATATATTTATATATTTATTTAAATATATATCTTATATATCTATTTATATATGTATTTAAATATATATATTTAAATACATATAATATAAAGTTCTACCTTTTGTGTTGTAAAAATTTTATCTTTGGAGCCACCTGGGTGGCTCAGTTGGGTAAGCATCTGACTTCAGCTCAGGTCATGGTCTCATGGTTCATGAGTTTGAGCTCCACATTGGGTCCTCTACTGTCAGACCAGAGCCTGCTTTGGATCCTCTGTCCCCCTGTCTCTCTGACTCTCTCTCTCTCTCAGACAGAAATAAACATTAAAAAATTTATTTCTTTTTAACAGTTCATTTGAACAAAAATTTCTCACTTTATAAAAAATATTCTAACATACTCTGAAAGAATCTCTTCCTGATTTGTGAATATATCTCTATAAAAATATTGAATGTATAAAGTAGAAATAAGTATTGTTATATCTTTAAATATTTTTATTGAAAAGAACAGAACTGCCCTGGTTGCTGTACCTATTGAATAATTTTCCTTCACATAGTGATGATTCATGTGCACCCTCAGCTTTTCCCCAACCTTGTTTTCAGCAAATAACAAGTGCCACTAGGTTGTCTGATGTATCTGGAGCCAGGCTGTAGTAAAGACAGAATCCTCCTGATTTCTTCTTCTTTTGCAGTTACTAAGGCTTTCATCAGACATTTACATCCCTGTAATTTTGTGGCTGCCACTCTTATAGTGATTTTTAAGTGTTTCCTCTATTATGAAGTATAGTTCTGAAGAAGAGCAGTGGGGGTAGAACTGTTGAGTTCTAGTAGATGTTTCTCTTGTTAGATCATGCTGTCCATTAAGCTACAGAGGAATGTATTGAAGGGAGATATTTGAAAACCACTTCCATCCTTTTCTAGCACAACTGCTCATCACAAGGGATAGAACTCATTTTGTGAGGGACGCACAATGCAGGTACATCTAGTTGGCTAGATTTGCTGCAGTAGCCTTGTCAAATGGTCCGTCTTAACCACAAAATCCAGTAATTGCTTTACCATTGCTGAAAGTTGCCACTTGCCGCAGTCTTTGATTGTTTAGTAATAAACTGTACTTAGGCTAACTACAGACTTAAGGTCTGCTAATCTGACCTGAGACATATCAGAAATACACTATTCCTAGTAGCATAATCTAAAATTCTAAAAGACCATGTTGCAAATAGGATGGACATCATCATTCCAGTGTATTGTATATACACATAAATTTTCTTAACTATTTTTACCCACTTTGTTCATAAATTCCATACAATTATATAGCACTTTACATTCTCCAAAAGACTACATACACTCCTGTTTAATCCTGTATCCCTATGAATTTAAAATTGCTCTCTAGTTCATAGGTAAAGAAAATGAGTCTAAGAGAAGTAACATATCACTGGTAGGAATGTAAATTGGTGCAGCCCTGTGGGAAAAAGTATGGTGATTCCTCAACAATTAAAAATAGAAATATCATATTATCCAATAATTCCATCAGTGGGTATTTACCCAAAGAAGATGAAAACATTAATTCAAAAGGATATATGCATGTTTATGTTTATTGCAGCATTATTTACAATGGCCAAGATATGGAAGCAACCTGTATCCATCAATAGGTAAATGGATAAGGAAAATGTGATGTGTATATATATGGAATATTACATAGCCATAAAAAGGACAGGATCATGCCATTTGAGGAAACATGGAAGGACCTATAGGGAACTATGCCACATGAAATAAGCCAGATTGAGAAAGACAAATAGCATATCAATACACTCATAAATAGAATCTTCAAGGGGCCCCTGGGTGGCTCAGTCAATTGAACGTCTGACTTCGGCTCAGAGCCTGGAGCCTGCTTCAGATGCGCGCTCTCTCTCTCTCTCTCTCTCTCTCTCTCTGTGCCCCTCTCCTGGTCACACTCTGTCTCTCAAAAATAAATAAATGTAATTAAAAAAAGAATCTTCAAAAGTTTTTTGAATAGGGGCGCCTGGGTGTCTCAGTCAGTTGGGCATCCAACTTCGGCTCAGGTTGTGGTCTGACAGTTTATGAGTCCAAGCCCCATGTCCGGCTCTGTGCTGACAGCTCAGAGACTGAAGCATACTTCAAATTATGTGTTTCCCTCTCTCTGCCCCTCCCTGACTCACGTTCTATCTCTCTCTCTCTCTCTCTCTATATATATATATATACATAAATGAACATGAAAAAAGTTGAACAAACAAACCAAAAGCAGAATCAGACCTATAAATACAAAAAACAAACTGATGATTGCCAGAGGGTATGGAAGTGGGGGGATGAGAGAAATGGATGAAGCAAAGAGGGAGATACAGGCTTTCAGTTATGGAATGAATAAGTCATAGGCATCAAAGGCACAGCATAAGCAACACAGTCAATGATATTGTAATAGTGATGTAATGGGACATATGGTAGCTACACTTGTGGTGAACACAGCATAATGTATAAACTTGTTAAGTCACTAAGTGGTACACCTGAAACTAATGTAACAAGTGTCAACTATACTCCAATTTAAAAATAAAAAAAAAATAAATATGAAGAAAAACAGAGAGAGGTAATGTTGCAAGATTTCAGAGCTAGGAAATAGTTGGGCCTGAATTGTTTTTTTGAACTCCTAGCCTGCTGCTTTTGCCTGTTACACCCCAGCTATCTCTGTTACAGAGGCAACGTGTTATAATGGAGCCATACTACCTGGATTTGAATCACAGATCTTTTACTTTTAAATGTGTCAAAATTTCCACATTTAAAACATGGGAATAATAATATCTACCTCATAGGGTTGTTGTGAGGATTAAAGGAATTGACACACAGAAGGTACTTGGAACAGTACCTTGAATAGTCAGTATCATATTACTGTTTGTTACCATTATCACTTTTATTATTGTCATCCTTGTCATATTCAGCAGCAGCATTATTGCACACTGTGGTACTTAAGATCTCAGTCATTGAATGCAGACTGCCTGCATTCAAAGCCAGACTCAACCGCTGACTGTGTGACCTTGGGTAAGTTACTTTTGTACTCTGTGCTTCAGTTCCCTCATATATAAAATGCTAGTCACACAAGAAAAGCTGCTATGACTAATAAATGAGTTAGTCAGTGTAACATGCTTAGCCCAATGCTTCATGCATAGAACTCCCACTTGCCTTCTTCCTAATATCTTGGCTGAAAACTCAAACCCATGATGTGTCTGTATGGCAGTTGTGTATTATATATGGCATATGTAATTCATCAGTCCTCTATGGGCTAATCACACAAGCCAGTGGTTTGGTTGTCATGGTAGTTCTTCAGTAGGAATGTATTTGTCATATAAAAGCTATTTTTTGTCAATCAGTGTGGTGTGGTAAAATAAGCATTCACTGGAGATCTGGTTCTATTACTGAATGGTCTTCCAAGTGAAGTTATAGAACCTAGAAAAATTATTTTAAAAGAGTAAGAAACAATAATTTCCCTGTCACTGTCTTTTCTCTCTGCTCCTATGGTATGATGCTAAAGTTTCCAGCCTATAATGGATTAGGCCTATTCTATGAGATAGCATCATATTTAAGGACAAAACTGTTGTAGTTTGAAATTTTTCCTAGTATTATACTATAAGTCAACTGGAAAATGAGATTTACTTAGCAGTTTCTTTAGAAGTAACTTTTAGATGTCACTCATTAGGCACTAGGGGGAATTTTATGCACAGTTTCACAGGCAAACCCTTAGTTTATGAGATGATTTCATTCCAAAAGATCATGTTTGGCAAGTTGGTTGTTTGGCAATTGTATGTTTTCTTGTAGAAACAATGTTACTATGATCTGAGGCTAGCCACAGAATTGAATTTAACCTATGATAGATCTGAAATACTGTACATTCAGTTCATAAATCATATGCAAGAATGCTGTCTCAGTACTAGTAATTAAAGCAAAAATATAATTGAATAAGAAGTAACACCTTGAATGCTAAAGCATGAGAATAGCAGAGTTAATTAAAGGTTAAGGAGATAGATGGAATCTTTGAGAGATTGTTTCTAAAGAGCACTCCTGGGTACTTTCGGTGGACATTAGAAGTTGGTGGCATAGGTTGTATGTCTAATTTCACTTCAGAAAGGACAACTTTCCTTTTCCTTAATACACAGGTATCTTACTAACAATGCTCTTAAAACTGACAGCCATGATTATAATTATTTGGGGGGGTTACAAATAGAACAAAGGCACTGAGAGAGACAGATTATTTTAAAGTAAGTGGGCAAGAGAAAGGGAAGAAAGAATGACTTAGAAGGGAAATATAAATCCATGTGAGAATATGTGATTACTTAAGTGGAGTGAACTAACTGCAAAGAATCATGAAAAAAGGCAGTGGGACCTCAGGTTGTGCAAATGATCCCAGTGCACAAGTTTTCTATGATACTACACCATCTTTTTAACTTACATTTACACATTTTTCCTGTACTACAGTTCTTGTTTGTGTCCACTCTCCCCTTCTAGACTACCTCTTGGAAAGCAGAAATGATTCCATCAATACTTAGCACATAGTAAGTATAGAACACAGTGTATGTTGAAATAAAATCAGATATGCTTTTTATTTGACCAGGGCATTCAAAAGTTCTCAAACTATGCCCTTGACCACTATGTAGTAGTACCAGCATGTATTTGCCAGAATTGAATTCAGAATTGGGAAACCACAAATAGAGAATTGAAAATCCATGCATGAATTGTCTGGTTCTCTTCTCCCTGTTCATGGTTGACATGTTTTACTCAGTCCTTCTTTCTCTACCTACTTGCCTTGGAGCAGGGTCTGGCCAAATTGGATTAGCAAATACTCTATACAAGGAGCTTTGGAGGCTCCCTGATTGACAAAGCTCTATGCAGTTACAGACTTTATAGCTTGTTCTAAAGGGGTGGTATAGAGTTTGACTATTGATTCTTTATCTTTCTCTTTGTTTTTGTTCTGTTTGACCCCTTCCTTAATTCATTCCTGCTGGGGACAAAGCCAAATGGTGAACCATGGGGGAACAGTCTGTAATGAAACAACAAGCTGCTCTCAATTTTAAATATTACATGTTGGGGCAAAGGCAGAGTTTCTTTTCCTCTAAAGCTATAACATTAAAAAAATTCTGTTTGATATTCAGAGTTATTTGATCTGGCAGTTTAACAACTGTTGATGTTTTAATTGCTTCTTTAAAGGATTTCATATACATTTCTAGGTTTATTTTTATTTTACTCTGAAGGAATGTCAATATTAGCCATCATTTTGCCCAGTAAGTTATCACTGTAGAACTGGGAGTAAAATCCAGTAATTACTAGAGCTGGTAACTTAAGACCCTGCAGAGAAACATGGCAATATCCCTTTTCTTGAGGAGGCATCTCTTCTTGGGGAGCTAGCAATCATCTGCTGTTCTGAATCCATTTTAAGCAGATGTTGTACCTTCAAGATCAGCTTTCTGTATTCCTTTGGAAGAGTCATTATATTCTGGGTGAAAGAAGAATTTTATGTCACTCCTAACTCAGACAAATGTACAATTGTAAGATGTGCTACCAAAAATGACTCAGTGAGCTTATAATCTTTGAGAGTCTTCATGTTTACTTGTGTATTTGTATTCTTCCAGGACCAAATAGAGTAATTTGCTGGCATACTACTTACATGTATGCAATTATCCACTTAAGTTCTCTGAACAAAATTACATACGTTCATAGCTCTTTAGAGATAAAAAGGTCTCTAAGATCATCTGGTCTAGTTCCCTATAAATGATTTAATTTGTATTTATTAATAAAATAAAACCTGGTTGAGCTTCCATCTTTGCTTATTTTTGAGAGCGAGCGAGCGAGCGAGAGAGAATGATCAGGGGAGGGGCAGAGAAAGGAGGAGACAGAGTTTAAACCAAGGTTCTGAGCCATCAACACAGAGCCCGACGCAGGGATCAAACCCATGAGCTGTGAGATCATGACCTGAGCTGAAGTGGACACTTAACTGACTGAGGCACATAAGTGCCCCTGAAATATATTTTTTAAGTGCTTAGAACCTAGAACTTTCATATGAAGCTCCCAACATTTTCTACTGGTCATTTGTTGTGCCACTTCACTAGGCTTAGGGTAATCCTTTGGGGGGTGGGGGAGGCTCTGACTTTATGATTGTAACTCTGGACCATTTTTTTTCATGGAGTCCTATTTCAATAGATAGCACTTAGTCATTGAAAATATAAGAGATTGCTACCATGTGAGGAATTTCAGAATATAAACTATGGTAGTTGGATAATTATATGTACAAATTTCAAAGCTTGTTTTTGCCTTGATCAGTTTCACTAAGTCTGCCACTTTCTGTCATTGTCGACCCATTCTCACTCTTCTCAGCCCAAGTATTGTTTTCCCCCATATTTCACTAGACTATAAACTTCATGAAGGAAGAGACTACTCTGTCTGCCTTATTTATTGCTATAAGCCTGTATAGCTCATATGCCTAACGCAATACTTGGTACATAGAAGGTACTCAATAAATACTTATTGGCTGAAGTAAGTAGTTGACAGTCGTATTCTAGTTCCTGTATGTTCTTCTCTCACAAACCTACATAAGTCCTCTGCCTAAAATATACCTGGTAATTGATAAAGGACCTCTATTGCTCTCAGTTTATCTTTGAGTATAGATACTCCAGCAACCACCTACTACCTTCCTATTTCTAATGGCAATATTTCTCTGATCACTCACTCTTGAAACATTTCAAGGGTCCTCTTCTCACAAAAAATTTTTCTTCTAACCACCCTCTTTCATTTCTGACCTATTCTTTATTTATTGTACACAGTTTTTCCCAAGATTACCTGGTTTCAAGAAACTTCATGCAGTGAACATCCTTGCAGTCAGTCTCCTGCTTGATCTCCTACACAGCACAAATTTACATTTGTATTTTTATTTGCATGAGAGCCAACTCCTGTCTACCCCTCCAAAAAGTGCTACTCCAAGTCAAAAACAGTGGGGAAGATCTTTTAAGCATAAGGATACAAAGAAGCAGGGTAACTCCATTTTTTAAAAGCAATTTTTAGAATATCACATTGAGGTGATGGTGTGAAAGTACTTTCCTAAAGTTAAATTTGCAAGAGTCTGCCTTCTTCTTCTCTCCTATGGATATCATACTGACACATCTGCCATTTGAAGTGAATTTTGTGAAGCTTTTGAATTGGGAGTGGTGACACAGAATGCTGTGGCTTTTGGAATGTCTTTCTATTGTTTCCTCCTGAGTGCCAGGTGATTGGGCTGTGTTCCCAATCATCAGTGCAAATTGACAGCAGCACCATAAAGTCAGGTTTATTGCCAAAAAAAAAAAAAAAACCCCACAGATTGTTAGAGTATGAGTTCTATACTATTTATGTAGAAGGAATAAAAAAGAAATACTTTTAGCTGAAGGTAATGTCTTGTCTTCTTTGTATTACCACACAGAGCTGGGAATATAAAAGACATTCAATAAGTATATTGCAAAGATTAAACTGTTGCCTTGATGACAGTTTCATTTCTCAGGATGTAGAATAATTCAAGCAAGGAATTGCTACTTTGGTCATAATACGAACAGGAAAGAAGAGCTGTTTCGTAAGATAGTGGAGACAGGAACCTTGGGAGAAAATGAGTCTGTCATCTTAGCATTTGTAGTAATGAAGGAAGGAAATGCTGTTATGGTCCACATCTATAACAGGCATTAGAAAAGCATATTTCAAAAATTAGGGAAGTGAAAGTAAGTATGACCCCCTTGTCCTGACATAGTACATTTTTTAAAGGATAAGAGATTCTCAACGTCAAACACTCTAAACTTCTGGGTGATAGAAAAAGGAAGGAAGTATCCGAAACAGTCACACTCCACCTTTCTTATGCCCTAACACACCAGAAGGGATGTACACCAGAAGGATATATGACACATACATTAACTATTAATAGTGTTCATTTCAGGGGCACCTAGGTGGCTCAGTCGGTTAAGCGTCCATCTCCAGCTCAGGTCATCATCTCATGGTTCATGGGTTTGAGCCCCGTTTTGGGCTCTGGACTGACAGAACAGATCCTGCTTCAGATCCTCTGTCTCCCTCTCTCTCTGCTGCTACCCCACTGGCACTCTTTCTTTCTCTCCAAAATCAACATTAAAAAAATAGTGCTCACTTCAGAAACTACAAAAGCACATATCACAATTTCTAGAGAAAAATATCTAATTTGAAACCCAACCCAAAATGGCATTCATCTTTCCCTAGCCCCCAAACAGCGTTATTGATCTGAGAGACTGCACAGGAAATTCTCTGATAAGTTCAGATGTGACACAATAATTGTAAGAGCATAGAATCAAGTACACATTGCATAAAAGGATAGAATTTTTTACAATGTTTAATTTTGAGAGAGAGAGAGAGAAAGAGAATCCTTGACACAATAATTGTAAGAGCATAGAATCAAGTACACATTGCATAAAAGGATAGAATTTTTTACAATGTTTAATTTTGAGAGAGAGAGAGAGAAAGAGAATCCTAAGCAGGCTCTGCACCATCAATACAGAGCCTCACATGGGGCTGGAACTCACAAACTGTGAGATCATGACCTGAGCCAAAAATCAAGAGTCAGAGACTTAATCAACTGAGCCACACAGGCGCCCCAAGGACATAATTTTTTAAATCATGTCAGGAAAGCCAGAGCCTTGTAAAAACAACGCTAAGGACCACTAAATGTGTGCATATATTTAGTTCCATTGAGAGCGAAGAACAAGAAAGAGTTAAGCCTGCTTGGCCATGCTATTAAAAGTGACAACTAGGGTGCGTTGGTGCCTCAGTTGGTTAAGCGTCCAACTCTTGATTTCAGGTCAGGTCATGATCTCATGTTTGTGAGTTCAATGCCTGCATTAGGCTCTGCACTTACAGTGCTTAGGATTCTCTCTCCCCTCCCCCCTCTGACCCTACCCTGCTCATGTGCTCTCTCTCAAAATATTTTAAATAACTTAAAAAAAATCTCTCTCTGTCTCTCTCTCTCTCTCTCTCAAAATTAAACATTGTAAAAAATTCTATCCTTTTCTGCAATGTGTACTTGATTCTATGCTCTTACAATTATTGTGTCACATCTGAACTTATCAGAGAATTTCCTGTGCAGTTTTAAAAACACTTTTTTAAAGTGACAGCTGACAGCACTACTCACCCAGACTTCTCCATCAGTGGGAATAACATTCAAATGGAAAAGGGTGGATAAAACATGGTTAAGAAGGAAGTTGAAGCTCAAGGGAAATGAAAAATTAGAGGAGATATATCTGTTTCCTTTAAGTAGTTTAAATCTCCAGGCCCAGGATCTAAAAGCACTGAAAAAAAAGCTGCAGAAGTAATCACAAATCTAGTATTACCAGTTTTTAAGACATCACAAAAAGCACAGGTCCCCTAACACTAAAGATGAACAAATGCCCTGATTTTCTCAAAAAGGAGGTGGGGGAGGATAATTTGCTAAGACTATGAATCTGTAAATTTAACAATTACTCCCAACATAATTCTAAAATAAATTTTCAATCAAATAGTTTATAGGTATTGATTTAAAGAAAATAATAGTTATCAAGATCTCCAAGCTTCTGTAAGCATGAGTTACTACAAAAAGAATATTTACATGTCACTTTTTGATAGGATTACTATGTTAGACTTTAAGGAAAAGACATCATAAAATAGGGATCCAGTAAGACAATTAACCCTATATCTTGTGTTATCCTTGGGGAAAAAGGAAATAAGGAGAATTTCATAGCATTTAGGGAGATTTATAGTTAGTTGAACTCTGTGTATTTATTTCAACCTTGAGGAAATTATGGTTTTCTATAGAGCTCTATCCTATTCATTCTTATCAAAAACTTGGAAAATATACTGAAGGCATACATATTAAATTTTTCATTCATATAACTAGAAACAATAGCTAATATGTGCATGACCAAATCAGAACTCAGAGGATCCAGAAAGGCTTGAATTATAGACAAGATTAAAATCAAAGTTGCTATGTTCTTTTCACCAGGTAGTCTGGTACTAACCAAGGCCAGGTACCATACTTTAAAAATATTGCATCTGGAGAGGTTTATTTAGAGACTGGAAACCATGTCGAATGACAAAAGGGGATTTTTTTTAGCTTGGAGAATAAGAGACTTTAGTGACATGGTAGTGGTTTTAAATATTTGAAAAACTGGCAGATTAAGGGCAAATTAGAAGGATGAGGGAAGAAATGAGACCAGGTGGAGGCAATATAGGAAGGAGGATTTTAGCTTAGTTTGAAACAAATTTTCTAACAATTTTAGCTGTTTAATTTTGTCATGGTCTGTCTAGTAAGGTAGTGAACTCCCTATCAATAGAGGAATTCAGACAAAAACTAAATGGCCACCTTTTGGACTATTAAGATAATTATTTCATTGGAAGAAAATTTAGATGAGTTCTAAAGTCCCTTCCAACTCTAAGATTCTGTGATGCTGTCTGTATTGACAGTTTTCTTTGTCAACAAGTGCCTCTATCATAATTTTCAAGAGAAAAGTTATAATCCTGAAAGCCCAATCACAGATATCTATAAAGCTTTACTCCCCAAATATTTATTTTCCATTTTCTCATATGTATCCTCCTTTCTTTCCTTCCCATGTACCCATTTAGATATGCTAAATTACTGATGTACCCATAGTGATGATCAGGGTCCTCCTTGTTTATGCTTTGTACAAAAGACTTTATTTGTGCTGTCAGAATGAAGTATAAATAAGCTTGTTCTTTCCTTTTTTATGTCCATGCATACCTTGTTTTATTACACTTCACTGAATTGTTTTTCACAGGTATTGCACTTTTAAAAATTGAGGGTTTGTAGCAACCCTGCATCAGGCATGTCTCTTGGTGCCATTTTTCCAATAGCATTTACTCACTTCATGTTTTTGTGTCATGTTTTTATAATTCTCACAATATTTCAAACTTTTATTATTTCTTTAAGTATTTTAATACTTATTTACTTTTGAGAGAAGGAGAAGAAAAAGACAGAGGTGTGAGTGAGGGAGGGGCAGAGAGAGGGAGACACACAATCTGAAACAGGCTTCCAGCTCTGAACTGTCAGCACAGAGCCCGATGCGGGTCTCAAACTCATAGACTGCCAGACCATGAACTAAGCTGAAGTCGAATGCTTAACCAACTGAGCACCCAGGCACTCCACTATTATTATTATTAATAATAATAATTAGTTGTGATCATCTGTGATCAGTGATTACGGCTTGCTAAAGCTTAGGTGATGGTTAGCATTGTTTTTTAGCAATTAGGTATTTTTTAATTAAGATATGTACATTGTTTTTATTTGTAATGCTATTGCACACTTAATAGACTACGGTATAGTATAAACATAGGTTTTATACACACTAGGAAACCAAAAATTCATTTGACTCACTGTTATTCTGCCTATTTGCTCTGTTGAAGTGATCTGGAACTGAACGCACAATATCTCCAATATATGCTTGTATGTGATTGAGGAAAAAAGAAACTCTTACAACCACATTTTTTTTAAATCACTAAGGCAATAATCATTTTGTGGAAGTAGTATATTGCTCTGTCTCCACCATTTATTCAGTGAAATAGTCCACTTTATATATCTATCAAGCACTGTTTTGTAACTTAGGATGTCACCTAACAAGATTAAGGCTATAGTCCAAGCTTTCCCATTTCCCCTATTAAACCACTATGGATTTCTCTCTTACCTACAAATGTATACAAACTTCTCTTGAACTTTTTTTAAAAGCTTATTTATTTATTTTAAGAAAGAGAGCATAAGCAAGGGAGGGGCAGAGAGAAAGGGAACAAATGGTTCCCAAGCAGGCTTTGCTCTGTCAGCTCTAACCCATGAACTGTGACATCGTGACCTGAGCTGAAATCACGAGTCAGAGGCTTAACCAACTGGGCCACACAGGCACACCTCTCTTGAACCTTTTTTTAAGCATTTCTACTTACAGTTTAGATAAGTTCTTAGTATAATAATAATGAATTCACCAACCTTGGGTAAAGTAATATGTATTTTCTTTGGCACAGATGTTTCATATTGTTGCATATCTCTTTTAAATGAATAAATTAACAATTATTGAGCTTTATATTGGTTATTACCTGTGTGCTAGGCAGTTTTATACCCATTATCTTTGCTCCTTTCAAAAAAGCGTTTGTGAGGTAGATGGCATTATTTAAAGGCTTTAACTGGTTTTTAACCTGTTATCTGTGAAATGCCTAGGTAGGTGGTGTGTGTGTGTGTGTGTGCGCGCATGTGTGTGTGTGTGTGTGTGTGTGTGTGTGTGTGTGAATTCACCTAGGGGTTTACTTCCTTTCTTTAATATTAGAACCTGTAAATTTGTATCTTTGACCAAATTTGGGGTAAATTTTGGCCATTTCTTTGAATAGTTTCCTGCCTTGGGGCACCTGGGTGGCTCAGTCGGTTTAAGTGTCCAGCTTTGGCTCAGGTCATGATCTCAAGGTTGGTGGGATTCGAGGCCCTGCATCACGCTCTGTGCTGACAGCTCAGGGCCTGGAGCCTGTTTCAGAGTCTATGTCTCCCTCTCTCTCTGCCCCTCCCCTGCTCATGCTCTCTCTCTCCATCAAAAATAAATAAATCTTTAAAATTTTTTAAAAAATAGTTTTCTGCCTCATTTTCTCTCTCCTCTCCTACTAGAAGGAGTCATATATATTAGATTCATATGTATTAGACCATTTGATGTCTCACAGATCTCTGAGGGTCTATATCTTTTCTCTAGTCTTTTTTTCTCTGTGTTATTCAGAATAGACCATTTATTTGAGTCTGCTATTAAGTTCACTGACTCTTTTGTCATTTCTATGGACTGCTGATGCTAAGTCCCGAGAGTGAATTTTTCTTTCAGATATTAGACATTTATGTTTTGGAATTTTGATTTGATTCATTTTATAGTTACTATTCCTTTGTTGAGATTTCTTACAGTTTCATTTCGGACAATTATATTTTCCTTTATATCCCTAAGCATAGTTACAGTAGCTGCTTTAATATTATGTCTGCTGATTTCAGATGCAGGTATCATTTCAAAGTTGATCTCTGTTGATTGTCTTTTCTCTTCAGAATGGATCACATTTTCCAGTTTATTTAATATATTAAATAATTTTAGATTTTACATTGGATATTGTAGAAGAATATGTTATAGATGATCTGGATTCTGTTATTTTTCTCCAAAGAATATTATTTATTTTAGTAAGCATTTAACTTGGCTAAACTCAAACCGCAAATCCTAGCTTCCCTGTAGTGAGAGGCAGCTCAAATCTAAGGTGCGTACATTTAGGTTTAGCTGGGCTTCTTGTTATCGTCCCTGTACAAGTACAATTCAGAGGTCAGCCAGAGATTCAGAAAGGACTTATATGCATAATTTGGGATACTCTTCTGGCTGTCTCCTTTCCAGGACTTCCTCTCACTTTCCAATGACTATGGTTGCCCTTGAATTCTGTCCTCTAGTTCTTCAGACCAGTGAGATTACAGATTTCTATCTGAGTTTAAGCCATCCAATGAGGTGCTTAAAGCCATTTTTAAAAATGGGGAATTCACTCAGTTTCACTCCTTTTACATGTCACTTTTCTCCATAAATGCCATCTGCCTGCTTTTTTATTCTCCAGTGCCTTCAGGTAGTTTCTCCCCCTATTTTATCCAGAGTGTACAGTTGCTATCTCTAGGATGGTTTGGTCTGATGGGAGTTTACTTGGCCATTAGTAGAAGTAGAACAATCTTGCAATGCATCTACTTAGAAGAGGAGACTGAGATTCAGAAAGCTATAGCTTAAATGTAGATTTTCTGGATCCAAATCCAGAGCATCTATATATATTATTTTTAAATATTGCTAATACTCTTCCCAAATATTCTCCCAGATGGGTGAATCCTGACTCTGTTGTCTCTCCTCATATAATACCTATTCCTTCCATTACCTTACTTCATTTTTCTTGTAGATATCCATTAAACATTTCCAACTTCCTGCTAATCTGTAGGTTCCCACAATATTCCTGCAGTGGTTTTTCACTGCAAGAAACTCGCTTTTGCCTTTAATTCTAATGATCTTTCTGAATAATGCCCCAGCAGTGTTTTCATGGAATAATTTGTGGTGCTCTTAGACATAATTTCTGTGTTAAAAATAGGACTCAGAAACTATAATTTTACATAATTCAAATTATTCTCCTTCTCCTAAATATGTTACCCTACTTGCCTTCCTAGAAAAGTTTACATTTTCTACCTTCTCATGGGTCTCATTATACCTCTCTTGCTGTAATGTTTCCATTTTGTTATCTTTTGTTATCTTTTTTTTATCTCTTTCATGCTTACTTATTTTTGAGAGAGAGAAGCAGAGCATGAATGGCGGAGGGGCAAAGAGAGAGGGAAACAAAGAATCTGAAGCAGGCTCCAGGCTCTGAGCTGTCAGCCCAGAGCCAGATGTGGGACTCGAACTCATGAACTGCAAGATCATAACCTGAGCCAAAGTTGGATGCTTAACCGACTGAGCCACTCAGGCACCCCTCCCTGTTGTTATCGTTATGGAGAGAACTTTGTGTCATCTATAGTCTTAAACCCACACTTTTCCAGATCTTGAGCAAAAATCTAAAATAGACTCTGGTATAATGAGTAAAAAGAGCATCGCAACAAGTGTGCATTCGTGCAAAAACTATTTTCTCAGTGCCTAGTCTGTACTCATCACTTTGCTGAGTGATGGAGATATAATAATGAGCAAAGCAAATATAGTCCTTTCCACCTAAGGCTTTTTATAGTTTAGTAGAGAAGTCTGATTGATAACTAAATAAGCAATAATAAAAAGAACCAAGTCTAGACATAAGTAGAAGTACAAGGTACTACTTTCAGAGAAAAATTTGAGAAGTACTGTGTAAAAATACCTAGTGTGGTGCCTGGTACCTAACAGGAGCTCAATAAATGATAGTCATATCAAGTGTTCATCATTTAAATATTTTCATCTAATGCAATCTTCTTTGTTTACTAACTTTAAAATTGCTCTCCTGGGGGCACCTTTGGTGGCTCAGTTGGTTAAGTGTCTGACTTTAGCTCAGGTCATGATCTCATGGTTCATGGGTTTGAGCCCCGTGTCAGGCTCCATGCTGACAGCTCAGAGCCTGGAGCCTGCTTCCAATTCTGTGTCTTCCTCTCTTTCTGACCCTCTCCTACTTGTGTTCTGTCTCTCTCAAAATAAATAAACGTTTAAAAAATTGTTCTCCTGGTCTTAACAGCTTCTGTGTTAACCCATTTTTATTTTATTTATTTTTTTCTTTTTAATTATATATTTTATTTATTTTTTTAAGCAATCTTTGTTGTGTCATCATGGAAAAAAAAAACCTTATTGAAAACTCAAATAAATTGAATCCATTGTTTTTCTGTTGGCCATATCCTTATGTACCTCCTCAAAGAACTCTTTATAAATGAATTTACATGGTTCTGTCACCTTTTCCCCAACTAGTTATATTTTCATTTGTACATTTGATCTCATATAGATTAAAGTGTTTGAACTCAAAACTAAGAATATTTCAGAACCACAGTAAACTCATTAAACCCAACTCTTAGTGTCTGTGCTAATAGGCAAAGAATATAAAATCATGGATAAATATGATCCACAGATAATACTCAAACCTTCCTTTTAGCTATTGTTTGAACACATTTTCTCATTAGAAACTATATGCCAGCGGAAAATTCACTAATTTCACTTTTGATTGTCTCCATCAAGTCATCCCAGCTTAGCTCTAGCTTATGCTAATCACTCCTTTATGCCTAATTCCCCAGCACCTGGGGTTTCTATTTTTTTAATAATAGCATTTTTAATGCAATATATTTTAAGTAAGTCTTAGGTTTTTATATGCCTTGTATTTTACTACCCTGAAAAGATCACCAATCCCTACAGGGTTCTCTTTTCATATATTGCATGTTCTGTAATCATTTATGAATTTTGAACAATGTAAATGCTTAGTACCCATCTGTTAACTACCTGCTTACCTTCTTCTGAGTGTAACTATCCTGAAAAAGCAAAGGAATATTAGGAGGAAGGAAATTAAAGGGAATTAGTGATGGTAAGTACTTGTGGGGATGAATTATCCCCAAGCTGAATTATTTCCCCAAAGAGTAGATAAACCCATTGTTTCTGCTGAAGGAAGCTGAATATCTGTTGAAAGTGAAAGGGAAGTTGAACTCTCTGTAAAGAAATTATTCTGATATAAACTGCTTTACTGTGAAGTGACAGTTCTCTAAAAATGTATTACCATTTCTTCCTACATAAAGAACCTCCTCTCTATAAGCAGTCAAATGAATTAATTTCCTTTTAGTTTTTTCAAAACCATTTCTAAACTTCATCTTAGTTTCTCTATGGAAGGCAGTCAACTTTAGTGGTATTGATATACACACACTGCCTTGCAAAAAATATCTGGAAGAATTAAACATGGGGTTCTTTTGAAAGTAACTATTTGGATTCAGTCTAAATAGATTTATTTTTGACACATGACTAAAGTATTTGTGACTGTTTAACATCAGGAAATATAATAGATCCTATAATCCAGCAGGACTTGAAATTTGAGAAATGACCTGATTACAAAAACCATAGCTGAAGGATAATTAACCATTCAGAGTACTGTAAAATGGGGCAGAAAAGCCACTGTTAATTTATTACATTTTTTGTCCCCATTACAAAAGACCCTTTGGTGCATTTACAAACACATAGATACCAAATATAACTAGGATCACACCTGGACTATTCAGCTTCTCCAAATTCATTAACTGAAAAGATATAGATTAATTGGAGAGAGTTCAGAAAAGAGTAACAAAAATGATTATGAGGCCAGAGGGATTGATTTATGAGTAAAGATTAAAAGAATTTTGTCTATACAATTTAGCTAAGTGATGACTAAGGGGGAAGAGGGCGGAGATACAACTGTCTGAAGGGTGTAAATACCAAGGAGAGAATAATTTACTATGCAACATGAGAAAATAACTAGGGCTAATAAGCTATAATTACCCAAAGGAATAACAGAATAAATATTTCAGGGAAACTCAGAACCATAAGACCGCCAATTTGTTTCTCAAGGAGACAGTCACAGACACTTATAACCCTAGTGTCATCCATATCAACAAGTATATGTGGTGTGAAACAATCATCTGATGCCACTGATCTCCCTCCTCCCCCTTCCCTCTCCAACAGTCTTGCCTTTTACATTACTGTGGCATTTTCAAGTCCAGCCCAGCATGCAGGTATACTTAATTTGTCGTTATTGCTGCTGGTGAGTCTTTCAAAGTTTAATTCCAATAGGGGCCATTGAAGAGCCCTTTCTTTTAGATTTACTGTGAATTCCATTGTAAAGCATGAAAATAAAGAACCAAATCTGGAGGTGGAAAAATCTTGGATTCACTTGGGACTGTAAACAAATCAGAAGTCGTTAGAGTTTGTGTATGGAATCTCCACTAATGAATTTTCAAATTGTATTCTCTGAACTTTTTAAAGTTCAATTTTAGCATTACCTGGAGGGGGAAAAAGAGGCACTAAAAAAATCTTTGTAGGCTTCATGATTTGTGTAAACTTTGGAATGTGGTTCTTCAGAAAACAAATTAGTATGTGGGTAACTGCAGGCTAAGTTATTCAGCTAATTCCTATTGTGCTATCCTGACATTCCAGAGCAGTGCTATTTAACCTTGCCAGATAAGATTCTGCATGTCACTGCAGTGAAACCTGCTCCTTTTGTATGCATACTTTTCTCCTTTTCCTTTGTGTTAAGAATCTTCTTTGGTGATCCCACTCTGGAAATATCTTTTTCTTCTTCACCATTGCTTTGACAAGTTCTTCTGGTTTTATCTTTGTGCAATGTTTTTCTAGGGAAATAATATCTCAATGCAATATTTTAAGTAAACTTTTTATTTTGGGGTAGTTTTAGATTTACAGAAAAGTTGCAAAAATAGTTCAATGTTTTCATATACTCCCCAGTATCCCAGTATGTCTTATTACACTGTCATGGTACATTTGTCACAACAAATGAACTAATACTAATATAATATTATTAACTAAAATTCACACTTCATTCACATTTCTTTATTTTTTTTACCTAATGTCATTTTTTTCTTCCAGGTTCCTCTCTAGGATGCCATAATACAATGAGTCATCATGTCTCCCCAGTCTCCTCTTAACTATGACAATTTCTTAGACTTTCCTTATTTCCAATGACCTTAACAGTTTTGAGGAGTACTGGTCAGCTATTTTGTAGAATGCCCATTGAATGGGATCTGTCTGATGTGTTTCTCATGATTAGATGGGTTATTTATAGGTTTTAGTGAGGAAGACCACAAAGGTAAAACATCATTCTCAACATTATATCAAAGGTAAATACTATTAACATTACTTATCGCTGTTGATGTTAACCTTCATCACCTGGTTGAGATAAGGTTCTCCTCTGTAAGAGTATTAATCTAACCTTTTCATGCTGTAGTCTTTGTAAGTCATGATGTGCAGCCCATGCTTAAGGAGTGTGGAGTTAATATCTACCTTCTTGAGGATAATGTAGCCACATAAATTATTTGAGATTCTTCTGCATCATTGGCTTATCTATTCTTATTTGTTTGTTGCTTGCTTAATCATTTATTTATGTAACTATAGTCATAAGAATATTTATTTTATACTTTAAATTATAATCCAATACTACTTTGTCTTATCTTTCAAATTGTTCAGCCTTGGCCACTTGGTAGCTCGTTCAGTCGGCTCCTGTGTCCCTTTGACATATGACCATCCATGTGGAATTTTACTGGCTACTTCTTTATGGCACTACAAGATGCTACTACAAGATGCTACAGGCTCATTCGTATGTGTATTTCTAGCCCCAGTCAGTCCTATCATCAACCAGTTCTCCAATAATTCCACTTTCTATTGATGAAAGGCATTAGAAAGCAAGACCTGAATGCTAAATGTGCTCGTTGATGATGCAATGTTTTCATTTCTAGGCCTTCTAAGGTGACAGAGGAAGGAATTATATGGTTGTATACTAGCCTGCATTTATACACATATCTATAAGCATTTCTAAAGGTACCCTTCTGTGTCTGTATTAAGCTAAATATGACTTGGTACTGATGTCTCCCACTCTAATCCATTACCATATGGATCATTCTAGCCTTCTCCTCTGCTTGCAGGGATCCTATTCCCACCTACCATCTTTTTACTTAGTCATCCAGTTCCAATTCACAGGTATAGTAGTTTCAGAATTGTTACCCACACCTCTGTGGGGGCAACTTTATCAAATAGAGTACATGCATATTTACAGTTTCTTTTGTCTTTATTCTGAGAAACTGACTCATTTCCAAAGTTACTTAAGTCAGCCCTTTTTCCCCCACCTCCTTCAGTTAAGTTGTTTTATATACATATAATATCATTAGATTCTTCTATCACATTCTGCAGTTCCATCCTGAAATCAATCCCCTGATGGCTTCCTAAATGACTTTTAAGTTTGCATTCATTATGATTCAGTCTTTGCGCTATAAGGTTCTATGGGTTTTGAAAAATGTATTGTCATGTATTCTCTATTACTGTATCATACAAAATAGTTTTACCACCCTAAAAAACCCTTGTGCTTTATGTATTCAATCTTTTCTCCTCCTCCTGAAACCTCTGGCAACCGCCAGTTATTTGTTTACCATCTCTACAGTTTTGTCGTTTCCAAATGTTGTATAAATGGGATCACGCAGTATGCAGCCTTTCCAACTGGTTTTTTTCACTTAATGATATATATTATAGATTTATGCACATATTTGTGTGGCTTGACACCTTATTCCCTTTATTATCACTAAATAATAATTCACTATATGTATGTGCATGCTTTGCATTTACCTATTGAAGGATATCTTGGTTGCTTTTACTGTTTAGTGATTATGAATAAAGCTGCTAAAACATTCACATGCCACTTTTTGTGTAGAAATAAGATTCAAATAAGTTTCATAAATATTTAGGAGAAAAGTTGCTGGGTTGTATGTTAAGACTATGTTTAGCTTTGTAAGAAATTGCTAACCTGTCTTCCAAAGTGGCAGTACCATTTTTGCATTCCCACTGGTAATGAATGAGGGTCCTTGTTGCTCTTCATCTTTGCCAGCAATTCATGTTGTCAGTTTTTTTGGATTTTAGCCTTCCTAATGGCTGTTTAGTGGTATTTTATTATTGTTTTAGTTTGCATTTCACTAGTGACAACCTTGCCTGCTTTTGATTGGCAATCTACAAATGTTTTAAACAATAGTTTGGGTTTTGTTTACCAATTCTCCCTTTATTGGAATTGAGGAAGCAAAATGCTTATAAAGTGCTAGGCTTTACTTATACTGGAAAAATTGTTTAAAATTCAGGCTACTACCTTTTTATAAATGTGTAGATTATGTGCTTCTGTATTAATTAGCTACAACATAGGCAAAGGAAGCATCTGCTAAAGCAAATGCTGAGTCACCAGTGGCAGAGTCAATTCAGTATGATTATATTGCAGGAAATAGAGGGAATTTTATTGGTAAGCAAGATGCCTGTAATTATTTTTCTGATTATATCCGAGCTTCTCTTTCTTCACTCCTTCACTAACACACACACACACACACACACACACACACACACACACACCCTACTTTCTATCCTTGCAACCTAAACATGTGAAAGAGACATACTCAGAATGTGTGTGTGTGTGTGTGTGTGTGAGTGTGTGTGTGTGTATACACATACAGCATGATTTCTTCTTGCTTTAGGAACAGATAATCAGAGTGACTTAAATGCCTTTTCCCATCAGAATGTTACTTAGATACATAATTTCATCTAAGACTATTAGTTGCATCTGATTTTTATTGCCCTGGGCCCCTAACGTAGTTCCACCCTTTTTGAGTATACTCGGTACTGCCATGTTTCTCCAGTCTTTTCCAGGCTACAAACTTGCCTCTTCCCCTTCAATCCTGACTGCACCTTATCCATTCTATTTCTTATTTCTTCCAGGTCACACTAGGCCAAAAAAATGCTAATTGGTTAAATCAACTTTTTAAAAAAATGTTAGATCAAAGAATGCCACTAACATTGAACATTTACAATGCACTAAGTACGTTCATACATGTTCTCATTTTATTCTCACAATGACCCTAGGAAGTAATTGTGTTTCCCATTTTATAGATGATAGAGTTAAGTAGTACACTGTAGTACTTTTGCACATGCTATTCCCTCTATCTAGGACACCCTTTCAGTTCTCTCTGTCAAGCTACCAAACCTTCAGAAGCCACTTCAGATGTTACTTCTTTAGGTGGTGGTCTTATTACTACATGTGTCAATTTTGACAAGTCTCTATAAGTAATTCTTTTGTTTGTTTGTTTGGGGCCACTGCTTTTTTTTTTATTGAGATAAAACTGACATATAACATTGTATACGTTTAAGATGTACAAGGTAATGATTTGATATATTGCAAAATTATTAACTACAATAATTATTAACTACAATTAACATTGCCATCACCTCACATAATTAACATTTTGTTTGTAGTAAGAACATTTAAGATATACCCTCTTATCAACTTTCACATAGTCTATAATACCGTATTGCTAACTATAGTCACAGTACTCTACGTTAGATCCCCAGAACTTATTCATTTTATAGCAATTCTCATCTTTTTTTAAAATTTTTTAACGTTTATTTATTTTTGAGAGAGAGAGAGTAGAGGAGGAGTAGGGAGAGAGGGAAACACAGCATCCGAAGCAGGCTTCAGGCTCTGAGCTGTCGGCACAGACAGCCCCGATGCGGGGCTCTATTTCACGAATGTGAGATCATGACCGGAGCCAAAGTCGGATGCTTAACCAAATGAGCCACCCAGGCACCCCTCATCTTTTTCTTTTTTAATTTGAGTGCAGTTGACACACAATGTTAATTAGTTGTGGGTGTACAACTTAGTGAATTGACAAGTTTACACGTTATGCTATATTTATGAGAATAGCTACAGTCTGTCTCATTACATTACTACTGCAATATCATTGACTATTCCTTATGCTCTGCTTTTGATTCCAATGATTCATTCCATAACTGGAGGTCTGTATCTCCTTCTCCCCTTGACCCATTTTGCCCAACCCCGGACCTCCCTACCTTCTGGCAACCATCAGTTTGTATTTATAGTTCTGATTCTGCTTTTTGTTTATTTTTTTTAGATTCTATTTATGAGTAGAAATCATGGTATTTGTTTTTCTTAGTCTGACTTATTTCACTTTGCATAATGTCCTCTAGGTCCATCCATGTTGTCTCAAGTGGCACAATCTCATCCTTTTTATGGCTGTGTAATATTCCATTGTAGATGTACCACATATCTTTATCCATTCATTGAATGATGACACTTGGCTTGCTTTCATGTCTTAGCTATTGTAAACAATGCTGCAATAAGCAGAGGCGTGAATATATCTTTTTGCAGTAGTGTTTTTGTTTTCCCTGAGCAAATACCCAGTAGTGAAATTATTGGATCATATGACATTTTCTAAGTAATTCTGATACTTACCCTTGGTTAAGTAAGAGTCATCATAGTTTAGTTTATTTGTATTCCAATTAAATTGCATAGTATCTTTAGCATTCCACAGCATCTTATTAGTCAGTATTTATTAAATGATTGATATGGGAGGTTATGGAAATATAGATTTGTGTGTGTGTATTTCACTGGCTGGGTACATTTAGAACTATTAGAGTAAATTTAATTGGATAACTGCTAGATCTTTAGGGAGCAATAGCAAGAAATGAACAAACAATGAAAATAAAAAACAAAAATTGCTCTTAAATACATAGAACAAATTGGTAGTTGCCAGAGGGGAGGTGGGTGACAGGATGGGGAAAATAGATAAAGGGAGTTAAGAGTACACTTATCTTGATGAGCACTGAGAAATGTATAGAATTGTTCAATCATTACTTTGTACACCTCAAGCTAATATAACACTCTATGTTAACTACACTTGAATAAAAAAAAAAAAAGGTAGTAATAACTATGAATGGATCCCATAGAGACACTAAGGTGATTATTTTTAGAATGAAGAGAATGCTTATTACATTTTTATTCTTTTCTGGAAACAAAAAACTACCATCCTCATAATGCAAACTACAAAAAGTAAACTGATAAAATCTATTTAGCTAGTGCAAATACACAGCAAATGCCCGTATACTATGGCTTGGCCCTTTGCTTGGTAAATGAGTTGCCATCAGAAAGATGCACTTCCCATTGATGCAAATGGAAGTATCTCATCCTTTTTATGACTGAGTAGTATTCCACTGTAGGTATATATGCCACATCTTCTTTATTCATCTACTGATGAATTGGTTGATTCCATATTTTGTCTATTTTAATATTGCTGCAATAAACATAGGAGTGCAGATATATTTTCAAATTTAGTGTTTTGGTTGCCTTTGGGTAAATACCCAGTACTGGAATAATTGGATCATATCGTATTTCTATTTTTATTTTTTTTTGAGGAAACTCCATACTGTTTTCCACAGCAGCTTTACCATCTACAGTGCAAAAGTCTTCCCATTTCTCCACATTCTCATGAACACTTGTTATTTCTTGCCTTTTTTTTAATTTAGCCATTCTGTCAGATGTAAAGTGATATCTCATTGTGGTTTTGATTTGCATTTCCCTGGTGATTAGTGATGCGAATATTATCATGTGCTTGTTGGCCATCTTTGTATATTTTCTTCAGGAAAATGTCTAATCAGGTTCTCTGCCCATTTTCAATTGAATTCTTTTTGGTATTGGGGGCCTAGAGGTTATTATCCTAAGAGAAATAAGTCAGACAGAGAAAAACAAATACCATATGATTTTACTGATTGGAATGTAAACAAACAAAAAGCAGAAGGAGATGCATAAATACAGAGAGTAAACCAATGATTTCCAGAGGTGAGAAGGGTTTGGGGATGGGTAATGTAGGTGAGGCAGAGAGGGAGATACATGATTTCAGTAATGGAATGAATAAGTCATGTGAATAAAAGGTACAGCATAATGAATATAGTCAGTGATACTGTAATACCATTGAATGGGGAAAGATGGTGGCTGCACTTGTGGTGAGCATAGAGTAACATATAGAGTTGTCAAATCACTGTTACACACCTGAAACTAATGTAAAACATTGTGTGTCATCCATACTCAAATTTTTAAAATGAGGGACTGAATAAAGTGTAAATTATTTATTAAAGTACATAAATAAAATTTAAATAAATGTTAAGAATTTTTTAAATTTTTAAATATTTCAAAAACACTACAGTAGAAACTTATAAAACTTTTGGTAGCCTTTACCAAAAAACAAAATCCTTATGATTCTAATCCTTTGGTTACCTTGAGCCCAATTGTATTGAATGCTAGAAATAATTGTGCCACCAACTTAAACTTAGGAGTTTCTTCATTCTACAAAAGCTTCCATTATATGTTAAAGGTATTTGTTTTAACAGAATTTTACCTTTATTGGCAATAAATAACGTAAAACATTTCTAATCTATTGTCCAGCAGGATGTGGCAGCACTTTCTACACAACTAGGTATCAGCTAATGAGAGATGAAGTCTCTGATTAGGATTTCAACAATTACCATTAGTACAAGTCAAAATGAAAATTGTGACTGGCAAGTGGTCAAGGATCATAATTCCTCATGTTATTTATTGCTTAAAGAAGGCCCTTGCATGGTCCCAGTTCAATGTCAATTCAAGACCCCAGCAAGGTACTATACAGCTGACTTGATTTGCCAAAGAAATCTGAAAACTTGTTTAAAACTATTAAGAGCATTCTTGTTGGGATTTTATTTTTTTTTTTGGCGGTGCTAGGTAGAACTTGGCTCTTCATGGAGTGAGGGTAATCAGAGAATGACTAAATGATAATTTAGGTCCTTAGGCAAACAGACAAGCTTTGAAGCCAGAGTATTTCTAATTGCATACCTAATGCTTGATTGACATAATTCTGAGATTAGACAACTACACCAAGAAGCTGTTTCTAGTTAGTTTACCAGTGACCCTCAGGTCCTTCACACAGAGCTCTGCTTCACAAACTGGAAATGGTGTGCCAACATCCAGGATTTTATCTTTCTGGAGCATAGATTCTACTATGGGTTAAAGAAAATTATTATATTTAAACAAATATATATTGTAGTAGAATGCAAAATTCTTTTTATTTTATTTTTTTTAATTTTTTTTTGTTTTTTTATTTTTGATACTGAGAGAGACAGAGCATGAGAAGGGGAGGAACAGAGAGAGAAGGAGACACAGAACTGGAAGCAGGCTCCAGGCTCTGAGCTAGCTGTCAGCACAGAGCCCGATGCGGGGCTCGAGCCCACGACCGTGAGATCTGACCTGAGCCGAAGCCGGAGGCTTAACCGACTGAGCCACCCAGGCGCCCCCAAAATTCTTTTTAAATGGGTAGGGAGGGCATTGGGAAGTGTAGAGAACTTCTAAAGCACTGCTGTAACTTATGGCCACTTTTCTAGAATACACTTCTCTTTGATCTCCACCTAGAAGTCTCCTGCTTACTTTTCAAAGGCCAGCTCAGAAGTTATTCTCCCCAACTTCCCTATCCTGAGCAGAATATCTCCTTCCTCTGTGATTTCATTGACTTTCCTCAATGGCCTTACTATGGCATCCATCTCACTAATGTGGTTAACCATTTATCTCCTCACTAGGTGGAGTGTGAACTTTAAAAAAAAAAATAAGGTCTACAGGGTTCTTTATATCCCCAGTTACTTGCACAGTATTTGGCCAGAGCAAGTGCCTAGTGATTGGATGGATGGATGGATGGATGGATGATAGAAAAGACAGGAAGATGCCTATTTGTCAAGGTCTACTCACTTGAACAAGATTTTGAGCTCCTCTCCTAACATTCTACGTGAGGCCTCTGAATATAGAACTAAATGGTCACTGGACTGTTTCAACTTGTGTGTCAGTTATTCCATAATTTTTTTTAGTGGGGAGAAATCAATGTGATTCACCCTACTACAAGGCTCAGGAAGAAAACTCACGTGATCATATCAATTCAGACAAAATATTTAACAAAATATAATACCAATTCATTATAAAATATCTTAGAAAACTTATAGATGGATCTATATTAAAAACCCTACAGCTAACAACATACTTTATGGTAAAAGGATGAAGGCTTCCCTTCCAAGATTAGAAACAAAGTAAGAAAGTCTGCTCCCATCACTTCTAGTCAACATTGTGCTGGGGGTTTTAACTAGCACAATAGGAAAGAAAAATAATACTTATGAGGCAGCAAGTTTTGAAAGGAAATAAAACTCTTTATTTGCAGATGTGATCATCTTTGTAGAAAAATCATACAAGAAATCTACAAAACAACTACTAGAACTAGTAAGTGCATACAATAAGTTCACAGGATGCAAAATTGCTATTAAATAGTCAATTATATTCCTATGTACTAGTAATACTCAATCAGAAATTGACATTTTTAAAAATACTTTTGGGGCCGCCTGGATGGCTCAGTCGGTTAAGCGTCTGGCTTCGGCTCAGGTCATGATCTCATGGTTTGTGGGTTTGAGCCCCGTGTCGGGCTCTGTACTGACAGCTAGCTCAGAGCCTGGAGCCTGCTTCAGATTCTGTGTCTCCCTTTCTCTCTGACCCTGCCCTGCTCATGCTGTCTCTCTCTGTCTTTCAAAAATAAATTTTAAAAAATCATTTAAAAAATACTTTTCATGGTAGCATCTCAAATATGAAATCATGTTAACATGTCAGTTTTTCCTAACTGATATACCCTAATTTTTCTTGTAGAAATTGTCAATCCTATTCTAAAATTTATCTGGAAAGAAAAAGGACCTAAAATATACAAAACAAGTTTGAAAAAGAACAAACGTGGAGGACTTATGCTACCTGATCTCAAGGCTTATTAGAAAGCAACAGTAATCAAGATATAGTGCCCTTCACTTAAGGGGAAGAGCACTGGGTGTTGTATGGAAAACAATTTGACAATAAAATATTATGCAAAAAATAAAAAATAAAAAATAAAAAAATAAAAAAAGATATAGTGCCCTTAATATAAAAATAGTTTATCTTTTCAAATTAGTGTTTTCATTTTCCTCGAGAAAATATTCATTAGTAGAATTACTGGTTCATATGTTTATTATATGTTTATTGTAGCATTATTTACAATAGTCAAGATATGGAAGCAACTCAGATGTTCACTGATAGATGAATGGATAAAAAATGGGAGAGAGAGAGAGAGATATACATAATGGAATATTACTCAGCCATTAATTGGAAAGAGATCTTGCCATTTGCAACAACATAGATGAATCTAGATGGTATAACACTAAGTGAAAAAAATTAGACAAAGAAAGACATGCTATATGATTTAATTTATATGTGAATTGAAAAAAACAAAACAAACAAACAAAAGAACTGATGCTAAATACAGAAAACAATCTCTGATAGTTGCCAGAGGGGAGGTGGTTATGGGGGATGGGTGAAACTTATGATGAGCACTGAGTGATGTATGGAAATGTTGAATCACTATATTGTACACCTGAAACTAAATAACACTATGTTAACTAACAGGAATTATAAACTTTAAAAAATTAAATAAAAAAGGAGATTGAGTAAGTCATCTAAGAACTAAAGTAGCTAGTGCCCTAGAGCAAAGATTTACATTGTGGAATTTGGAGGTCCTCAACCGTAGTGGTCCTATTGTACATGGGTGGGCCTTATAAGCCTCATATTTGGGGTAGCCAGTCCTTTTGCTCAATTCCTAGACACAATATGAAATGTTAGAACATCAACAATAAAAAGAAGATCCCAAGATGTCCTAGAAAGGAAAAACATTAACAGTTAAAGGAGCAAGAATTGGAATAGATTGGAGGTGTCCTTGTGGCTCCATGTCTGACTCTTGATCTCAACTCAGGTCTTGATTTCAGGGTGGTGAGTTCAAGCCCTGCACTGGCTCCATGCATGGAGCCAACTTTTAAAAAATGTAATAGATTGGTCATCACATCAACAACACTGGGTATTAGAACAGTTCTGAGGGAAAATTATTTTGAACCTAGAGTTTTATTCCTAGCCAACCATAAATAGAGCTTGATGATAAACATATTTGTAGATTCCAAAGACTTAAAGTTCACCTCTCACCTTTCTTTTAAAAGTTACTTAGGAATATACTCCAGCAAAATGAGATAGTAAAGAAGGCAGAGATATACCCTGGGTTCTAGAAACAGTGGACCTAATACCAGAGATTAATAAAAGTAAATCCATGGGTGACAGTTACATCACAGGCCTAAGGAACATTCTATGCAAATGGAAGAAAGGAGGGCTCCAGGAGGAAGCAACCAAAGGAGAAAAAGGAGAAAAGATGGTTCAAGATTTTATCCACGTTTAAGAAATTAAGGAAACAATAGATTCTGCAGACAATGCAAGAAGAAAATAAAATCAATTAGAAAACCTAGAAGAAAATAATACCTGACAGATGAAAGAAAAATTCTAGATAGCCACAATAATGTAAACACTGCATACTGATTTTCAACTTTCAGAAATAACCAATATCCAAAGCACAGGATACTTAATTATAGAGGTAGTTAATTATAGATAAAGAATGAAACACAAATGTTATCCCTCTTGGCAACGTGAAATGTAAAAGTACAAATGACAAGAGTTAGTAGGTAGAAGAGATGAGAGATAAAGAGAAGAGCAGGGAAGTAATGGCCTTATCTTTCAAATAGAGTTTAGAGATACTGTCTGTAGTTTATGGAACAAGAAATAAAGGTTTAAGTATATTCCTCAAACAAATTAATGGAGGAACTAAAAATTATGATAACTATATTGGGATGAGAGGTAGAATAATTGAGGTAAAGGCTCACTTATCACAGGACAAAATTAACAGACAAAATCTAAAGTAGGTAAATCAAATAATAGCAGTATATATGGAAGCAATCACCAGAAGAACTAGACAGAAACAGCTAAGGGAATTAAAGATAATAACCTCAGAGGATTAGGACTGAAAGTAGAGTGGGTTAGAAAAGTAAAATGTTGCTTACATTCTCTGCCTTTATGTACATAGCTCATATGTTTTAAAACCACATGTGTATATGACTTGGCTACTTTAAAACCAACCAGGACATTGAAACACAAATTTTTGCCACTACTAAACTGAAACCAGCCTCAGAGAATCCTCACCTGAAAAAGAATGCTGGCAAAGGGCTATCCAAGCATAGCTCCTGTCTCTATTATTCAGCTTGCCTCTTTCTCCAATCCCTGCACCAAAGCCCATGTCCCTTCTGATAGGACAGAAATTTAATACAACCCGCTTCATTCTCAGCCACAGAGATTACTGTTTATGACTTTATATGGATAAAGTAAAGGCATATTTAAGTGTACAACTTGGTAAGTTTTGACATTTGTATGTACATATAGCTACAATGGTGCAACCATCATCACAGTCAAAATATCCATCACCCCCAAATGCTTCCTCATACGCTTTGTAATCTCTTTCCTCTCAGTCTCATCTCCAATGACCTCTATATTCTTGGGCAACCACTGATCTGCTCTCTGTCACTATAAACTAGTTTTTATTTTCTAAAATTTTATATAAATAGAAGTATACAATATTTACTCTTTTTTTGGTCTGGTTTCTTTCACTCAGCATAATTATTTGAAATGCATTCATTTTATATAACATGTGTCAGCAGTTCATTCCTGTTTATTGGTAAACCATATTATGTTGTTTGGATGTAACAGAGTTTGTCCATTCACCTGTTGATGGACGTAATGGATTACTTCCAGCTTTTAGTTACTACAAATAAAACTGTTATAGGCATTGGTGTACAAGTGTTTGTGTGGACATATGCTTTCATTTTTCTTAGGACATACCTAGGAGAGTTAACTGTTGGGTTGTATGGTAAGTATATGTTATAAGAAACTGTCAAACTGTTTTTCTGAAGTGAATGTACCATTTTACATTCCCACGAGAGTTGTAGTTTCTCTCATCAAAAGTTGGTATGGTCAGACTTTTTAAGTTTAGCTGTTCTAATGGGTGTGTAATGGTCTTTGTTGTGGTTTTAATTTGCTTCTTCATAGTGACTAATGATATTGAGCATCTTTTCATCTATCTTCTTTGGTGAAGTAGCTGTTCAAATCTTTCACTCATTTTTAAAAATTGATTTGTTTCTTATAATTTTTTGTTCAGAATTCATTATATATTCTGGATAAAAATTCTTTATAGAATATATGATTTGCAAATATTTTTCTTCTAATCTAGATCTTGTCTTTTAATTGTCTTAACAAGAGTAAAGTTCTTTATTTTGATGAAGTTCAATTTATCACTTTTTTCATGGATCTTCTTTTTGGTGTCATATCTAAAAAATCTTTGCCTCATAATGTTAGAATTTATATTTGGATCTGCTATAATCCATCTTCAGTTATATTTTGTATAGTATGAAGTATTAATCAAGGTTTTTTTTAAGATAAAGCTCTTATTTTAATCCCAGTTACTTAACATATAGTATTACATTAGTTTCAGATGTATAACATACTGATTCAGCAATTCCATACATCACCTGGTGCTCATCACAAGTGCACTTCTTAATCCCCATCACCTATTTAGCATATCTCCCCACACACCTCCCCTCTGGTAACCATCAGTTTGTTCTCTATAATTAAGAGTCTTTTTCTTGGTTTGTGTCTCTCTTTACCTTTGCTCATTTTTTTGTTTCTTAAATTTCACATATCAGTGAAATCATATGGAATTTGTCTTTCTCTGACTGCTTTATTTTGCTTAGCATTATATTCTCTAGCTCCATCCATATTGCAAATGGCAAGATTTCACTCTTTTTTATGGTGGAATTATATCCCATTGCATATATATACCACTTTTTCTTTATCCATTCATCACTCAATGGACACCTGGACTGCTTCCATATCTCGGCTATTGTAAATAATGCTGCTATAAATATGGGGCTACATGTATCCCTTAAAAATTTTTTTTAATGTTTATTTATTTTTGAGAGATAGAGAATGAATGGGGGGAAGGGCAGAGGGACAGAGGGAGACACAGAATCTGAAGCAGGATCCAGCTGACAGCACAGAGCCTGATACGGGGCTCAAACTCATGAACTACGAGGTCATGACCTGAGCGGAAGTTAGATGCTTAACCGACTGAACCACCCAGGTGCCCGTGCATGTATCCTTTTTAATTAATATTTTTTTAATTCTTTGGCCAAATACCCACTAGTGTGATTGCTAAATCATATGGTAGTTGCATTTTTAACTTCCTGAGGGACCTCCATGCTGTTCTCCACAGTGGCTGTACCAGATTACATTCCCACCAACAGCCCAGGAGGGTTCCTTTTTCTCCACATCTTTACCAACGCCTGTTGTTTTTTGTGTTGTTGATTTTAGCCATTCTTAGAGGTGTGAGGTGATATCTCACTGTAGTTTTGATTGGCATTTCCCTGATGGTAAATGATGATGAATATCTTTACATGTGTCTGTTGGTCATCTGTATGTCTTCTTTCGAGAAATGCCTGCTCATGTCTTCTACTCGTTTTTTAATTGGATCATTTGTTTTTCTGGTGTTGAGTTATATAAATTCTTTATATATTTTGGTTACTAACTCTTTATAGGATATGTCATTTGAAATATCTTTTCCCATTCTGTAGGTTGCCTTTAGTTTTGCTGATTATTTCCTTTGCTATGTAAAAGCTTTTTATTTCGATATAGTCCCAATAGTTTACTTTTACTTTTTTTCTCTTGCCACAGGAGTCATATCTAGAAAAAAATTGCGATGGCCAATGTCAAAGAGATTATTGCCTATGTTCTCTTTTAGGATTCTAATGGTTTCTTTTTTTAATTTTTTTAATGTTTTATTTATTTTTGAGAGAGAATATGAGCAGGGAAGAGGCAGAGAGAGAGGGGTATACAGAATCCAAAGCAGGCTCCAGGCTCTGAGCTGTCAGCACAGAGCCTGATGTGGGGCTCAAACTTATGAACTGCAAGATCATGACCCAAGCATAAGTTGGACGCTTAACCGACTGAGCCCCCCAGGTGCCCCTAGGATTCTTATGGTTTCAAGGTCTCACATTGAAGTCTTTAATCCATTTTAAATTTATTTTTGTGTATGGTATAAAAAAGTAGTCCAGGGGTGCCTAAGTGGCTCAATCGGTTAGGCGGCTGACTTCAGCTCAGGTCATGATCTCACAGTTCTTGAGTTCAAGTCACGCTTTAGGCTCTGTGCTGACAGCTCAGAGTCTGGACCCTGATTCAGATTCTGTGTTTACCTCTCTCTGCTCCTCGCCTGTTCTCCTGTTTCTCTCTCTCTCTCTCTCTCTCTCTCTCTCTCTCTCTCTCTCTTTCAAAAATAAATAAATAAACATCAAAAAATTTTTAAAAAAGGAAAGTAGGGGCGCCTGGGTGGCTCAGTTGGTTAGGCGTCCAGCTTCGGCTCAGGTCATGATCTCATGGTTCGTGGGTTCAAGCCCCGCGTTGGGCTCTGTGCTAACAGCTAGCTCAGAGCCCAGAGCCTACTTTGGATTCTGTATCTCCCTCCCTCTCTGACTCTCCCGTGCTCGCGCGCGCTCTCTCTCTCTCTCTCTGTCTCTCAAAAATAAATTAAAAAAAAAAAAAAGGAAAGTACTCCAGTTACATTCTTTTGCATGCCGCTGTCCACTTTTCCCAGCACCATTTGTTGAAGAGACTGTCCTTTTTCCATTGGATATTCTTTCCTGCTTTGTTGAAGGTTAATTGACGATATAGTTGTGGTTTACTCAATCTCTTTAAATAAGAACTTTCTGGGGAACCTGGATGGCTCAGTTGGTTAAGCATCTGACTCTTGGATTCTGCTCAGGTCATGATGTCATGATTTGTGAGTCTGAGCCCCTCATTGGGCTCTGTGCTGACATGTGGAGCCTGCTTAGGATTCTCTCTCTCCCTCTCTCTCCCTGCCCTTCCCCTGCTTGCTCTGTCTCTTTCTCAAAAATATAAATTTAAAAAAATTTAAAAATAAAAATAAAAAGAATATATGTGTGTGTGTGTGTGCGTGCATGCACACACACACACACACACACACACATTTGCCTTGGGAATAAATGTCTGAATACTAGGGCTTCTATGCACAGGGGCAGAGGATTATTCAGTATGCAGGGTTTCAACAAAGTTTTAGTGTTTTATTCTTACTGACTCCCTAACTCAGCATTTCCAAATTTCAGACTTCTCTAGGGTTCTACAGACCAGACCAGAATCATCCTAAATAGTAAGCCCCCTCTGTCATTTCTCTTAACTTCTTTATCAGTCAGCATTGTATCTACTTTGTCTTTCAGAAACATACTGAAATCTCTTTTATGCCAGTTGCCTCTATTATTCTCTTCATTTTTTCTGTTTAATGGTATCTTGCAAGAGAGAGGAAACAAAATTGTTTGATTAGTTAGCCACCTTGATCCACAAGTCTATATACTTCTCAAATTTTAAAGTTTATAAATGATTCGTGAATGGGGGGCGGTATTTGTAATTAGGACCAAATTAGCTATAAACTGGACAAACCTAACATTGTTATCCCATTAGTAGAAATTAGAGGATTCATTCAGGTTAAAGCTCTGTGAAAGATATTAGTAGACAGCAATGAAATCTAATTCTCCATTGCTCCATGGAAAGATATCTTTGGTCCCTAAACTAACAATCAAATAATGGATATGCATAAATTGTCTCTAATGAATAGAGTATTTTGCTATACTTCATTTCACTTGTTTATATTTTATCCTAATTTCCTTTTGAGTGGGTAAGCTCTGTTGAGATGTTGTGGAAAAAGATTTATTAGACAATATTCACCATGAGGTTTTCTTCATTCACTGTCATGGTCATAAGCAAGAGTCAGGAATTTTCCTCTGAGAAAAGAAGATTTCCATAGAAACACTTTAATTCTGGATTCTAATCAACAGCTATATTGGAAAAAAAATTCTCTCTATTTTATAGCTACTGAAACAGTACTGGTCTGCCATTATGTCACATAACCAGTTATTTTGTTTTTACCTCAAGGGAGGGCCTAGACACACTTGGATACAAGAGGTACTAAAATGCCAAGTTATCTAAGGATAGCATTGCAACTCTAGATTTATCTAATATCACAGTCAAATGGTCTTCCTGGCATCTCCATTTTCTTGCCAGTCCTTTTTCTCCCCCCTTGGTGATTCTTGTTTTATAGTGGTTGAAGATCTAAACTTATGTCCTAGGCCCTTTACTGTATTTTCCCAACAGTGGTATGTGTTTCACCACTGATTAACCTCCCTGCCTCTAAGCTACTTATCTTAGACTCTCCTTTGAATTAAATTTACTGACCTTTCCCTTTGGATTGAGCTCTGAGATTCACTCTCTATGTTCACATTCCTGTGAGCCAGTAATGTACCTACATTCATATCCTTCTTAACCTCCAACCCCCTGGCTATGTTTATATCATTGTTTCTAGCCTTCTCTCATCTGAGTCCTAGTTATAATAGCTGAACTTCTGTTTATAACATATTTCAGCATCAACATAAACTGAATGATGCATATTTCCCTAAAGTCCTTCCTATTGCTTAATTTTTCTACCTGTTTAGAATATTTTCACCCTCTTACAATCAATAGCCATCTGTTTCTTAATCGGCTTCTTACTTCTGTCCTATTCCCCTCTCCCTCAAGTTCTGACTGTTGCAACTTTCTTTTCACTAGCTACTTCACTTTTACCCTTCCTCCATACTTGCTCTTGAATGTTGTGTTCAAATATGGCTTAGAGGTGGTTTATGTGATTTAGGTCTCCATTGGGAATCAGAATGGATTTTGTAGAATGCTAATGATAGTGCAATTTTGGACAGGAGAAAAATTCTAATTTAAACTAAATGAATTGCATAGGCAATCTCATTTAAATCATAATCCTACTCTAACCTACACTGGGATACATTTGTAAAGGTAAACTGAAACGTGGTTATAAAATTTTCAAACACTGGGGCTCCTGGGTGGCTGACTCGTTTAAGTTTCTGACTTTTGATTTCAGCTCAGGTCA
Source organism: Suricata suricatta (assembly GCF_006229205.1). Taxonomy (NCBI): domain Eukaryota; kingdom Metazoa; phylum Chordata; class Mammalia; order Carnivora; family Herpestidae; genus Suricata; species Suricata suricatta. Next base: position 50,754,665 of record NC_043717.1, read on the forward strand.
TGATCCCAGGCTCATGGGAGCAAGTCTTTCAGTGGGCTCCATGCTGAGTGTGGAACCTGCTTAACATTCTTTACCTGTGCTCCTCTCCCCTGCTTGCATGCTCTCTTTCTCCCTCTAAAAAGAAAAATAAATAAGCAAATAGAGGATTTTTTCAATAAAAAATAAAATTGTCAAAAGCCACTTAAGAATTCATAAGTAAGAGGATGCATTTGAGCTAATGTTTTCTGAATCCAGAGCCCAGGATTGCTGGAATGGTTTTGTCCTGGTTCTTCTATAAATTCTATAGGTACATTCTAATTTATAAACTGATTCTATTGACAAATCATAATCTTTAGTAATTTCTAGGTTTTACAAGTGGAAGTTTTTTTCCTTATGTGTCAAAATGTCTTAAACTTTAAAAGTATAGGGTATTACAAATTAAGCAAACACTCCCAAGGGAAGCCAATGACATTTAGTATAATTTGCTCCCATTCTTCTTATTCAAAGATGTCACTACTGATTATACCCACAGTTGTAGGGAGAAAAAACTAAATCTTCAGCCAAAAGTCCTTTCTATATAACATACATACAAATTGCTTTTTGATTTGTGACTGCAGCTGCTACTTGTAGAGTCTGTTACCATTGGTATTTCTATGTTCAACTTGTGGTAAGCTAAAAAGCCTTTGCTCAAAAAGTTTCCAAATTCTATATTGCTGCATTCCAAACTTGTCCCTGCTGCTATTTTCCCAAGCATCCCACAACTATGTCGTTATCTGAAGCTATGCTTTAGTGCATCCTTTAGAGTATTTCTTATGGTTATGCCATAAAGGTCACCATATGAAAGATGCTTGGGTGTCCTTCTGTCATTGCATCTCTGCAAATGTCAGCAATGAGCATTGTTTTAATGCTCATAGACCAGTTGACTTCCAGAATCTCAGTAGTGGTGATCCTTGCTTGCCATTTCACATTAAGCATGATTCCGACCCTGACAATAGAACAATGCAATGAGGTAGATGTGACACATGTGGTGGTTATGGATTTCAAAGTCATACAAAAGCTAGACACAACTTATATTGTTCATTGATGAGAATCAATTCAGTAAAATTCTATAATTCCAGCTCTGTTCTCGATGTTAGAAGTAGAACCGAACCTAGAAACAGATGATTACAGAAGGAATCCATTTTCCCCCTTTGCGTTAGTAGTGTTTGAAATAACTCATCTTTTCCCTTGATATGCAACTTAAACAGATTTCACCTTGTCCAGAGGACAAGTTCACACAGGTTCTGAGCCTACAAATATAGCTCCCTTTTAAGAGGTTAGTACCAATATATAATATATAATCTTATATATTAAAGATATATAAGGCATTATTTGACGTGTTAGGTAATCCAGAGATCCTATAAGTGGGAGATAAGAAAAGTCAGAGACTGAACTGATTTACAGCATAATTTCTTGCTGATGTCACACTATGGTTATCTCCTCAAACAAAGATACTGTTGTTTTTTTTCTTTCTACTTTGCAGTCACTTGCATTGTTGGATGGTGATTTTTATGTCAAAGTTCCTGTGAAGCAAAATTCAGTGACTGCTTTTAGCTCATGTGAAAAATGTTGGTTATGTTTCGCTTCCATGTTTTGATTTACTGCATAATTTCAGTTATCCTCAGACATATTTACAACAAGGGATGGCAATCCCTAGTACTCAAACCAGAGATGTCCAAGGTGCCAATTTTCCTGGGCATCTGGGCTGATTGCTGCCATCTCGATCCCTGCCCCATTGGGGGCAGCTCCCCATGAAGTGCTGTGATCAATGTTCAGTGTTCTTGTTTGCTTGCTCTCAGGAGCCAGAACATACTGTGCTTCCCTCCTTTTCACACTGCTTTTAAAACCTCACTACCTCCTGTTATGTATAGCTATCATTGCACTACAAAGCAAGTTGGGATTAATTGTGTGTTGTTTATCTATGTATGTGAAAGATAGTATCTCTAGTTCACTGCGCTCCATATGGTAAGTAAGTACTCTGTGTTTGTTCAGCAAACAACACCATCCTGAGTGACCCTCTCCAGACCTTTTGTTGAAAATCAAAGCATGCTGACTTAAGGGTTCTTATAAGAATGAAAGTGTCTTCAGTGCCAGCTTCTTTATTCATTTTATACCCATGACATACTTATCAAGCCAATTTAGGCAATCCTACTTCACTCATTGGTACTGGGATGCTCAAAACTTGCTATGGTACAATTGCCTGGAGAGTTTGTTAAATATCTCACTGTATAAATCATTTTATTTTACTTATTTGAAGATCCCTGGTGATGTCTGTTGGATGATGGAGGCAAATGCAGTGATTGCAATAAGAAAAATTGATTCAGGAACATTGAACGATAAATCTTTCTTTTTAAAAAATTCTTTTATTATTATCTCCTTTTGAATATGAGTGAGGTACAAACAGGTTTAAGTTATTGACTTCAAAACCCTGTTCACTGCACTCACACTTTTTCCATACAATATGCTAGAACATAAAAAATATATATATATATAAATAAAAGCATTCAAGAGATCAGAAGTGGGTCTTGACTAATACCAGGGCTGTTCCAGTGCAAATCAGCGCTGATTCCACTTTTTCCCAAATGGCTCAGCTTTTTGCTTTTCCACAACTGCTTCAAATCATCTGTCCTGTCCTCTTTCACTTCTGTTTACAGGCATTTTTGTGATGGGTATAATTACCAACAATAAAAATGTCCCTCTTTCATTATTGTAAATTGCTTGTGAAATGCCATATCAACTATTGTTACAATTGGATTTTGAGCATGCTAGTAGGGGGAAGATGTAAACAATGCTGAATCCTTATTTTCATTATTTACATAAATTTGCGGTCCAATTGTTCAAAAAGATGATCTGAAGTACCATGGTGTATACTTAATTTTTCTGACATTAGCAAAATATTATTGCTGGCAATTTTATACTTTAATAGTAGAAATGTTTATAATTTCGTAAATAACTTAAAATTTCTTAATTGATATGCTCTGCAGATAAAATATACTGAAGTAAAACTGTAACCATATAAATTCACATTTATATTTGTAACACAGTGGCTCTCAGAGTCTCAGACCTAATACCTTCTTCTAAGAAAAAAAGTATTTCTAAATTTCCCCCTTTAATTCTTTTTTTAAAATTTATAGTTTAGTGTCAAGATGGTTTCCATTATAACACTCAGTGCTCCTCCCCACAAGTGCCCTCCTCAATTCCCATCACCCCCTTTCCCCTCTCCCCCTCCCCCTTCACCCCTCAGTTTCTTTTCAGTATTCAGTAGTCTCTCATGATTTACCTCCCTCCCTCCCCCTAACTCTTTTTCCCCCCTTCCCCTTCCCATGGTCCACTGTAAAGTTTCTCCTGTTAGACTTATGAGTGAAAACATGATATCTGTCCTTCTCTGCCTGACTTATTTCACTTAGCATGACATCCTTGAGGTCCATATACGTTGCTACAAATGGACAGAACTCATTGTTTCTCATTGCCATGTAGTATTCCATTGTGTAGATAAACCACATCTTCTTGATGCATTCATCAGTTGATGCACATTTATGCTCTATCCATGAATTGGCTAGTGTTGAAAGTGCTGCTATGAACATTGGGGTACATGTGCCCCTCTGCATCAGAACTTCTGTATCCCTTGAGTAAATCCCTGGCAGTGCTATTGCTGGGTCATAGGGGAGTTCTATGGATAGTTTTTTGAGGAACCTCCACACTGTTTTCCAGAGTGGCTGCACCAGTTTACATTCCCACCAACAGTGCAGGAGGGTGCCCGTCTCTCCACACCCTCGCCAGCATCCATAGTCTCTTGATTTGTTCATTTTAACCACTCTGGTGTGAGGTGGTATCTCAGTGTGGTTTTGATTTGTATTTCCCTGATGATGAGTGATGTTGAGCATCGTTTCATGTGCCTATAGGCCATCAGGATGTCCTCTTTGGAAAAGTGTCTGTTTATGTCTTCTGCCCATTTCTTCACTGGGTTTTTTGTTTTTCAGGTGTGGACGTTGGTGAGTTCCTTGTAGATTTTGGATACTAGCCCTTTATCTGATATATCCTTTGCAACCATCTTTTCTCATTCCATCGGTCTTCTATTAGTTTTCTTGATTGTTTCATTTGCAATACAGAAGTATATATATGTGTAT
>NC_043717.1:50758909-50774551 GCF_006229205.1 Suricata suricatta
AGTTTATTGTCAAATTGGTTTCCATTTAACATCCAGTGCTCTTCCCCGAAAGTGCTCGCCTCCATGACCATCTCCTCCCCCTCCCCTCTACCCCTCCCCCTTCAGCCCTCAGTTTGTTTTCACTATTCAGGAGTCTCTCATGATTTCCCTCACTCCCTCACCCTAACTCTTTTTCCCCCTTCCCCTGCCTATGATCCTCTGTTAGGTTTCTCCTGTTAGACCTATGAGTGCAAACATGTGGTATCTGTCCTTTTCCTCCTCAGTTATTTTGCTTAGCATTACACCCTCGAGGTCCATCCACTTTGCGACAAATGGCCAGATTTCATTCTTCCTCATTGCCATGTAGTATTCCATTGTATATATAAACCACATCTTCTTGATCAGTTCATCAGTTAATGAGCTTTTAGGTTCCTTCCATGATTTGGCTGTTGTTAAAATTGCCGCTATGAACATTGGGGTACATGTGCCCCTATGCATCAGCACTTCTGTATCCCGTGGGTATATCCCCAGCAGTGCCACTGCTCGATCATAGGGGGAGTCACCTGATAGTTTTTTGAGGAACCTCCACACTGTTTTCCAGAGCAGTTATACCAGTTTATATTCCCACCAACAGTGTAGGATGGTGCTCATTTCTCCACATCCTCGCCAACATCTATAGTCTCTTGATTTGTTCATTGTAGCCACTCTGACTGGCATGAGGTGGTATCTCAGTGTGGTTTCGATTTGTATTTCCCTGATGATGAGTGATGTTGAGCATCGTTTCATGTGTCTGTTGTCCATCTGGATGTCCTCTTTTCATCTTGATGAGGTTCCAATAGTTCGTTTTTCCTCTTGATTCCCTTGCCTTTGGGGATGTGTTGAGTAGGAAATTGCTGATTGCTGATGCTAGGACTTCCAGCACTATGTTAAACAACAGTGGTGAGAATGGACACCCCTGTCGTGTTCCTGATCTCAGGGGGAAACCTCTCAGTTTTTCCCCATTGAGGGTGATATTAGCTGTGGGCTTTTCATAAATTGCTTTATAATGTTGAAGTAGATACCCTCTATTCCAACGTTCTCAAAGGTTTTTCTTTAGAAACAGTGCTCTATTTTGTCAAATACTTTTTCTGCATCTATCGACAAGATCATATGGTTTTTATCATTCCTTTTGTTAACGTGATGTATCACATTGATGGATTTGCGAATATTGAACCAGCCCTGTAACCCAGGAATGAATCCCACTTGATCATGATGCATAAAACTTTTTATATACTGTTGAATTCAATTTGCTAGTATCCTTTTGAGTACTTTTGCATCTGTATTCATTAAGAATATCTGTCTGTTCTTCTCTTTTTTTTTTGTTGTGTCTCTGTCTGGCTTGGGAATCAAAGTTTGCTGGCATCATAGAATTAGTTTGGAAGTTTTTCTTCTATTTCTATTTTTGGAATAGTTTGAAGAGAATGGCTATTAGCTCTGCTTTAAATGTCTGGTAGAATATCCCTGGGAAGCCATCTGGCCCTGGGTTCTTATTCATTGGGAGATTTATGATAACCGATTTGATTTCTTCACTGGTTATTAGTCAGTTCATACTTTCTATCTCTTCCTGCTTGAAATTTGGTAGTGCATGTATGTTTAGGAATTTGTCCATTTCTTCTAGATTTTCCAGTTTGTTGCCATATAGTTTTTTGTAGTAATCTCTAATGATTGCTTGTATTTCTAATGGATTGGTTGTAATAGATCCATTTTCCTTCATGATTTTGTCTATTTGGGTGTTCTCTCTTTTCTTTCTAAGGAGCCTGGCTAGAGGTTGATCAATTTTGTTTATATTTTCAAAAAACAAATTCTTGGTTTCATTGATCTGCTCAACTGTTTTTTTTTTTAATTCTATGTTGTTTATTTCTGCCCTGACCTTTATTATTTCTCTTCTTCTTGTGGGTTTTGGGTGCTCTTGTTCCCCTTCTAGTTCCATTAGATGCTCTGTTAGATTTTGAATTTGAGCATTTTCTAGTTTTTGAAATAGGCCTGGTTTGCAATATACTTTCCTATTAGGACTGCCTTGTCTGCGTCCCATAGAGTTTGGATTGTTGTATTTTTCTTTTCACTTGTTTTCATATATTTTTTTTATTTCTTCTCTAATTTCTTGATTGGCCCAATCATTCTTTAGTAGGGTGGCTTTTAATCTCCATGTTTTTTGAGGTTTTCCAGACTTTTTCCTGTGGTAGATTTCAATATTCATTGCATTGTGATCTGAAAATGTGCGTGGTATGATTTCAATTTGTTCATAATTTTGGAGGGCTGTTTTATGCCCCAGGATGTGATCTATCTTGGAGAATGTGTCATATGCACTCAAGAAGAAGGTGAATTACCTAGCTTTAGGATGTAGAGTTCTTAATATATCTATCAATTTCATCTGTTCCAGTGTGTTGTTCAGGTCCATTGTTTCTTTAGTGATTTTCTGTCTGGTTGATCTATTCATTGCTTTATGTAGAGTATTAAAGTCCACTGCAATTAGCACATTCTTATCAATAAGATTGTTTCTGTTTGTGAATAATTGTTTTATGTATTTGTGTGCTACCAAATTCAGTGCATAGATGTTTATAATTGTTAGCTCTTCCTGACGGACAAACCTTGTAATTATTATATAATGTCCTTCGTCATCTTTTGTTACCGCTTTTACTTTAAAGGCCAGTTTGTCCGATATAAGTATGGCTACTCCAGCTTTCTTTTGATGTCCAGTGGCATGATAGATATTTTTCCATCCCTTTACTTTCAATCTGAAGGTGTCTTCAGTTCTAAAATGAGTCTCTTGTAGACAGCAAATAGACGGATTTTGTTTTTTTATCCATTCTGCTACCCTATGTCTTTTGGTTGGATCATTCAGTCCATTTACATTCAGTGTTATTATTGAAAAATGTGGGTTTAGATTCATTGTGTTCTCTGTAGGATTCATGCTTGAAGTGATGTCTCTGGTACCTTGTATTCCTTGCAACATTTCTCTCATAGAGTCCCTCCTTGGATTTCTTGTAGGGTTGGTTTGGTGCTGATGAATTCTCTCAATATTTTTCTATATGGGAAAACCTTTATCTCTCCTTCTGTTGTATGACAGACTCGCTGGATGAAGGATTCTTGGCTGCATATTTTTTCTGTTCATCACATTGAAGATTTCCTGCCATTCCTTCCTGGCCTGTCAAGTTTCAGCAGATAGGTCTGTAACCACTCTGATATGTTTCCCTTTGTTGTTAGGGCCCTTTGCTCCCTAGCTGCTTTCAGAATTCTCTCTTTATCTTTATATTTTGCCATTTTCACTATGATATGTCGTGACGAAGGTCAATTCAAGTTATGTCTTAGGGGAGTTCTAGGCGCCTTTGAATTTCAATGACTTTTTCTTTCCCTAGATTCGGGAAATTCTTAGCTATAATTTGACCAAGCACCCCTTCGGGACCTTTTTCTCTTTCCTCTTCTTCTTCTTCTTCTTCTTCTTCTTCTTCTTCTTCTTCTTCTTCTCCGCCGCCGCCACCTCCGCCACTGCCTCCTCCGCCGCCGCCTCCTCCTCCTCCTCCTCCTTCGCCTTATCTTTCTCCTTCTCATTCTCCTACTCCTCTCCTCCTCCTCCTCCGTCTTCACCATTGTCGTCATCGTTGTCATCCTCAGGAATTCCTATGATACAGATATTGTTTTCTTTGATTGTATCACTCAGTCCTGGAATTCTCCTTTTGTGCTCCTGGATCAATTTCTCTCTCTTTTTCTCAGCTTCCTCTTTTGCTATAACTGTGTCCTCTGATTTACCTATTCTTCTCTCTGCCTCTTCAATCCGTGAGGTGGCCACCTCCATTTTACTATGCACCTCATTTATAGCCTTTTTTTTTTTAAACTCATCACACCTATTTGAAAGTCCGTAGTCATTGTATCAGTAGCTTCTCTGATGCTATTCTCAAGCCCAGTGATTAATTTTGTGATGATTTCTGTACATTTCTGTCCAGTTATGTTGCTTAAAACTGTTTTGAGCAGTTCTGTCGCTGTGACTTCTTCCTGGAGTTTCTTTAGGGGAGAGTTCTTTCGTTTTGTCATTTTGGCTAGTTTTCTGTCTCTTATCAATTTTAAAAGCTTGCTGTGCACTGTGCACCTATTAGTATTGCTCTCTTAAAGGAGACTTATTGACTGTCCAGGGCCTGTCATTTCAAGAAGTGTTTTCTTAATGGTGTCTCTCAGGTTCTCTGTTGTACCTTTGATTATTTAAATTCCCTACTCAGCAATATTTGGAACTCTCCATCATGCGTACCTTGGCTTGTTTCTTGAGGTAGCCCTGAAAAGAAAAACAGACAGACAAACACTCAGGAAACAAAAGCATGCAAACCCACAAACAAATCAAACAAAGAAACAAATTAAAAGGGAAAAGGGAGAAGTGGAGAGGAAAGAGAGAAGAAAAAATAAAGGGGGGGGTGCAGAGACAGCAACCGACAATGGACAGTCTAAAAGCTTATAACCAGCCAAGTGGAGAGATTAGGATAAGGGAGAATATATCTGTATGGCAAGAGACAAAAAAGAGGGAGAAAGGAAAATGGAAAATACAGAGTAAAAATTAAAAAAAAATTTTAGGTAAAACAATAAATAATAAATGCAAAAAGCAGCAGCGCCTCCTCACTGATAGGCATGGATTGGTGTAGGTAGGTCTCAGGGGCTGCTCTCCGAGACCCTGCCTTGGTGGTTGAGGAGAGTAGAATGATGGCGCCACAAGGTCTCCTGGAACTAAGCACTGGAAGTCAGTCTTCTGAGTCTGATCTCCTTGTGTTGCAGCTGAGCCAAGGTGTATTTTCTAGGCCCACCTCGCTTTAAAATCCTAGTCAATGCACTTTTATGCTACCACAGGTGAGATGTACTCGTTTTGGTGGCTGGCTTCTTAGCCGGGATCTTGTAGGCTAAAGGAGCAGTTTCTCGTGGCACCACCGGGATGCGAGCTGCCGCTGCCTGAAGCGCAGTGTGCTGCTGGTAATGAGGTTGTGAGGAGAAGAATGGCGGTGTCCAAGCTCTGCTTGAACTAAGTGCTCTAAGCCACTCTTATGAGTCTAATCTCCTTGTGCTGCAAGCAAGCCAAGCTGCATTTTCCCGGTCCAATTCGCTTCAAAATCCTAGTCCATGCACGTTAATGCTACCACAAATGAGATGTACTCGCTTTGGCAGCCAGCTTCTTAGCCACGATCTCATAGGAGTTGGGGCAGTTTTTCCTGGTGCCACCCAGGATTTGTGCTGCCACTGCTTGGTTGGAGATATGCGCTCACACCAGCCACCTTTGTCTCCCAGCCAGGGTCCATTGTGGTGGGGGTTGTTTTCTTATTTTTTTTTATTCCGGTTCCATCTGGGTTGGCGCTGATGTCACCGAGCCCACAGAAGAATTCGCCATCTATACCGGATGGGTTTCTCTCCCTGTCTCCAGTGGTTATGTGTGGGGTGAGAGTTTCTCTCCCCATCTTGGGTTAAATTCTTGATCTCTTCTCTAGAGGCAGTAGTATGAGCATGTTCAGTTTCTCTTTCTCTTCCCTATTTCTCTCAGGGGCTCCGTGTATTTTCTGTGTTGGGCTGGTGCTCTACCTCCCATGCACCTCTCAGGCTGGCCCGTTTTCCAGTCTCCCCTGTTTGCACTCACTCATTCAGGCATCTTTGAGGTTTTCTTCTTTCTGGAGACTGTATTTTCTCCTCCCCATCTTGCAGATAAGAGTGATGTCCTTCTCAGTTTGATAGATGTGGGTTGGCGAATTTTACAAGGCTTCCTACATGTCTGCCATCTTGCCTCCCTCACTGTTAGATTATGAATTTGTGCTTTTTCTAGTTTCCTGAAATAGGCCTGGATTGCAATATACCTTCCTCATAGGACTGTCCTTGCTGCGTCCCAGAGAGTTTGGATTGTTGCATTTTCATTTTCATTTGTTTCCATATATTTTTTAAATTTCTTCTCTAATTGCCTGATTGGCCCAATTATTCTTTTAAGTTTCCCTTTTTTTAAAATAGTTTATTACCAAGTTGGTTTGCATATAACACCTAGTGCTCTTCCCCACACGTGCCCCTCTCCATGACCCTCACTCCTCTTGCCCTTCCCCCCTCCCTCTTCACCTGTCAGTTTGTGCTCAGCAGTCAAAAGTCTCTCATGATTTGCCTAACTCCCTCTCCCCAACTCTTTCCCCCCCTTTCCCATTCTCATGATCTCCTATTAGATTTCTCCTGTTAGACCTACAAGTGACAACATATGGTTCTGACCTTCTGTACCTGACTTATTTCACTTAGCATAACTCTTTCTAGGTCCATCCATTTTGCTACAAATGGCCAGATATCATTTTTTCTCATTGCCATATAGTATTCCATTGTGTATATATGTGTATGTATATATATATACACACCACGTCTTCTTGATCCATTCATCAGGTGATGGACCTTTAGGCTCTTTCCATGATTTGGCTATTGTTGAAAGTGCTGCTATGAACATTGGGGTACCTGTGCCCCTATGCATCAGAACTTTTGTATCCCTTGGATAGATCCCCAGCAGTGCTATTGCTGGGTCATATGGGGGTTCTATTGATAGTTTTTTGAGGAACCTCCACACTGTTTTCCCAAAGTAGGATGGTTTTAACCTCCATGTTTTTGGAGGTTTTCCAGACTTTTTCCTGTAGTTGATTTCAAGTTTCATAGCATTGTGATCTGAAAGTGTGCATTGTATTATCTGATTTGGTTATATTTATGCAGGACTGCCTTATGACCCAGTATGTGACCGATCTTGGAGAATTTGCCATGCACACTCGAGAAGAAAGTGAATTCCCTAGTCTCAGGATATATAGTTCTAAATATATCTATCAAATCCATCTGTTCCAATGTGTCGTTCAGGCCCCTTGTTTCTTTAGTGATTTTCTGTCTAATTGATCTATCCATTGCTGTAATGAAGTATTAAAATCCCCTGAAATTAGCAGATTCTTATCAACATATAAGATTGTTCCTGTTTGTGATTAGTTGTTTTATGTATTTGGGTGCTCCCAAAATCACTACATAGATGCTTATAATTGTTAGCTCTTCCTGATGGAGAGACCATGTAATTATTATATAATGTCCTTCTTCATCTTTAGTTATTGCCTTTACATTAAGGTCCAGTTTGTCCAATATAAGTATGGCTACTCTAGCTTTCTTTTGACTTCCAGTAGAATGATAGATATTTCTCTATTCCCTTACTTTCAATCTGACGGTGTCTTCAGGTGTAAAATGAGACTCTTGTAGACAGCAAATAGTTGGATTTTTTTAATCCATTCTACTACCCTATATCGTTTGATTGGAGCAGTTAGTCCATTTACATTCAGTGTTATTGAAAAATATGGGTTTAGATTCATTGTGTTCTCTGTAGGGTTCATGCCTGTAGTGGTGTCTCTGGTACCTTGTATTCCTTGCAACATTTCTCTCATAGAGTCCCTCTTAGGATTTCTTGTAGGGCTGGTTGATGGTGATGAATTCTCTGAATTTTTGTTTATTTGGGAAAACCTTTGTCTCGCCTCTCTGATGAATTACAGCTTGCTGGATAAAGGATTCTTGGCTGTATATATTTTCTGTTCATCACAATGCTGATTTCCTGCCAGTCCTTTCTGGCCTTCCAAGTTTCAGTAGATAGGTCTGAAACTAACATGATGTGTCTCACTTTTCATGTTAGGGCCCATTTATCCCTAGCTGCTTTCACAATTCTCTCTTTATCCTTATATTTTGCCAGTTTTACTATGATATGTCATGCCGAAGGTCGATTCAGGTTATGTCTAAGGGGAGTTACTGTGCCTCTTCAATTTCAATGTTTGTTTCCTTCCCCAGGTTGGGGAAGTTCTCAGCTATAATTTGATCAATCACTCCTTCACGACTTTTTTCTTTCTTTCTTTCTTTCTTTCTTTCTTTCTTTCTTTCTTTCTTTCTTTCTTTCTTTTTCTTCTTCTTCTTCTTCTTCTTCTTCTTCTTCTTCTTCTTCTTCTTCTTCTTCTTCTTCAGGAATTCCTATGGTATGGATATTGTTCCATTTGATTGTATCAGTCACTTTTGGAATTCTCCTTTCGTGCTCCTGGATCAATTTCTCTCTCTTTTTCTCGGCTTTCGTTTTTTCTATAACTGTGTTTTCTAATTCACCTATCCTTCTCTCTGACTCTTCAATCCGTGCAGTGGCCACCTCCATTTTATTATGCACCTCGTTTATCGCATTTTTTAACTCATCACAGCTATTTTGAAGGTTCCTAGTCTTTGTATCCATAGCTTCTCTGATGACGTCCATGCTTTTATCAACCCCAGCAATTAATTTTATTCCAATTGTTCTATATTCTTGTTCAGTTACGTTGCTTATATCTGTCTGGAGCAGATCTGTGCCCATGTCTTCTTCCTGGAATTTCTTTATAAGAGATGTTTTGTCATTTTGGCTAGCTTTCTGTCTCTTGTCAGTTTTAAAAGCTCATTTTGCACCCTGCCCCTGTTAGTATTGCTCTATTAAAGGAGGCTCATTGACTTTCCAGGGCCTATAATTTCAGGAAGGGTTCTTTTCATGGTGTCTCTCTGTTTCTCTTGTTGTGCCTTTGGTTAATTCATTTTCATAGTCAGTCGTATTTGGGACTCTCCACCATGTGTACTTTGGCTTGTTTTTTGAGGTTGCTCATGCACAAGGCTGTCTTCTTTGTTGACTCTCAGTCTTTTCCTCCCACTGTAGTAGACTGGAGTATTGTCTCTTCAGTCCTTCTTAGTTTGATAGGGTGGGTGAAAATTTCAGAGCTCCCGAGTTCTCTGCCATCTTGCCACCTGCTTCCTGATAAATCTTTCATTAAAATTTTTTTAACATTTATTTACTTTTGAGAGACAGAGCCTAAGTTGGGGAGATGTAGAGAAAGGTATATACAGAATCTGAAGCAGGCTCCAGACTCCTAGCTGTCAGCACAGAGCCTGATGCAGGGCTCGAACTCATGAACTGTAAGATCATGACCTGAGCCGAAGTTAGATGCTTAAGCAACTGAGCCATGCAGGCACCCCCAAAAGATAAATCATTTTTTAAAAAATTAGTGATTTGCCATTTGTTAGCCTGTTAGCTACCTGACTTTTCTTGAAAGTCATAAAGTGCTAGTTTCTGTAAACAGATTAAATCCAAGAATGATGGAGTAGAATGTGAAAACCATGATCTATGTGAGATCCCTATTTCTCCAATGGCAAAACAACACAGGCTTTTCAGTGTCCAGATAACAGACCAGTTATGGAATGCAAAATATAGCAGTGTCTCTAAATGTGGTTCATTCACTTCCTGCATCAAAACCCAAAGTGAGCAAGTTGAAAAATCAGACTCTCGGGTCTCACCTTAGCCTACTCAATCTAAATTTGGGGAAGGAAAGGCCCAGGATTCTACATTTTAAAACTCAAGCCTATTGATTCTGATGCACACCAATGTTTTAAGAGCCACTGACCTACCAACTCTCTCATTCTTAAGATCCCTTTAATTTGATTACTGTCAGTAGTATAATGAGTCCTTAGTCTACCTCTCATTGTTAAGCCTAAGAAATAAGGTCCAATTAGGTTCCAACAAAATTCTGGCTCAAAGGGATGTATTATAGATAGTCCTGTTATTCTTCCAACAGCTAGATATTTATTAGGGGCCTACTATGTGCCTCTACTCTCAAGAAGCTTATGAATAATTTTCTATTATTTATCAAGTACAATCAATACATTAACTATAAAATAGAAAATGAATTAAATTTATTGTATGTCATGGTACAAAGTGAAAAATATACCCAATAATTTTATTGGTTTAGATATTAGAAAAAATATGTAGAAATATCTGGACAGCCACTTGCAGTACTGGATATATCCCTCCTGTCTCACTGTTAATGATTGTTTCCAGCTGAGATCCCTATAATCTGCAAGTGCTGTTTACCATGTAATTTTACTATAGGAAACAAGGGTGTAATCAGTTAATAAAGTGTAAAGAATTAGGGGTTTTTTTCCCTTGAACAAAATGTTTGACTGTGGCCAACATTCCTGATGGCTCCTCACTTGTGCAATAGGAAAGCAATATTCAAAACGTGAAAGCTATTGGTGGGAATGTAAACTGGTGCAGTTGCTCTGGAAACTTTGGAGGTTACTCAAAAAACTATTGATAGAACTCCCCTATGACCCAGCAATAGCACTGCTAGGGATTTACCCAGGGGATACAGAAGTGCTGGTGCATAGGGGCACATGTACCCCAGTGTTCGTAGCGGCAATGTCAACAATAGCCAAATCATGGAAAGAGCCAAAATGTCCATCACCTGATGAATAGATCAAGAAGATGTGGTATATATATACAATGGAGTACCACATGGCAATGAGGAAGAATGAAATCTGGCCATTTGTAGCAAAGTGCATGGACCTTGAGGATGTCATGCTATGTGAAATAAGTCAGGCAGAGAAGGACAGATACCATATGTTTGCATTCATAGGTCTAACAGGAGAGACCTGGCAGGGGACCATGGGGAGAGGAAGGGGGAAAGAGAGCTGGGGAGAGTGAGGGACACAGATCAAGGGAGACTATTGAATACTGAAAATGAACCATGGACTGAAGGGGGAGGGGAAGGAGGGAGGGGGGTGTTGGTCATGGTGGGGGGCACTTGTGGGGAGAAGCACTGGGTGTTATATGGAAACAAATTTGACAATAAACTATTAAAAAATAAAAATAAATTTTTAAAAAAGCTGTTTTGTTCATATTCTGCAACTTGCCTCTGGATGCCATGCTAAAATGCAAAACTCAAGCTAGAATTCTAGATCGTTTGTATCAGCAGCCACTGATTTTTATATTTGACATTATACTAAACAGAGGATAGTTTCCCATCCTACCTGTAATTGAGACTCAAATAAGAGCATTGTGAATAGAGATCCTCTTTCAGCTTAAGGAGTGTTTTGTGTTGTTTTCATCTGTTTTTTAGTTGACATTACAATCGTCATATATAAGCAGTCCCCTTCTCATTAACATTTGATTTATTAATGTTCCATACTCATCAATAGCCTCTCTTAAGGGACTTTTAGCTACTCCTACTACCCACGTGAGCTAGACTGTTTCTGCTATCTGAAGGAGTTTGTTTTTTGCTTAGTCTTCCTCTTCTGGGAGCTAGAGTTCTCACAATCTTCCATCAGACTATTTGTAACAATATATGAGCATCTTCTACTCTTGCCACCAGGACACAAGAAGATACTAAAGGCCCTACCAGAGCACCCATAGAAACTGAGACCATGAAGGTACATGGAATATGAAAAAAATTCTGTAATTGTAGTTGGTGATGACAAGGAGAGTGTCCATTTGTACTTCAAAATTCCTTTCCCCTTGAAATAGCATTATACTGTAATAACATACCTGTGTAAAACTCAGTTATCTAGAAAAATCCTCCTATTCAAACCACAACCAGGGATCAAGCAGTAAGCAGATGGCTTCTAAACTGCCAGGAAATATGCATCTCAACTATTGGGAAAGCAATTCATAAATGCACTGATTACCAGGGTACCTGGATGGCTCAATCATTTGAGCGACCGACTTCAGCTTAGGTCATGATCTCACAGTTTGTGAGTTCATGCCCCCACTGGGCTCACTTCTGTCAACACAAAGCCCACTTCAGATCTTCTCTCTCTCTCTCTCTCTCTCTCTCTCTCTCTCTCTCTCTGCCTCTCCCCTGCGCTCTCTTTCTTTCTCTCTCAAAAATAATAAAAAAAATTGGGGGGAAAAAAGCACTGATTACCTGTTTATTCTGTTTGTACACGATTCTGATTAGTTTTAGCAAAATGTCAAGCCTGTAGCAGATTATAAGCAGTAAACTTAATGGGAGTGGGAAAAACGTTACAGGTAAGTGAAATGAAATCTAATAGTTGCTATCAAGATAAAAGAAAAAGAAACATTTAAGAAAGTTTACAAATTCATAAACCAACCACAATGAAACATTACTTTGCATCTGCAAGAATGGTTAAAATTAAAAATATTGACAATATCAAGTATACCAAGAATGCACAACACTTGAATTCTCATACATTGCTTGTGGGAGTATCAAATGGTCCAGTCATTCTGGAAAATAGTTTAGCAGTTTTCCACAACAAATACATACCATGTAACTCAGAAGTTCTACCCTTTGGTGTTTGCCTAAGAAAAATGGAAACATATGTCCCCAGAAAGGCTCATACAGGAAACCTCATATTAGCTTTATTCCTAATAGCCCTAAATTGGAATCAACCCAAATGTCTCTCAGTAGGTGAATACATTAAAAATAGTGTCATGTCCATATAATAAAACACTATTAAGCAGTAAAAAAGAAAGATCCACCCATACCCAAAACAACATGGATGAGTTGCACAGACATGTTGAAAAGGAGAAACGATACACAAAAATCATTTGGTCATATTGTATGATTCCATATATTTGACGTTCTAGAATAAGAAATACTAAGCTGCGGTGACAGAAAGCAAAATATTGCGTTCCTGTAATAGGGGATAGACCTGAAGAATAACTGCAAGGGGCACAAGGGAAATTTGTGGGGTGATGGAAATATACTATACCTTGATTTTGGTAGTGGTTACAAAGATGTATATATTTTTCAAAACTACTCAAACTGTATGCTTAAAATGTGTACATTTTGCTGTATATAAATTATAGCGCAGACTTTCATAAGGCACAAAAATTTGCAAAGGAAAAACCTCTAGAGGATCCCCCTTCTGCAGGATAAAGCCCAAATTCCTTATCATGATATCTGGCCCTTAATGAGCCATTTTTTTTTGCCATTGCTCCCACCTCCTACCACTTATTCTAAGGTACTTGTATTTTCTCTTTCCTCTGAACCTCTAAACGCAATGCTCTCTATGCCTGGAATTCTTTTTGCCTTCTCATTCTCCAGTGAATCTTCACAATCCATCAGGACTCAGATAGCACCTCCTCCAAGACATTTTATTCACTCCTAATCTATATTAGATGTTTTTCTCTTGCTCTCAGAGAGCTATATACTTTTCTGTATCAAAGCATGTATTGCTCTGTAATATAATTGCAATTTTAAATTTAAATTTTATTTTTATTTATTTTTTATTTAAACCCAAGTTGGTTAATATATAGTGTAATATCAGTTGGTCCGAGGGTTGTGGGTTATCGTTAAGCTGATTAATATGTAGTGTAATATCGGTTTCAGGAGTAGGATTTAGTGACACATCACTTAAATATAGCACCCAGTGCTTATCCCTAGACGTGCCATCTTTAATGCCCATCACCCATTTGGCCCATTTCCCACTCAATACTCCTCCAGCAGCCCTATATTTAACAGTCTTTTATGGTTTGCCTCCCTCTATGTTTTTATCTTATTTTTCCTTCCCTTCCCTATGTTCTCTGTTTTGTTTCTATTTTTTTTTTAATGTTTAGTTTGAGACAGAGTCTGACAGGGTGTAGGGGGGAAGGAGCAGAGGGAGGGAGACAGAAGATCTGAAGCCAGCTCTGTGCTGACAGCAGAGAGCCAAATATTGGGCTCACACCCACAAACTGTGAGATAATGACCTAGCTAAAGTTGGTCACTTAGTTAATAGAGCCACCTAGGTACCCCCATCAGTTTTGTTTCTTATATTTCACAAATGAGTGAAATCATATGCTATTTATCATTCTCTGACTGATGTATTTCACTTAGCATAACATTCTCGAGTTCCATCTACATTGCTACAAATGTCCAGATTTCATTCTTTCTCATTGTCATGTAGTATTTCATTGTACAGATAAACCACATCTTCTTGATCCATTCATTAGTTGATGGACATTTAGGCTCTTTCCATGATTTGGCTATTGTTGAAAGTGCTACTAAGAACATTGGGGTACATGTGCCCCTTTGCATCACCACGTCTGTATCCCTTGGGTAAGTAAATCCCTAGCAGTACTATTGCTGGGTCATAGAGGAGTTCTATTGTTAATTTTCTGAGGAACATCCACACTGTTTTCCAGAGTGGCTGCACTTTTAGATTTTGGATACTAGGACTTTATCAGATATGTCATTTGCAACTATCTTTCCCCATTCCGTTGGTTGCCTACTAGTTTTATTGATTCCTTTGCCATGCAGAAGCTTTTTATCCTGAAGAAGTCCCAATAGTTCATATTTTCTCTTGTTTCCCTTGCCTTTGGAAATGTGTCGGGTATGAAATTGCTGTGGCTGAAGTCAAGGAGGCTGTTTCCTGCTTTCTTCTCTAGGGTTTTGATGGTTTCCTGTCTCACATTCAGGTTCTTGAGCCCTTTTGAGTTAATTTTTGTGTATCGTGTAAGAAAGTGGTCTAGTTTCATTCTTCTTCATGTTGCTGCCAGTTCTCCCAGTAGCAGCTGTTAAAAAGGCTGTCTTTTTCAAATGGATACTCTTTCCTGCTTTGTCGAAGATTAATTGGCCATACATTTGTGGGTGCAATTCTGGGTTTTCTGTTCTATTCCATTGGTCTATGTGTCTGTTTTTGTGCCAATACTATACTCTCTTGATGATGACAGCTTTGTATTAGAGGCTAAAGTCTGGGATTGTGATGCCTCCCGTTTTGGTGTTCTTCACTATTACTTTGGCTATTCGGGGTCTTTTGTGGTTCCATACGAATTTTAGTATAGTGTGATCTAACTTTGAGAAGAGTGCATGTGCAATTTTGATTAGCATTGCATTGAATATGTAAATGGTCTTTATTAAGAAAGGATGCTATATTTTGTCATATGCTTTTTCTGCATCTATTCATAGGATCAAGCATTTTTCATCTTTTCTTTTGTTGGTGTGATGTATCACATTGATTTGAGAATATTGAACCAGCCCTGTAACCCAGAAATGAATCCCACTTGGTCATGGTGGATAATTCTTTTTATATTCTGTTGATTTTGATTTGCTAGTATCTTGTTGAGGAATTTTGCATACATATTCATCAGGGATTTTGACCTGTAATTCTCTTTTTTTACTGGGTCTCTGTCAGGTTTGGAAATCAAAGTGATTCTGGCTTCATACAAAGAGCCTGGAAGATTTCCTTCCATTTCTATTTTTTGGAACAGTGTGAGAAAAATGGGTATTAACTCTGATTTAAATATCTGGTAGAAATCCCCAGGGAAGCCATCTGGCCCAGGGCTCTTATTTGTTCAGAGATTATTGATAACTGATTCAACATCTTCACTAGTTATGGGTCAGTTCAGATTTTCGGGGTTTTTTTCTTATTTGGAAGGGGGTTATTTATTTATTTACTTATTATTTTTTAAACAGTTTATTGTGAAATTGGTTTCCATACAACACCCAGTGCTGTTCTCCATAAGTGCCCTCCTTCATCACCACCACCTCTTTCCCCCCTCCCCTTTCCCCGTCATCCCTCAGTTCATTTTCAGCATTCAATAGTCTCTCAAGTTTTGCATCCGTCTCTCTCCCCAACTCACTTTCCCTCTTCCCCTCCCCCTGGTCCTCCATTAGGATTCTCCTGTTTTCCTGTTAGACCTATGAGTGCAAACATATGGTATCTGTCCTTCTCTGCCTGACTTATTTTGCTTAGCATGACACCCTCAAGGTCCATCCACTTTCCTACAAATGGCCATATTTCATTCTTTCTCATTGCCATGTAGTACTCCATTGTGTATATATACCACATCTTCTTGATCCACTCATCAGGTGATGGACATTGAGGCTTTTTCCATGTTTT
>NC_043717.1:50774651-50776366 GCF_006229205.1 Suricata suricatta
AGAAGTGTCTGTTTATGTCTTCTGCCTATTTTTTCACTGGGTTATTTGTTTTGTGAGTGTGAAGTTTGGTGAGATCCTTGTATATTTTAGATACTAGCCCTTTATCTGATGTGTCATTTGCAACTATCTTTTCCCGTTCTGTCAGTTGCCTATTAGTTTTCTTGATTGTTTCCTTTGCAGTGCAGAAGGTTTTATCTTGATGAAGTCCCAGAGTTCAGATTTGCTTTCATTTCCTTTGCTTTGGTGATGTGTTGAGTAGGAAATTGCTATGGTTGAGGTCTAGTAGGTTTTGTCCTACTTTCTCCTCGAGGGTTTTGATGGTTTCCTGTCTCACTTTCAGGTCCTTCAGCCATTTTGAGTTTATTTTTGTGTATGGCGTAAGAAAGTCGTCTTGTTTCATTCTTCTGCCTGTTGCTGTCCAGTTCTCCCAACACCACCTGCTAAAGAGGCTTTCTTTTTTCCATCGTATACTCTTTCCTCCTTTGTTCAAAATTAATTGGTCATACATTTGTGGGGCCACTTCTGGGTTCTCTATTCTATTCCATTGGTCCATGTGTCTGTTTTTGTGCCAATACCATACTGTCTTGATGATGACAGCTTTGTAGTAGACGTTAAGGTCTGGGATTGTGATACCTCCTATTTCAGTTTTCTTGAATATTCCTTTGGCTATTCGGGGTCTTTTGTGGTTCCATACGACTTTGAGGATAGTTTCTTCTAGCTTTGATAAGAATTTAGGTGCAATTTTGATGGGGATTGCACTGAATGTGTAGATTGCTTTGGGTAGTAATGCAATTTTCACAATGTTTATTCTTCCGATCCATGAGCAGAGAATGTGTTTCCATTTCTTGGTGTCGTCTTCAATCACTTTCATAAATTTTCTATTGTTTTCATCATATATGTCTTTTACATCCTTGGTTAGTTTTACTCCTAGGAATTTTATGGGGTTTTGTGCAATCGTGAATGGATCAGTTTTTTGATTTCTCTTTCGGCTGCTTCATTTTTGGTGTATAGGAATGCGACTGATTTCTGTACATTGATTTTGTACCCTGCAACTCTACTGAGTTCATTGATCAGTTCTAGACTTCTGGTGGAGTCTGCCGGGTTTTCCATGTAGAGTATCATATCATCTGCGAAAAGTGTAAGTTTGACTTCTTCCTTGCCAATTCTGATGCCTTTTATTGCCTTTTGTTGTCTGATTCCTGATGCTAGGACTTCCAGGACTATGTTAAACAACAGTGGTGAGAGTGGGCACCCCTGTCATGTTCCTTATCTCTGGGGGAAACCTCTCGGTGTTTCCCCATTGAGGATAATATTGGTTGTGTGTTTTTCATAAGCGGTTTTTATAATATTTAAGTAAGTTCCTTCTATTCCGACTTTCTCATGGGTTTTTATTATGAAAGGGTGCTGTATTTTGTCAAATGCTTTTTCTGCATCTATCGACAGGATCATATGGTTTTTATCCTTTCTTTTGTGAATGTGATGGATCACATTGATGGATTTGTGAATATTGAACCAGCCCTGTAACCCAGGAATGAATCCCACTTGATCATGGTGGATAATTCTTTTTATATGCTGTTGAATTCGATTTGCTAGTATCTTGTTGAGTATTTTTGCATCTGTATTCATTAAGGATATTGGTCTGTAGTTCTCTTTTTTGGCTGGGTCCCTGTCTGGTTTGGGTATCAAGGTGATGCTGGCTTCGTAGAATGAGTTTG
>NC_043717.1:50776466-50782152 GCF_006229205.1 Suricata suricatta
GCTAGTATCTTGTTGAGTATTTTTGCATCTGTATTCATTAAGGATATTGGTCTGTAGTTCTCTTTTTTGGCTGGGTCCCTGTCTGGTTTGGGTATCAAGGTGATGCTGGCTTCGTAGAATGAGTTTGGAAGCTTCCCTTCTATTTCTATTTTTTGGAATAGTTTGAGAAGAATGGGTATGAGCTCTGCTTTAAATGTCTGGTAGAATTCCCCTGGGAAGCCATCTGGCCCTGGGATTTTATTCATTGGGAGATTTTTGATAATGGATTCAATTTCTTCACTGGTTATTGGTCTGTTCATGCTTTCTATCTATTCCCGTTTGAATTTTGGCAGTGCATGTCCATTTAGGAATTTGTCCATTTCTTCTAGATTGTCCAGTTCGTGGGCATATAATTTTTCATAGTAATCACTGATGATTGCTTGTATTCCTAAGGGATTGGTTTTACTAGATCCTTTTTTATTCATGATTTTGTCTATCTGGGTGCTCTCTCTTTTCTTTCTGAGGAGCCCAGCTAGAGGTTTATCGATTTTGTTTATTTTTTCAAAGAACCAACTCTTCGTTTCATTGATCTGCTTGACTGTTCTTTTGGATTCTATATTGTTTATTTATGCCCTGATCTCTATTATTTCTTTTCTTCTGCTGGGTTTGGGGTGCTCTTGCTTCATCCCTTCTAGTTCCAGTAGGTGCTCTGTTAAATTTTGAATTTTCGCTTTTTCTAGTTTGTTGAGATTGGCCTGGATTGCAATATACTTTCCTCTTAGGACTGAGATTTTAGATTGTTGTATTTTTGTTTTTATTGGTTTCCATATATTTTTTAATTTCTTCTCTAATTGCCTGATTAACCCCATCATCCATTAGTAGGGTGGTTTTTAACCTCCAGATTTATAGAAGTATTCCACACGTTTTCCTGTGGTTAATTTCAAGTTTCATAGCATTGTGATCTGAAAGTGTGCATGGTGTGATCTCTATTCATTTATACTTGTGAAGGGCTGCTTTATGCCCAAATATGTGATCTATCTTGGATAATGGTCCATGTGCACTCGAAAAGAAGGTGAATTTCCTATCTTCAGGATGCAGAATTTTAACTATATCTATCAGTTCCATATTTTTCCAATATGTCATTCTGGTCCATTGCTTCTTTCGTGATTTTCTCTCTGGTTAATCTATCCATTGCTGTCCGTGGAGTATTAAAGTCCCCTGCAATTAGCACGTTCTTGTCAATAAGATTATTTTTTTCTGTGATTGTTTATGTATTTGGGCGTTCCTGAATTTGGTGCATAGATGTTTATAATAGTTAGCTCTTCCTGATGAAGAGACCTTGTAATTATTATATAATGTCCTTCTTCATCTCTTGTTACTACCTTTACTTTAAAGTC
Source organism: Suricata suricatta (assembly GCF_006229205.1). NCBI lineage: Eukaryota > Metazoa > Chordata > Mammalia > Carnivora > Herpestidae > Suricata > Suricata suricatta. The sequence goes on from NC_043717.1 coordinate 50,777,843, forward strand.
CAGTTTGTCTGATATAAATATGGCTACTCGGCTTTCTTTTGGCTTCCAGTCGCATAATAAATGTTCCTCCATCCCTTTACTTTAAACCTGAAGGTGTCTGCAGGTCGAAAATGAGTCTCTTGTAGACAGCAAATAGATGGGTGTTGGTTTTTTATCCATTCTGCTACCCTGTTTCATTTGGTTGGAAAATTCAGTCCATTTACATCCAGTGTTATTATTGAAAAATGTAGGTTTAGAGTCAATGTGTTCTCCATATAATTCATGTTTATAGTGGTGTCTCTGGCAGCTTATATTCTTTGCAACATTTCCCTCATAGAGTCCCTCTTCGGATTTCTTGTAGGGCTGTTTTGGTGGTCATGAATTCTCTCAATTTTTTTAAATTTGGGAACACCTTTATCTCTCCTATTTTGAATGACAGGCTTGCTGGATAACGGATTCTTGGCTGCATGTTTTTTCTGTTCATCACATTGAAGATTTCCTCCCGTTCCTACCTGGCCTGCCAAGTTTCATTAGATAGGTCTGTAACCACTCTGATAGGTTTCCCTTTGTATTTTAGGGCCCTTTTCTCCCTAGCTGCTTTCAGAATTCTCTCTTTATCTTTATATTTTGCCAGTTTCACTATGATATGTCGTGCCAAAGGCTGATTCAAATTACGTCTTAAGTGCGTTCTTTGTGCCTCTTGCATTTGAATGTCTATTTCTTCTCCCAGATTTCCGAAATTCTCAGTTATAATTTGGTCTAGTATCCCTTCAGGACCTTCCTCTCTGTCTTCTTCCTCAGGAATTCCTATGATATGAATATTGTACCGTTTGATTGTATCACTCAAGTCTCGAATTCTTTCCTGCTCCTGGATTAATTTCTCTCTCTTATTTTCAGCTTCCTCTTTTGCTATAACTATATCTTCTAATTCACTTATTCTTCTCTCTGCCTCGTCAATCCTTGAGGTGGGTGCCTCCATTTTGTTATTCACGTCATTTATAGCCTTTTTTTAACTCATCACACCTATTTTCAAAGTGCCTCGTCATTATCTCAGTTGCTTCCTTGATGCTCTTTTCAACCCCAGCAATTAATTTTATGACAAGTTTTTTAAATTTTTGATCTGGTATGTTTTCTAGGTCTGCCTTGAGCAGTTAGTGGCTGTGACTTCTTCCTGGAGGTTCTTCAGGGGAGAGTTGCTTTGTGTTGTGATTTTTGCTAGTTTTCTGTCTCTTGTCAGCTTTTAAAGCTCATTGTGCACTGTGCACCTGTTAATATTGCTCTGTTAAAGGAGGCTTTTTGACTGTCCAGGGCCTATCGTTTCAGGAAATATTCTTTTAATGGTGTCTCTCAGTTTCTCTTGTTGTGCCTTTGAATATTTTATTTCCCTACTCAGCAATATTTGGGACTCGCTGGAATGCACACTTTGGCTTTTTTCTTGGTGTAGCCCTTAGAAGGAAAACAGACAGTCAAACACAGAGGGAACAGAAGCACACAAACGCACAGACAAATCAAACAAACAAACACATTAAAAGGGGGAAATAAAAGAAATAAAATGGAGAGGAAAGAGATGAAAAGAAGAGAAGGAAAAAATATAAATTGAGTAAGAGACAATAGAGGACAATGGACAGTCTAAAAGTGTTTGACCAGTTGAGGGGCGTGGTAAGGATGAGATACAGGAGAATATATCTGGATTGCAAGAAGGTAAAAAAAGGGAGAAAGGAGAAAGAAATATGCGGATTAAAAATTTTTAAAGATTTAAGTATAAAAAGTAATAATAATAAAAAATAAGTATAAAAAGGAAGAGAAAAAAGAAAAAAACATGAAGAAAAAAAAGAAAAAGGAAAAAATAAATGGTAGCTCCCCCTCGTGGATAGGCATGGTTTGGTGTGGGAGGTCTCGTAGGCTGCTCTCAGAGGGTCCGCTTTGGTGTCTGCAGAGAGTAGAATGGCGGCATGCCAAGCTCCACTGGAACTACACACTGTAGGCCACTTTAATGAATCCGATCTCCTTGTGCTGTGATTGAGACATATTGTATTTTCCAGGCCTGCCTTGGTTCAAAGTTCTAGTCCATGCAGTTTTTTGCTACCACAGATGACATATATTTGCTTTGGTGGTTGGCTTCTTAGGGGGAGAGATCAGTTTGTCTTGGCTCAGGCAAGGATTTCGGCGGCCCCTGCCTGAGGCAAGGTGCGCACCAGGAGATGACGTGCAACCCCTCACAGACACAACTAAGGATACCCAACCCCCAGCAGGGATCACGATCATGTTGGGGGAGGGATGAGTTTCTCTTGGTGCCAGCTGGGATTCGCACTGCTGCTGCCGAGGGGCCAGGCGCTGCCAGAAACGAGCTCCGGCCTCCACCGCCACAAACTCCCTGCCGGGATTCCATTGGGTTGGAAGCTATTTTTTTCCTTGTTGGCACCTGGGATTCGGGATTCGCGTGGCCAATGGTGGGGGCTAGATGCACCTTGGAAATGAGGTGCGTGCTCCCTCTCCCGCAGCCGAGGTCCAAATGAGCGCCCCTGGCGCCACAGCCACAGCTGCTGACTTCCCGCCAGGATGGCGCAGGGCTGGAAGCTGTTCGTTCTCTTTTGCCACCCAGGTTCGGGATTCGCACTGCCCAGCAGTTATATATGGAGTGAGAGTTTCTCCAAGTGCAGTTAAACCTTCTTTATCTCTTCCCCAGAGACAGTACTATGAGCGTGTTCATTTTCTCTGTCTCTTCGCTTTGTCTCTCGGGCTCCATGCACTTGCCCCACGTTGGGCTGGGGCTCCCGCCTCCCCTGCCCGTCTGGGGCTAGCCCGTTTTCCAATCTCCCCAGTTCGCACTCACTCACTCAGGTATCTTTGAGGTTCTCTTCTCTCTGGAGTCCGTATTTTCTCTTTCTGCTCTTGCAGATGGGAGTAATGTCCTTCTCAGTTTGATAGATGTGGCAGACGAAGTTTACAGAACTCCCCTTTTCTCCACCATCTTGGCTCCTCCTCCCGGTTTAGATTCGCTATCACTTCCCGTTTGAATTTTGGTAATGCGTGTGTGTTGAGGAATTTGTCCAATTGCTCTAGGTTGTCCAGTTTGTTGGCATATACTTTTTCATAGTATTCCCTGATGATTGCTTGTATTTCTGAAGGATTGGTTGTAATAGATCCACTTTCATTCATGATTTTATCTGTTTGTGTGCACTCTCTTTTCTTTCTGAGGTGCCTGGCTAGAGATTCATCAATTTTGTTTATTTCAGAGAACCAACTCTTGGTTTCATTGATCTATTCAACTGTTTTTTTTTTTTGGATTCTATATTGTTTATTTCTGCCCTGATCTTTATTATTTCTTTTCTTCTTCTGAGTTGGGGGTGTTCTTGCTGTTCTGCTTCTAATTCCTCTAGGTGCACTGTTAGATTTTGTATGTGTGCTTTTTCTAGTTCCTTAAAATATGGTGGTTTGTAACATTCTTTCCTCTTAGGACTGTCTTTGCTGTATCCCAAAGACTTTGGATTGTTGTTGTATTTTACTTTCATTTGTTTCTATATATCTTTTAATTTCTTCTCTAATTCCCTGGGTGGCCAATTCATTCTTTAGTAGGGTGGTTTTTAACCTCCATGTTTTTAGAGATTTTCCAGACTTTTTCTTATAATTGGTTTCAAGATTCATAGTATTGTGATCTGAAAGTGTGCATGGTATAATCGCAATTCGTTTATATTTATGGAGAGCTGTTTTATGCCCCAGTATGTGATCTATCTTGGAGAATGTGCCATGTGCACTCAAGAAGGTGGTGAATTTCCTAGCTTCAGGATGCAGAGTTCTAAATATATCTATCAATTCCATCTGTTCCAATGTGCCATTCAGGTCCATTGTTTCTTTAGTGATTTTCTGTCTGGTTGATCTATTCATTGCATTAAGCAGAGAATTAAAGTCCTGTGCAATTATCACATTATTATCAATAAGATTGTTTCTGTTTATGATTAATGATTTTATGTATTTTGGTGTTTCCAGATTTGGTGCATAGACATTTAAAATTATTAGCTCTTCCTGATGGATAGACCCTGTAATTATTATATAATGCCCTTCTTCATCCGTTGTTACTGCCCTAACTTTAAAGTGCAGTTTGCTGGACAACACAGAAGAAATGGACAAATTCCTAAATGGACATGCACTGCCAAAATTCAAACGGGAAGAGATAGAAAGCATGAACAGACCAATAACCAGTGAAGAAATTGAATCCATTATCAAAAATCTCCCAATGAATAAAATCCCAGGGCCAGATGGCTTCCCAGGGGAATTCTACCAGACATTTAAAGCAGAGCTCATACCCATTCTTCTCAAACTATTCCAAAAAA
>NC_043717.1:50782252-50817253 GCF_006229205.1 Suricata suricatta
GAATGCTGAGAATGAACTGAGGGTTGAGGAGGAAGGCGGAGGGGGGAAAAGAGGTGGTGGTGATGGTGGAGGGCACTTAAGGGGAAGAGCACTGGGTGTTGTATGGAAAACAATTTGACAATAAAATATTATGGAGAAAAAAAACCAAATCTGAGTGTGACTTAGGAATGCTTGAATAAAATGATCTACATGTTGATACTAAAAAATAAAAAAATAAAAAAAAAATAAAGTCCAGTTTGTCCGATATAAGTATGGCTCTCCAACTTTCTTTTGACTTCCAGTGTCATGATAGATATTTCTCCATTCCCTTTCAATCTGAAGGTGTCCTCAGGTCTAAAGTGAGTCTCTTGTAGACAGCAAATAGATGGATCTTATTCTTTTTTATCCATTCTGCTACCCTGTGTCTTTTGATTGGAGCATTTAGGAGCATTTAGTCCATTTACATTCACCATTATTATTACAAAATATGGGTTTAGATTCATTGTGTTTTCTATAGGAGTCATGCTTATATTGGTTTCTCTGTTACCTTGTGTTCCTTAAAACAATTCCCTCATAGAGTGCCCTTTACAATTTCTTGTAGGACTGGTTTAGTGGTGACGGATTTCTTCAATTTTTGTTTGTTTGGGAAAGCCTTTATCTCTCCTTCTAATCTTAATGACAGGCTTGCTAACTAAAGGATTCTTGGCTGCATATTTTTTTCTGTTCATCACATTGAGGATTTCCTGGCATTCTTTTATGGCCTACTAAGTGTCAGTAGATAGGTCTATAACCACTCTGATAGGTTTCCCTTTTTATGTTAGGGCCTTTTTATCCCTAGCTACTTTCAGAATTCTCTCTTTATCCTTATATTTGGTCAGTTTCACTATGATATATCATGCAGAAGATTGATTCTAGTTATGTCTGAGGGGGGTCCTCTCTGCCTCTTGGATTTCAATGTCTGTTTCCTTCCCCAGATTGGGGAAGTTCTCAGCTATAATTTGTTCAAGTACCTCTTCAGCACCTTTCTGTCTATTCTTCTGGAATTCCTATGATATGGATATTGTTCTGTTTGTTTTTATTATTCAGTTCTCAAAATCTCCTTTCATGTACCTGGATCAGTTTATGTCTCTTTTTCTTGGCTTCCTCTTTTTCTATAACTGTGTCTTTTAATTCACCTATTCTCCTCTCTGCCTCTTGAATCTGTGTAGTGGCCACCTCCATTGTATTATGCACTTACTTTATAGCATTTTTAATTCATCACGACTATTTTTAAGGCCCATAATCTTTGTAACAATAGTTTCTCGATGTCTTCCATGCCCTTTTCAAGCCCAGCAATTAATTTTATGACAATTGTTCTAAATTCTTGCTCCATTATGTTGCTTATATCTGTTTTGAGCAATTCTGTAGCTGTGATTTCTTCCTGGAATTTCTTTAGAGGGGAATTTTTCCGATTCATCATTTTGGCTACCTCTCTGTCTCTTGTAAATTTTAAAAGTTTGTTATGCACCCTGCACCTGTGAGTTCTGCTATATGAAGGAGGTTCATAGACCGTCCATCGCCTGTCCATTCAGGAAGTGTTCTTTTAATGGTGTCCCATGGTCTCTCTTCTTGTGCCTTTGGTTATTTTATTTCCCTTCTCATAGTTATATTTGGGACTCTCCACCATGTGTGCTTTGGTTTGTTTCTTGACGTAGCCCTGTAAAGGAGTACAGACAGACAAACAAACAGGGAACATAAACATGCACACACAGAAACAAATCAAAGAAGAAAGCAAACTTAAAAAAACAAAAGAAACCAGAGAACAAAAACAACAAAAGACAAAGGGCAATGTAAAAGCAACGTACCAGAAATCCCAGCTACAATAAGAAGCAGCGTGCAGGTAGTTGTGATGGAAGAGCATGTACAAAGAGAGAAATGACAGGGGTGGGGAGAAAGAGAAACTTAACATTGACCAGGCAGAGAGACTAAAAGGCTTAATTTGGAGATAGAAAAAGGAGAATACAGCAGGAGGTGAGGAGAAAAATAAAAGATAATGTTACCCAGAGAAACTATGTAGTCTAATTATTTCATAGAGAGAGAAAGGAAGGTAATGATGGAGGTGTAGAACATGCAACAAGAGAATGGATTAATTATGCCTGTTTTAGCAAACCTGTAACCAGAATACCCCATCCAGTGGAGGGAAGAGATAAGAATGAGATAAGGGAGAATGTATCTGAATAGCAAGAATTGATGTAGAGTTAATCTCGGCAATGCATCAATGCTGGTCTTGGGAGAGGGGCCCTCTATTTCCGCAGCATGTCTCCTGTAAGAAAGCAGCTACCCAGCGCAAATTGGCGTGGTTTGATTAGGTGGTTCTCACTTCCACTGTAGGTCCCTAGGACTGCTCCATGAGGCCCAGGCTTGGTGGTTGTAGGGAGAGAAATTGCGAACCCCCAGTCTCTTCTTGAATCAGGTGTTCCAAAGCACTACTTTGGGTCTCATCTCACTGTGCTGCGGGCGTAGCTAAAGTGGGCCATGTTCTATGTCCCACACACAGCAGCATTTCAGGGTCTTACTCTTTGTGCATGAATGATACCACCTGAAATGTAATCCCACAAACCAGGGCACTTCCTAGCAGGGGCCCAAGCAGGGGACTGAGCAGGGGACTGGTTCCTCCTGATGCCAACTCCATCCCTTGTGTACCATCTATCCCAGAGGGATCTTTTGGGACCCAGGGCCCTTCCGAACAGGGGACTGTGCAGGGGACTTGTTCCTCCTGATACCGACTGCGTCCCTACCCAGCCCAGAGAAGGCTCCACAGTTAGAGATGGGATCTCTCTCCAAAAGCCCTGCAGTTAGATATGGGATGATAGGATCCCTCTCCATCCCAGGCTGAGGTTTTTCTCTTCTCCAGGTACAGTTCTACACTTTCCCAGCTGCTCTCTCTCTTCCCTTTGTCTCTCCGCAGAATGGGCTCCCTCCCATCCATGCCTCCGTGTCCCAGCCCATTTTTATCTTCCCCAGTTCACAATCACATTCCTATGAGACTTTCTTCTTAGTGGACTCTGTCTCTTCCTCCCAGAGTCTTGAGGTTCAGAGTCCTTTGGCTTCAGCTTTTCTTTTTTTAAGAGATGCAGGCGGAAGTACGGAACTCCCTACTACTCCGCCTTCTTGCCCCTCCTCTGGTAAAATCCATTTTAAATTCCAGTCAAGTGTTTTAAAAGTACTGCTCAGTTGAACTGTGGAAATTGCTGATATTCAAGCATTTTGATTACAAAAAAAAGGCAATTTCTTATAAGTCAACCTAAATGTTTTTTAAATACAACCCTCTGGCAAGTTGGGAGTTATCTATACATTTACTTATTAATTTTATATTTAATATGTGAATATATTCTTCAAGGAACTCACCATGTATGGTAAGGCTGTTGGGTGTTCTATGTCAACGTGTATCACAGGATTTTGAAAAAAGTTTGTATAGAATGTTAGGTCTCTTTTAAGTCCTACCCATTCTTTTTCCAGTTAATCAGAGATGCAGCAGATATGAGGATTTTGGAATTCTTTGAACTGACACTCGGGTGAAAATGCAGATTTATATCTTTTTCAACTCACAAACTAATCAGTATATTTTGAATATTAATTTTTATTATAGTAATAGCTAGCATTTATTGAATATATATTAAGTGCTGGGTACTTTACTAACCCTACAACTACATTATTAACAAAGTACTATTATTATCCCTATTTACAGATGAGAAAATTAAAGTTTAAGTAAGTTGTCCAAGGTTACACAACTATAAATGTCAGAATCTGGATTAGAATCACTCTTAAACCTATTACTCTGTCCACAGTTTACCTCAAGCACATTTTTTTAACCACTAAGAAGTACTCATGTTGTAAGATTATGACTGACTTAAATAAGTATATATTTAAGCTATGATTATCATTAGTGTAACCAGGCCTATTCATGTATGAAACATTGTATTATTATGAGAGATCATCATAAGGCAGTAGAGAATAAGTACCAAAATGAGTTTTATAGACCGCGAGTACTGTAGGAGTCCTTTAAGAGTCTTGGAAAGGGAAAGACTAATTGTGTGCTTTGTCCTGGCTAAATCCCAGAAGAACGTGGACAAAACTCAGAATATCCGATTATAATTAGAGGCACAGCGTTCTGGGAAAAAACAAAAGTCCAGCACAAATAGGAATGTGGAGAAGTTATGGATGTATAATATTGACGTTCAAGAGGGAGGAGCAAACTTAAGTCTAATTCTGAGCAGACATCAATATAGTATGTGAAGGAAGTTGGAAATTTGTGATTGGGCTCTATAAACCTCAGAACTATGTGGAGACGTGGGACTTGAAGGATCATTTACTAGATATTTGTAGCAGATGAGAGGGGATACAGATTCAGAGATTAACCAAAATTTCATGGTTGGAATGATTGGCATAATGCATCACAAGTAAAAGGATTTATACAGTGGAAAAGAAGATGGACTCAGGCTGTAGACGCAGTGAATTTAAGGTGAAGGTAGACTGTCTACAGAAAGCCAGTTTTTCATGTTGGCTATGGTTGACTAGAGTCAACCTTTGACTCATTTACTTTTTTTTTTTTTTTTTTTGGTAGATGGCCCTTCTGAATTTCTTCTTCCCTGAAGAAAGATCATACTCTGAAGAGGAAAGTAGGCATGTTCGCCGTAATAAAAGAAGCAAAAGCAGTGAAGGAGCAGATGGTAAGTCTATTTGGGTGATCTATTATCGCATCTTATGATAAATGAGAGGTGCCTTTCTGAGAACTACCTTCTCAAGTGTGCTTTACTATCGCATATATTGTCTATAGACCAACAGTCACGGGCGATTTTTTTCCAGCCTAATCTATGAAGCTTGACATAAAGCTGATTATACAAGGATCCTCTTTCTTCCAATCCCAGATATTTTCAGTCCTTTCACAGTATATCTGAGAGCCATGGTAGCATTTATATCTCTCAAGATATAAATACACCCCATATCTGCTATGGCCAGTATTCAATCCTATTTTTGGAATTGACAGAGTATCACGGTGGCACTTACATGATGTTAATTACAGTGGTCATTAGGTCAATGTTTATATCAGCTACCATACTCAAAAATGAACTAGAGCTTTTAGAACTCATCTGTAAACTCCTTGAAGGCAGGGGTTCATTCTCTTCGCATAACTCGAGACTCTAGCCTAGTGTCTGGAAATTATTTGTGTTTTAATGTAAGTTGATGATATTGATTTCCCCTTCAGCTAGGTTATTACGTGCCATTAAAACCCTTCTTACTGAGGGTGAAACAGATTTGAGTTAACTGGCAGTACATTTTGTGGAGCACAGCAAAATATTGCACTAGGTCCTGGGCAGGGTCTTTGAATTGCTCTGTTTCAACATCACTCTGTCAAATAACAGAATGCACCTCTTTGGCACAGGAATTTGTAGAATGCAGAGCTCTGGACTGCTGCACAACCATCTGGATTTAAAGACAGCATGTATCTGGCTACATCTGCCAAAGATATATACTTGTGGGGAAGGGGGGTGTTACAAAACAATATGACTATATAAAGATGAAAATGAGATTTTTAAGCTGACATTTGTCAGTGTGAGTAAGGGCCAATGATGGAAGCAATTCCAGAAGGCATGAACTACTGAAGAAATGGAACCAAGAATTTGTCAGTAGGAACAAGAAGTAGAACTAAATAAAGTCTGAAAAGGACTCAGCACAAGGACTCTGTAATTAAACAGGAGAGTCAGAAAAATAAGATAAGCATGACAGTCTAGTCTCTGGAGGTGGCAGCATTATTGAGTCTGCAAATGGAAAACTGGAACAATGAGACCATTCTTGAGAGCAGACACTTTACATATAGTTGATGACTAAGTTCAAGTCTGGGAAATGCAGTCCATGAAGTAAAAGGCACCCATTACTCACATACTGCTTACAGCCAGTTTCCTGGAAGTCTTCAGAAGGCTATGTGGAAGCTGACAATTGAGAATTATTGTCCCTTTCCTCTTCTAATCATCTCACCCCTTCAATGCATGTAGGTGTCTCTATCTTCAGCTCTTCTCCTCAGGCTACTTCTAGAACCACCAAATCTTTCATATGCCCTGGTTGCTAAGAAAGAGAAGAAACAGGTGGCAAGAGCAATATCACCTTATGATCTTATGCAGTGGGCATGTTCTTCCCTTCTCCAAGTGGGAAGTCTAATAGATTCTAAAGTCTACCTCTTCATCTGGCCTCCTAAGTTTTTTCTTAAAGAAGGCTACTTCCTCCTTTTCCCCCAACCACTTTATCTGGATCTAGCTACCAGCATCTCTGCTACTGATGTTATTTACAGTGTTTATTCTGTTTTGATACAAAGTATTTTCCCTCTATGAACAAGGCTGAAACTTCTATTATTAATTTTTATCACTCCTTATCTCATTTCCTCCTGGTCTGATGGTCACTAGATTCCAGTCACTTTGTGTTGATGCCAAATTTCTCATACAATATCAGATACTTTAAAAAGTATACCTAGGAGGAATCCAAGAGCCCTTAGAGTTAGGAGTATAGAATGTCTAGAGGTCCTGGGATTGAATAGATTTCTAGCCTTTTACCTGGGAAGCTACAGAACCATTTCTTTGGGGGGGGGGTCCAATTACTTAAAGAATAAGGAGCCAATCCAAACATCCTTTACTTTTCAACCATTCCTATTACTCTATTGAGTGAGTGATATATATATTCAATGCATTTATCAAATATTTACTGAGAAAATATAGCACCTTATATAATTCTAGAATGGAAATGCCAAAAGGTTAGTGGTATTGTCTGTTTCGTTCATTTTTGTATCCTCATGGGTTAGAAAAGGACTTCGTACATAGTAGACCCTGTATTTTAAAAATTTTCTTTAATGTTTATTTGTTTTTGAGAGAGAGAGAGAGAGAGAGAGAGAGAGAGAGAGAGAGAGAGAGAGAGAGAGAGAGATATGAAAGCAGGGAGGTGCAGAGAGAGATGGAGTCACAGAATCCGAAGCAGACTCCAGGCTCTGAGCTGTCAGCACCAAGCCCGACACTGGGCTCAAAATTATGAACTGGAAGAACATGACCTGAGCTGAAGTCAGACGCTCAACCGAGTGAGCCACCCCTGTCCACCCATAGTAAACCCTTAATTCATATTTCTTATTTCCCTCAAAGTGTTTAACTTACACTGTAAAAAGGTGGACAATAAACAACATTGTTGGTAATGAGTTTTGTGGAGAGGAATATAGCAGGGCAAAAGGGAGAGAAGGCGATGGTGTATGCTGTAAAGTGATTGGGGAAGATCCTTCTCATAAGAGAATATTTGAGAAGAAACTTGAATGAAATGAAGGTGTGGGCCCTGCATATAATATTTTGAGGAGGAAAAGGAGAGAAGAAATAGTATAGAAAAATGCTCTGAAGCAGAAAATCTCCTGGTATTTTCTATAAAGATCAGTGTGGCTGGGAACAGAGTGAGTAAGAAAGAGAAGGAAGGAGATGAGATCAATTAGCAAAGTCAAACATAGGCCCTTGTCAGACAAGGTAAAGACTCTGACTTTTACACTGTGTGACATAGGGAACAATCGGAGGATTTTGAACAAAGGATTTACAAGATCTGACTTCTGTTTCAACAGACTCTCTCTGTCTATTTTATTGAAAATGGCTGCAAGGACTGTTAGAAATGCAAACCAGTGTAGCCATTGTGGAAAACAGTATGGAGGTTCCTCAAAAAGTTAAAAATAGAACTACCCAATGATCCAATAATCTCACTACTGGGTATTTACCCAAAGAATACAAGAACACTAATTCAAAGGGATACATACAGCCTTGTTTGTGGTAGCATTATTCACAACAGCCAAGATATGTCAGCTGCCCAAGTGTGCATCAATTGATGAATGTTTAAAAAATATCTGGTATGTGCGTGTGTGTGTATACATAATAGAATATTATTCAGCCGTAAAAAGAATGAAATTTGACATTTGAAATGACATAGATGGAGCTAAAGTTTATAATGCTAAGTGAAATAAGACAGAGAAAGATAAATACCATATGATTTCACTCATGTGAAATTTAAGAAAAAAATGAGCAAAGGAGAAAGAGAGACAGCCCAAGAAATAGACTATAGAAAACAAAGTGATAGCAGAGGGGAGGCAGGTGGGAGGAATGGGTGAAATAACTGATGGGGATTAAGGAGGACACTTGCCATGATGAACTCAGGGTGATGTATAGACTTTTGGAATCACTCTATTGTACAACTGAGAGAAAGATAACATTGTATGTTAACTATACTGAACAAATAAAAAATCTTCTTTGTGATGTTTTAAAAAAAATAAATACCTTAATAAAAAATAAATATATAAGAAAATAGACGCAGGGAGAAAGAGCAGAAGCAGGAAGACCTGTTAGGGGAATATACCAATAATTCAGGCAAGAGATGATGTTGGTTTAGTCCAGGGTGGGGACAATGTGAGTGGTGAGAAATTGGTCAGATGTTGGATAGATTTGAAAGGAATAGCTGACAGAATTATCAGATTGATTAGAAAAATGGTATGGAAAAGAAGAGCCAAGGATGACCCCACAGTTTTGGACTTAAGGTACTAGATTAGTAGAATTGCCATTTCTGAGACAGGAAAAAACAGAGGAAATGCAGGGTAAAAGGTTGCAGAGACAGAATCAAAAATTCAGTTAGGTGAAGATAATGGAACAGGAGATTTAGAATGGGTTTAATCTTAAGTGACTATGACCTTAATATAGATTGCTATATACATAAGATGTTATATATTAATCTACTGGCATGCACAAATCAAAAACCTATAATAGATACAAAAAATAAATAAAGGAACCCAAGCATATCACCAAATAAAGCCTTCAAACCACAAAGGAAGAGAGCAAGAGAAAAAGAACAGAAAATAACTTTAAAAACTCCACATAAAACTAGTAAAAAAATGGCAATAAGTATATACCTATTAATAATTACCTTGAATGTAAATGGTCTAAGTGCTGTAATCAAATGACATAGGGTGACTGAATGGATAAAAAAAAAATGCAATGCTGCCTGCAAGAGACTCACTTTAGATCTAAAGACTCAGGCAGACTGAAAGTAGAAGGATGGAAAAAATTTGTCATGCAAATGGAAGCAAAAAAGAAACTCAGATACCAATACTTCTATCAGACAAAACAGACTTAAAGACAAAGATTGTAACAAGAGACAAAGAAGGATATTATATAATGATAAAGAGAACAATCGAACAAAAGGATATAACAACTGTAAATATTTATGCATCCAATATGGGACTTCCTAAATACAAAAAGCAATGTTAACAGATGTATACACAAACTGACAATAATACAATAATAATATGAGACACTAACACCCAACTTACATCATTGTATAGATCACCCAATCAGAAAATTAACAAGGAAAAAATGGCTTTCAATGACACACAGAAAAAGATGGACCTAGTAGAACACCCCAACCTAAACAGTAGAATACACATTCTTTTCAAGTGCATATCAAATATTTTCCAGAAAAGGTCACATGTTAGGCCACAAAACAAGACTCAATAAGTTTACAAAGTTCAAAGTCAGACCATGCATCTCTTCTGACTGCAACACTATGAAATTCAAATCAATCACAAAAAAATCTAGGAAGAACACAAATACATGGAGGTTAAATAACATACTTGTGAACAATGAGTAAGTCAACCAAGAAATCAAGGAGGAAATTAAAAAGATCCATAAAGGCAGATGAAAATGAAAATACAATTATCCAAAATCTTTGGGATGCACAAAAGCTATGCTAAGAGGAAAGATTATAGGAATACAGGCCTACATCAAGAATCAAGAAAAATCTCAAATAAACAACTTAACCTTATACCTAATGGAGCTAGAAAAATAAAAACAATTAAATCCAAAGTCAGTAGAAGGAAGGAAGTAATAAAGACAAGAGCAGAAATAAATTAAATAGAGACAGAAAAACCAATACAAGAGATCATTGAAACTAGGAACTCATTATCTGAAAAGATCAACAGAATTGATAAACCTTTAGTTAGACTCATCAAAGAGAGAGTGAAGGTGGCACCTGGGTGGCTCAGTCAGTTAGGTGTCCAACTCTTGATTTTGGCTCAGGTCATGATCTAACAGTTATGAGATTGAGCCCCACATTAGGCTCTGCATTGGGCATGGAGCCTGCTTAAGATTCTCTTTCTCCCTTTCCCTCTGCCCCTCCCCATCTCTCTCTAAAACAAAAAAGACAAGCCTCTTTAGCAGATAATGCTAGGAGAACTGAACAGCAACATGCAAAAGAATGAAAGTAGACAACTTTCTTACATCATACACAAAAATAAACTCAAAATGGCTGTAGGACCTGAATGTGAGACAGGAAACCATCAAAACCCTAGAGGAGAAAGCAGGAAACAACCTCCTTCACCTCACCACAGCAACTTCCTACTTGACACATCCCCAAAGGCAAGGGACTCAAGAGCAAAAATGAACTATTGGGGCCTCATCAAGATAAAAATCTTCTGCATGGCCAAGGAAACAATCAATAAAACTGATAGGCAACCACTGGAATGGGAAAAGATAGTTGCAAATGACATATGGATAAAGGGCTAGCATCCAGAATCTATAAGAAACTCACCAAACTCCACATCCAAAAAATGAATAATCCAGTGAAGAAATGGGAAGAAGATATGAAAAGACACTTCCCCAAAGAGGACATCCAGATGGCCAACAGGCACATGAAATGATGCTCAGCGTCATTCATCATTAGGGAAATACAAATCAGTACCACACTGAGATACCACCTCACGCCAGTCAGAGTAGCTAAAATGAACAAATCAGGAGACTATAGAGGTTGGTGAGGATGTGGAGAAACGGGTACCCTCCTACACTGTTGGTGGGAATGTAAACTGGTGCAGACACTCTGGAAAACAGTGTGGAGGCTCCTCAAAAAATTAACAGTAGAACTCCGCTATGACTCAGCAATCGCACTGCTACGGATGTACCCAAGGGATACAGAAATTGTGATGCATAGGAGCACATGTACCCCACTGTTCATAATGGCACTTTCAACAATAGCCAAATCATGGAAAGAGCCTAAATGTCCATCACCTGATGAATGGATCAAGAAAATGTGGTTTATGTATACAATGGAATACTACATGGCAATGAGAAAGAATGAAATCTGGCCATTCATAGCAATATGGATGGACCTCGAGGGTGTCATGGTAAGTGAAGTAAGTCAGGCAGAGAAGGACACATACCATATGTTTTCACTCATAAGTCTAACCAGAGAAACTTAACAGAGGACCATGGGGAAGGGGAAGGGGAAAATATAGTTGGGGAGAGGGAGGGAGGCAAACCATGAGAGACTCTTGAATACTGAGAACAAACTGAGGGCTGATGGGTGAGGGGAAAAAAGGAAGGGGGTTATGGGCATGGAACAGGGGACTTGTGGGGATAAGCACTGGGTGTTATATGGAAACCAACTTGACAAACTATAAAAGAAAAAAATAAATAAAAGAAAAAAGAGAGAGAGAGAGAAATGACTTAAATAAATAAAATCAGAAATGAAGGACAAATAACAACCAGAACTAGAAAAATACAAAGAACTCTAAGAATATTATAGAAAAATTATATGCCAACAAATTGAACAACCTAGTAGAAATGGATAAATTCCCAGAAACATATAACCTTCAAAAACTGAAACAGGAAGAGTTACAAAATTTGAGTAACCAATATCTAGCAATGAAATTGAGTCAGTAAAAACACAAACAAACAAACAAACAACTCCCAACAAACAAAAGGCCAGGACCAAAGGGCTTCACAGGTAAATTCTGCCAAATATTTAAAGAACAATTAGTATGTATACTTCTCAAACTATTCCCAAAAATACAAGAGAAGGGGAAGCTTCCAAATTAATCATATGAAGGCAGCATTATCCTGATACTCAAACCAGAAAAAAAAAACACTACCAAAAACAACAACAACAGCAACAACAAAAACTACAGGCCAATACTCTACTGAATACAGACACAAAAATCTTCAACAATATATTAACAAACCAAATACAACAACACATCCAAAAACTCATTCACTACAATCAAAGTGGGATTTACTCCAATGATGCAAGTGTGGTTCAATATTTCATAAACCAATCAATGTGATATATCACATTAGCAACAGAAAAGTTAAAAATCAAAATTGATGCAGAAAAAGTGTTTCACAAAGTACAACATCTATTCATGGTTTAAAAAAATCTCTACAAAGTAGGTTTGGAGGAAACATACCTTAACATGATAAAGGCCATATATAAAGAACCCACAGCTAACATCATACTAAAAGTGGAAAAACTGAGAGCTTTTCCTCTAAGATCAGGAACAAGACAAGGATGTCCACTCTCACCATTTTTCAACATAGTACTGAAGTTCTATCTATAGCAATCTGACAATAAACAGGAAAAAATGGCATCTAAGTTGGCAAAGAAGTAAAACTTTTGCTATTTGCAGAATACATGATAATATATAGAGAGAACCTGAAAGACTTCACCAAATCCTACTAAAACTGATAAATGAATTCAGTAAAATTGCAAGATACAAAATCAACATATAGAAATCTGTTGCATTTCTATACATGAACAATGATAAAGTAGACAGAGTAATTAAGAAGACATTGCCATTTATAGTTGGACCAAAAATAATGAAGTACCTAAGAATAAACTTAACCAAGGAGGTGAAAACCTTACTCCAAAAACTATGAAACATTGGTTTAAAAAAATTGAAGATAATACAATCAAATGGAAATATATTCCATACTCATGGACTGGATGAAACAAAATTATTAAAATACCCATACTGCCCAAAATAATCTAGAGGTTCAATGCAATCACTATCAAAATAACATTTTTCATGGAACTAGAACAAATAATCCTAAAATTTGTATGGAATAACAAGAGACTTCAAATAGCTGAGAAACTCTTGAGGAAGAAAAACAAAGCTGGAAGTATCACAATCCCAGATTTCAAGATACACTACATAGCTATAGTAATCAAAACAGTATGGTACTGGCACAAAAATGGACACATAGATCAATGACAGAATAGAGTGGCCAGAAAGAAACTCAAACTTTTGTGGTCTATTAATCTACAGAGAAGAGGGAAGAATATACCATGGAAGAAAGGCAATTTCTTCAATAAATGGTGTTAGGGAAACTGGACAGCTATATGCAAAACAATGAAACTGGAACACTTTCTTACACCATACACGAATAAAAGAAAAATGGATTAAAGATCTAAATATGAGACCTGAAATTATAATATTCCTAGAAGAACACATAGGAAGTAATTTCTTTTACATCAACTATAGAAACATTTTCTAGATATGTCTCCTCTGACAAGGGAAACAAAAGCTAAGTTAAAATATTGGGACTATGCCAAAATAAAAAGGTTTTGCATAGTGAAGAGAAACCATCATTAAAATAAAAAAGCAACACACTGAATGGGAAAAGCTATTTGCATGCAATATATCCAATATATATCATTCCATATATGATGGAATATTATTTGGTGAAAAAATGAAATATATGCATGTTGTCATTGTAACAACATGGATGGATCTAGAGGGTATATCGCTAAACAAAACAAGTTAGAGAAAGATAAATACCACATGATTTAACTCATATATGGAATTTAAGAAACAAAACAACTCTTACAAAGTAAAAAGAGACAAAAAAACAGACATTTAAATATAGAGAACAAACTGATACTTGGCAGAGGGGAGGTGGGAGATGGATGAAACAGATAAAGGGGATTAGAAGTACACTTACCTTTTTTAAGATGTTATTTAAATTTCAGTTAACATACAGCCTAATATTAGTTTAATGTGTACAATATAATGATTAGCACTTATATACATCACCTGATGCTCATAACAACACGTGCACTCCTTAATTCCCATCAACTATTTACCCTATCTGCCCACCTCCTTTATGGTTACCATCAGTTTGTTCTCCATAGTTAAGAATGTGTTTCTTGATCTGCCTCTCTCTCTCTCTTTGTTCCCTTTGCTCCTTTGTCTTGTTTCTTAAATTCAACATATGAGTGAAGTCATATAATATTTGTCTTTCTCTAACTGATTTATTTCACTTAACATTCTAAGCTCAATCTTCATCCATGTCCTTGCAGATAGCAAGATTTTATTCTTTTTATGGCTGAGTATATTCCATTGTATGTATATATATACACACATATATATACATATATGTGTACGTGTGTGTGTGTGTATATATATATATATGTATATATATGCTACATCTTCTTTATCCATTCATCAGTTGCTGGACACTTGGCATGTTTCCATAATTTGGCTATTGTAGATGATGCTGCTATAAACATTGGGGTACATGTATCTTTTTGAATTAGCATTTTCATATTCTTTGATAAATACCTAGTAGTAGGATTTGTGGATCATAGGGTCATTCTATTTTTAACTTTTTTGAGGAGACTTCATACTGTTTTCCAGAGTGTTTGCACAAGTTTGCAATCCCACCAATAGTGCAAGAGAGTTCTCCTTTCTCCACATCCCCTCCACACCTGCTGTTTATTGTGTTGTTGATTTTAGCTATTTAGACACATAAGAGGTAATATCTCATAATTTTGATTTGAATTTCCCTGATGATCAATGATGTTGAACAACTGCCTTTTGGTCATCTGGATATTTTCTCTGAAAAAAATTCTATTCATGTATTCTGCCCATTTTTTTTGCATTATTCATTTTGGGGATTTTGATTTGAATAAGTTCTCCATATATTTTGGATATTAACCCTTTATCAGATATTTCATTTGCAAATTCTTTCTCCCATTCCATACATTGCCTCTTAGTTTTTGTTGATTGTTTCCTTCACTGTACAGAAGCTTTCTATTTTGATGCAGTCCCAATAGATTGTTTTTGTTTTTATTACACTTCCTCAGGAGACATACGTAGAAAAAAGTTGCTACGACCAATGCCTGTGTTGTCTTCAAGGATTTTAATGTTTTCACTTAGGTCTCACATTTAGGTCTTTACTCAATTTTGAGTTTATTTTTGTGTATGCTGTAAGAAAGTGTTCAAGTTTCATTCTTTTGCATGTTGCTGTCCAGTTTTCCCAACACCATTTGTTAAAGAGATATTCTTTTTCCCATTGAATATTCTTTCTTACTTTGTCAAAATTTAATTGACCATTTGGTGTAGGTTTATTTATGGGTTGTTTTTTTCTGTTCCATTGATCTATGTGTCTATTTTTGTGCCGGTACCATACTGTTTTGAGTACTACAGTTCTGTAATATAACTTGAACTCCGAAATTGTGGTAACTCCAGTTTTGCTTTTCTTTTTCGAGATTGCTTTGGCTCTTAAGGGTTTTTTATGGTCCTATGAAAATTTTAGGATTTTTTTTTCTAGTTTTGTGAAAAATACTGTTGGTATTTTCATAGGGATTGCATTCAATGTGTAGATTGCCTTGGGTGCCATAAACATTTTAACAATATTTCTTCTTCTAATCCATGAGCATGGAGTGTCTTTCCATTTCTTTGTGTCATCTTCAATTTCTTTCATCAGTGTTTGATGGTTTTTAGAGAACAGATCTTTTACCTCTTTGGTTAAGTTTATTCCTAGGTTATACTAAGGTTTTTGGTGCAAAAGTAAATGTGACTGATTACTTGATTTCTTTTTCTCCTGCTTCATTATTGGTGTATAGTAGTACAACAGAATTCTGTACATTGATTTTGTATCCTATGAATTACTGAGTTTATCAGTTCTAGCAGTTTTTTGGTGAAATCTTTCAGGATTTTATGTTGAGTATCATATCATCTGCAATAGTGAAAATTTTATTTTTTCCTTGCGAATTGGGATGCCTGTTGTTACTTCTTGTTGTCTGATTGCTATGGCTAGAACTTCCAGTAGTATGTTCACTAACGGTGGTGAGAGCATAAATCCTTGTCTTTTTTCTGAGCTTAGGGGTAAAGCTCTCAGTTTTTCTTCATTAAGGATTATGTTAGCTGTGGGTTTTTCATTTACAGCCTTTATTATGTTTAGCTATGTTCCCTCTAAAGCTACTTTTTTGAGGGTTTTTCTCATTAAGGGATGTTGTAATTTTGCCAAATTCTTTTTCTGTTGTCTATTGAAATAATCATGGTTATTTCTCTTATTTATATCTTTTATTTATCAATCAAGTTGATTGATTCAGAAATATTGAATTACCCATGCAAACTGGGGGAAAAAAATCCCACTTGATTGTGGAGAATTTTTTTTTTTAATGTATTGTTGGATGCAGTTTCTAGTGTTTTGCTGAGAATTTTTGCATCTCTATTCATCAGAGATATTGACTTGTAGTTCTCTTTTTAGTGGTGTCTTTCTTTGGTTTTGGTATCAGGATAATGCTTGCCTCATAGAATGAATTTGGGAGTTTTCCTTTCTTTTCTAGTTTCTGTAATAGTTAGAGAGGCATAGGTATTAATTCTCCTTCACGTGTTTAGTAGAATTTGCCCGTGAAGCCATCTGATCACGGACATTTGTTTGTTGGGAGCTTTTTTATTTTGTTTTGTTTTATTTTGTTTTTAATGACTCAATTTTCATGTTGGTTATTAGTTTGTTCACGTTTTCCATTATATCTTCCTGTTTCAGTTTTGGTAGTTTATATGTTTCTAGGAATTTATCCATTTCTCTCAAGTTGTCCAATATAGTGTTTCATAGTATTCTCTTATAATTGTTTGTATTTCCATGCATTGTTTGTTATTTTTCCTTTCTCCTTTGTAACTTTATACATTTGGGTCCTTTTTCTTTTCTTTTTGATAAGTCTCAGTAGAGGTTTATCATGTTGATCTTTTCATTGAACCAGCTCCTGGTTTCATAGATCTGTTCTACTATTTCTTAGTTTCTATATCACTTATTTCTTCTCTAAACTTTATTATTTTTCATTCTGTTGGTTTTACATTAGGTATATTGATTTTTTTATAGCTCCTTTAGGTGTGAGATTAAGTTGTCTATTTGAGCTTTTTCTTGTTCCTTGAGATTGGTCTGTATTGCTATCAGTTTCCCTCTTAAAACCACTTTTGGTGCATTCCAAGTGTTTGGGGATGTTTTCTTTTTATATTCATTTGTTTTCATGTATTTTTTATTTCTTCTTTGATTTGTGGTTGATCCATGCTTTGTTTAGTACCATGTTGTATAGCACCATATATTTGTGGTCTTTCCAGATGTGTGTGTGTATGTGTGGGGGGGGGGGGTTGACTTCTAGTTTCATAGTGTTTTGGCCAGAAAAGGTGCATGGTATGACTTCATTGTTCTTGAATTTGTTGAGTCTTGTTCTCTGGCCTACTGTGTGATCTGTTCTGAAGAATATTCCATGTGCACTTGAAAAGAATGTATATCGTGCTGTTTTAGGATGGAATGTTCTGAATATATTTGTCAAGTCATCTGGTGCAGTTTGTTATTCAAAGCCATTGTTTCCTTATTGATTTTCTCTTTAGATTATCTGTTCATTGATGTAATTGAGATGTTAATGTCCCCTACTGTAGTGCGCACATAGGCGCACAGAAGCAGGGACGCGAGGATAAGGGAATGTGGAAAAGAAAAGAGAATCAAAGGATGGGAACGGGAGGGACAACATGAGTGATGCCCATATTGCCACTTTATTTCTCACATGCAAGTAGTTTTATACAATCACCCACAGCTAAGAGAAGGTTTTTTTCTAGACAAAACTTCTTCTGTTTTCACGATTATTGTTGTGCCATATTCCTGGGAACTTTACACCCTCTTCTTATTGTTATTATAAGAGTGCCAAAGTGTGAAGGTCATTTGTACAATAACATCTCAACTCAAGAAACTTGAAGGACATTGGTGCAATAACATCTTAACTCAAGTGAATTAACCTCTGAGGAACTGGATCAGCCTCAAGGGTTGTAAGGGCACGAGAGCTTTGCTCGATCACACTCTCCTTACTGGCTCCTTGCTGCTGCTTCCCACACCCTACTCTTAATGTATGGTTATCAATGAGTTCCTTTATGTTTGTTATTATTTTATATTTTTGAGTGCTCATATGTTCGGTAAATAAATATTTACAATTACTATATCTTCTTGTTGGATTGTCCCCTTTATTATTATATAATTCCCTTCTTTCTCTCTTGTTACAGTGTTTGTTTTAAAGTCAGTTTGTCCGTTATAAGTTTTTCTACTCTAGCTTTCTTTTGACATCCATTCGCATGATAGATATTTCTCCATCTCTGCATTTCACTCTGCAGGTGTCTGTTGATCGTAAATGAATTTCTTGTAGGCAGAATACAAATGAGTCTTGTTTTTTTAGCCATTCTGAACCCTCTGTCTTTTGATTAGAGCATTTAGTCCATTTACATTCAAAGTAATTATTGATAGATAAGTATTTATTATCATTTTATTACTTGTTCTGTATTTTGGGGAGATTTTTCTCTGATCCTTTTTTGTATTTTTCTCTTTCATGTTTTACTGATTTTATTTAGTGAAATGTTTGGATTTCTTTCTCTTCTTTGCATGTTTATTAGTGGTTTTTGTTTTGTTTGTTTTTTTATTAATTTTTTAAATGCTTAATTTATTTTTGTAATAGAGAGAGAGAGAGCATGAGCAGGGGAGGGCCAGAGAGAGAGAGGGAGACACAGAATCTGAAGCAAGCTCCAGGCTCTGAGCTGTAAGCACAGAGCCTGACATGGGGCTTGAACTCACGAACCGTGAGATCATGACCTGAGCAAAGTTGGATGCTTAACCGACTGAGCCAGCCAGGTGCCCCTGGTGGGTTTTGATATATGGTTTCCATTAGGTTTTTATATAACCTCCTCTGCATATATCAGTCTATGTTAAGTTGATGGTCGTTTATGTTTGAACCCATTTTTTTCTCTTATCATCAGCACATTTTAGGTATATGTTATTATATTTTATATCCTTTTTGTGTTTACATTCCTTGATTGATTTTTACCAAAATATTCATTTTACTGCTTTTGTGTTCCCTACCTTCATGTTCTCACCTTTGGTCTCTCCTTCTCACTCAAAGATTCCCCTTTAATATTTCTTGCAGGGCCTGTTTAGTGGTCATGAACTCTTAGTTTGTTTGTCTCAGAAACTATTTCTCCTTCTATTCTGAATTATAGCTTTGTTGCATAGAGTATTCTTGGCTGCAGATTTTTCCCATTCAAAACTTAGAATAAATCATGCCACTCCCTTCTGACTCAGAAAGTTTCTGTTGAAAAATCTCCTGCTAGTCTTTTGGGTTTTTTCTTGTAAGTTGCTCATTACTTTTATCTTGCTGCTTTAAATGTTTCTTTCCTTATCAGTACATTGTCCAAGTTGATTTAGTATATGTCTTTGTATGGGTTTGCTTATCTTGTTCTTTCATTTGATATAAATTCCCCTGTTGTCTTGTTTTTTTCTACATCTTTGCCTCCTTCTGTGTTTTAGAAGAGCAAGTTATGTCTCTTTCTCCTGAAAGTAGAATCCTTATGAAGAAGAAGTAATATACTGTCCATGGTTTAGCACTTCAGGGAGTTTCTCCACTATGTGCTCTGCTTGCTCTGCTGTTATGTTCTGGCTGCTCTATCCTTCAGGGTAGTCATCTGCAGATTCTCTCCTTGCCTGCTGTGGGGAGTGTTTGGTCCCTGGCCTATGTGTGGTGAGTTTTGACTAGGTATGCTCTTGTCTGCTTGTGAAATGAAACATGTCGCCATCTTCATCTGAAAAACTCTCTGGTGGAAACATTTGGTGCAGGCAAGGGTTTGTGCTGGACTTCTGGTGGTGAGGCCTACCACATAGAGGCTAAAGTGAGTGAGACTAAGAAGGGCAGTTCCACCATAGCACAATGGGATGGAGTTTAGTGTAAGCAAGTTAGGCAGCCCATGATTATACCATGGTATTTCCCAGAGGTGGTTCGATGTCTATTCTAAGGGGTGGGGGAAGGAAATGTTGCTGGTTAGTTCCTTTGTATCTGGAGTGCTGTCTCCATGAAAGCTGCCTCTCAGGGACTCGCTCTGAGCAGAGCAAATAATCTCTCCACTGTGTACCCCAGGCTTTCTTCAGATCACTTTTTAATGCTGTATGCCCCTGGGCTGTTTGCCTGACTTTCTCTAAGAGCATTGCAGTGCTCTGCAAGCTCTATCTCAGTCAAGACTGCTCCCTTTTAAATTCCAAGCTTTTAGCCCCAATGGTGCAAGAATTCATAAAATTTAGTCCCTCTTGTTTTACAAGCCAATGGCTTTAGGGAAACATTCTCCTTGTGCATTCCCTTGTGCCCCCTTCTCTCACCCTTCTCTCCAACCATGGTTCCCTCCCCACTGCAGCAACCAGGAAACGTTTCTCCCCTAAACATATCTGTGCACTTCTTACGTTTATTGATATGGCTTCTTCTCTCCTCTTAGTTGTAGAGTTTGTTCTGTCTTCAGATTGATTTCTGTGGTGTGTTGGATGATTTAATAATTATCTAGTTAGATTCATGGTGCAAGGTGAGCCTATTGTCCTCCTAGATCACTGACATCTTCCTGTCTCCAGAAGTACACTTATGTTGATGAACACAGAGTAATGTATAAAATTGTTGAAAAATTATGTTGTACACCTGATATTGTTACAATTTTGTGGTAAATATACTTCAGTAAAAAATGAATTCAGATGACAAAGTAGGAATAGGTCCCTAGGCTTGCCTCATCCCTTGAACATAGATAAATATCAAGTCATTCAGAATAACCAATAAATCAATCAGAAGACTGACAGAACAAACTTCACTACTAGAGGTAAAGAAGAGACCACACTGTGGACTGAAGGAGGTGCAGAGATGTGGTTTGGGGGAGAAACAAATCATGGTTGCTGCAGAGTAGGGAGTCCTGGTCACACACACACACACACACACACACACACACACACACACACACAGTTTCCTAGACAAACAAAAACTAAAGGAGTTCAAGACCACTATATCAGCCCTGCAAGAAATATTAAAGGGGACACTTTGGATGGGAAAGAAAGAATAAAAGCACAATAAAAACAGAAAGGAATAGAGAAAATCTCCAGAAACAATAACAAAATACATAATAAAATGCCACTAAATTCATTTCTATTAATAATTACTGTGAATATAAATGGACTAAATTCTCCAATCAAAAGACATAGGGTATCAGAATGGATAAAAACAACAAGATCTGAACACTTGGGTTGCTCAGTCAGTTATGTGTCAAACTCTAAATTTTAGCATAGATCATGATCTCACAGTTCATGAGTTCAAACTCCACATCAGGCTCTGCACTGACAGAACAGAGCCTGCTTGGGTTTCTGTCTCTCCCTCTTTCTCTGCCAACCCCCTTGTGCTCTCTGTCTCTCTTTCTCTCAAAATAAATATATAAAATTTAAAAAAACAATACCCATCTATATGCTGCCTATAGGAGACTCATTTTAGACCTAATGACACCTACAGATTGAAAGTGATACACAGATAAATAAATTCAAAATGAATGAAAGACCTAAATGTGAGATGGGGAACTATCAAAATCCTACAGGAGAAAATAGGCAGCAACTTCTTTGACCACAACTCTGCAACTTCTTACTAGACATGTCTCCAGAGGCAAGAGAAATAAAGACAAAATTAATTATTGGGACCTCATCAAGATAGAGAGCTTCCCAAAGTGAAGGAAACAATCAACAAAACTAAAAGGCAACCAAAGGAATGGGAGAAGATATTTGCAAATGACATATTAGATAAAGGGTTGGTATCCAAAATCCAAAGAACTCATCAAACCCAACACCCAATAAACAAATAATCCAATGAAGAAATGGGCAGAAGACATGAATAGACACTTTTCCAAAGAAGACATCCAGATGGCTAACAGGCACATGAAAGGTGCTCAGTGTCTCTCATCATCAGGGAAATAAAAATCAAAACCACAATGAAATACCACCTCACCCTGGTCAAAGTGGCTAAAATTAACTCTGGAAACAACAGATGTTGGTGAGGATGTGGAGAAAAGGGACCACTTTTGCAGTGTTGGTGGGTATGGAAACCGTTTCAGACACTCTGGATACAGTATGGAGGTTCCTCAAAAAATTAAATACAGAACTACCCTACAACCCAGCAATTGCACTACTAGGTATTTATCCAAAGGTTTTTAAAATCCTGATTTGAAGGGACGCACAATCCCAATGTTTACAGCATCACTATCAACGATAGCCAGATTATGGAAAGAGCCCAAATGTCGATCGACCAGTGAATGGATAAATATGTGGTGTATATATATACATATATATATACACACACATATATATACATATACACACACACACACACACATACATACATACATACATACAATGGAATATTACTCAACGACTGAAAAGAATGAAATCTTTCCATTTGAAACAACATGGATAGAGTTAGAGTGTATGATGCCAAGTGACATAAGTCAGGCAGAGAAAGAGAAACATCATATAATTTCACTCATATGTGGAATTAAAGAAATAAAACAGATGAACATAGGGGAGGGGAAGGAAAAATAAGAGAAAAACTAAGAGGGAGCAAACCATAAATACAGAAAACAAACTGAAGGTTGCTGGAGTGGAAATGGGTAGCAGGATGAGCTAAATAGGTGATAGGCATGAAGGAGGGCACTTGTTGTGTTATATATGAGTGATGAATCATTAGGTTCTGCTCCTGAAACCAATACTACACTCTATATTAACTAACTTGACTTTAAATAAATAAATATAAAAATAAATAAATGTATCTCACAACCTAAAAAAAAGAATGGTGTGTCAAGAATCTGCATTTTTAACAAGGTATGCAAGTGATTCTTGTGGCCACTGAAGTTTGAGAACTAGAGTGGAATGAGACAAACACTCTCATATGTTGCTGATAAAAAGGCAAGTCATTGGAAGGCAGCTTAGTAGAAACTCTCTCAGCCAACCCTAAATTAACTAAAGTATAACATAAACTGACACTCCATTCTTTCTATAAAACACACTGCTGGCCAGGACCCATTGAGTCCTTTATACCAGTAGACTACTCTTTGAATTGCTCTTGACATTTTGAATTTTCTGCTTAATAAGAGTCAGGGTTTTTTTTTTAATACTTTTATGCTAATTGTACTCATTTTCTAATTATGTTATTTAATCAATATTGTGTAAAAGAAAAAGATGTTTTAGGGAAAACTAATTTGAATGATTTGAACAGATTGATTACAAATGTACATCACACACATAAAAGTATCAAATTGGGAGCAAAAGATTGAAGGAGGAGTATCCATTTTTTTCAATTCTTGCTCCACCTTAAAAAAAGGGGAGGGGGGGGACTAAAAAGCCTACACGATTCATTGACAATGACATTTATCCAAGGAAGATTACATGGAACTTTAATCATGGGTCCCATTGTCAACAACAACAATAACATATCCCTTACTCCTAAAAATAAATTTTAAATTTTCATCCAAATTAGTGAATGAATATGCATTTATATTTTTAAAGTAAAAATAAAATGCTTAAGATATATATATTTTTTAACTATGTGTAGATGTCTGTTTAACTGTGGGTATACATATTTATAATATATAATATTTTTATGATTCCCCTCTTTAGCCACCTATTTTGATTATTTTTATTTTGTAGTTTTAAAAATATTTTATTTATTTTTGAGAGTGAGAGAGAGAGCGTGAGCAGGAGAGCGTCAGAGAGAGAGGGAGGCACTGAATCTGAAGACAGGCTCCAGGCTCTGAAGACTCTGAAGGCTCCAGGCTCTGAGCTGTCAGCACAGAGCTCTGATGCAGGGCTCAAACCTACAGACCATGAGATCCTGACCTGAGCCAAAGTCGGACACTTAACTGACTGAGCCACTCAGGTGCGCTGCCACCTATTTTGATTAACAGGCCATTTACCAGCTCTTATCTGCTTCAGATTCTGTGTCTCCCTCTCTCTCTCTGCCCCTCCCACACTCCTGCTCTGTCTCTCAATAATAAATAAACATTAAGAAAAAGATAGGTATAGATGTATAACATATAGATATATGTATGTGTCTTTGTTTATATTCATGTAGGCATTGATTATACTAGCAATATTTAGAAGCTTCCCAAATATGCATCAATAGGATTTTGTTGAATATGTTATCCATTCAATGGAAAGTCATGCAGAATCATCAAAAATATCAAAACATCCATTTTGTTGCTTCTACAGTAACTAGGAAACACTGTTCAGTTATATTGTTAAGCATTAAGGTAAATACACAGAAAAATGTCTAAAGTATTTATATTGAAAAATTCACAGTGGCTTTCTCCAGAAGATAGTAGAAATTTTAAGTGATTTCCTCCATTCTGTTTATCTCTAATTCCTACAAGGACTATGTATTGCCTAGTTGTTAACGATAATAAAAGACAAATGAAAAGTAAAATAAAATAAAATAAAAAAGAAAGTGAGGGAATGGAGAATCATTTATCATGCTAATGAACATCAAAAGAAAGCCAGAGTAGCAATGCTTACATCAATCAACGCTGAAAAACTTCACCAAAAAGCTGCTAGAACTCATAAACAAAATCAGTAATTCATAGAATACAAAATCAACATACAGAAATCTGTTTCATTTCTATATATCAATAATGAAGGAGCAGAAGGAGAAATCCAGGAATTGACCTCATTTACAATTGGACCCAAAGCAATAAGATATCTAGAAATGAACCTAACCAAAGATACAAAAATCTGTACTCTCAAAACTATAAAACACTGATGAAAGAAATTGATGATGACACAAAAGACATTCCATGCTTATGGATTGGAAGAAGAAATGTTTTTTAAATGTCTATACTACTCAAAGCCATCTACACATTGAATGCAATCCCTATGAAAATGTCAACAGCATGTTTCACAGAGCTAGGACAAACAATTCTAAAATTTGCATGGAAACAGAAAAAAAAAAAACTCTGAATAGCCAATGCAATCTTGAAAAGGAAATGCCAAGGTGAAGGCATCACAATTCCAGAGATCAAGTTATATTACAAAGTTGTAGTGATCAAACAAGGATGGTACTGGCCCAAAAACAGGCACATAGATCAATGGAAGAGAATAGAAAACCAGAAATGAACCCACAACTACATGTCAATTAATCTTTGACAAAGCAGGAAAGAATATCCAATGGTTAAAGACAGTCTCTTTAAAAAAATGGTGTCAGAAAACTGGACAGCAACACGCAAAAGCATGAAACTTGAAACTTTCCTACATCGTTCACAAAAATAAATTCAAAATGGATCAAAGACTTAAATGTGAGACATGAAACCATCAAAATCCTGAAGGAAAACAAAGGCAGCAATTGCTTTGACATCAGCCATAGCAACTTCTTACTTGATACATCTTCAGAGGCAAGGGAAACAAATGTAAAAACGAACTATTGGGACTTCATCAAGATAAAAAAAGCTTCTACACGGTACAGGAAACTGTCAACAAAACTAAAAGGCAGCCCTTGGAATGGGAGAAGATATTTGCAAATGACATATCTGATAAAGCATTAGTATCCAACATCTATAAAGAACTTATAGTGGCTCCTGAGTGGCTCAGTTGGTTAAGCCTCCAACTTTGGCTCATGATCTCACAGTCTGTGGGTTTGAGCCCCGTGTCGGGCTCTTTGCTGACAGCTCAGAGGCTGGAGCCTACTTCAGATTCTGTGTCTCACTCTCTGCCCTTCCCCTGCTCGCTCTCTGCCTGTCTCAAAATAAAATAAAGACATTTTATATATAAATATATATAAAGAACTTATAAAACTCAACATACATATAACAAATAATCCAGTTAAGAAATGGACAGAAGACATGAATAGTCATTTTTCCAAAGAAAACATAGCTAACAGACACATGAAATGACACTCAACATCACTCATCCTCTGGGAAATAGAAATCAAAATGTAATACACTATCGACTCACACCTATTAGAATGGCTAAAATCAACAGCAGAGGAAACAACAGGTGTTGGCAAGGATGCAGAAAAAAGGGGAAAGGGGAACCCTCTTGAACTGTTGGTGGGAATGCAAACTGCTAGTGCAGCAACTCTGGAAAACAATATGGCTATTCCTCCCAGTGTTAAAAGTAGAATTACCCTACAATCCAGCAATTGCACTACTAGGTATTTACCCAAAAGATACAGAAATACAGATCAAAAGGGATACATGGACCCTGATGTTTATAGCTGCATTATCAACAATTGCCAAAATATGTAGAGTCCAAATGTTCATTGACTGATGAATAGATAAAGAAGTGGTAGTATATATATAGAAGAAATATGGGGCGCCTGGGTGGCTTGGTCAGTTAAGTGTCTGACTCTTGGTTTTGTCTTGGGTCATGATCTCATGATTTGTGAGTTTGAGTCCCCAAATTGAGCTCTATGCTGACAGCACGGAGACTGCTGGGGATTCTCTCTCCCTCTGTTTTGCAACCCTCACCAATAAATTTAAAAAATAATAATGGAAGAAAGAAAAAGAAAATCTTGCCATTTGTAACAAGATGAATGGAGCTACAACATACTATCTTAAGTGAAATAAGTCATTCAAAGAAAGACAAATACCATATGGGTTTATTCATATGTGGAATTTTAAAAATAAAACAGGAGCACCTGGGTGGCTCAGTCAGTTAAGCGTCCAGCTTCGGCTCAGGTCATGATATCACGGTTAGTGGGCTCGAGCCCCACATCGGGCTCTGTGCTGACAGCTCAGAGCCTGGAGCCTGCTTCAGATTTTGTGTCTCCCTCTCTCTCTCTCCGACCCTCCCCTGCTCATGCTATCTCTCTCCGTCTCTCAAACATAAACAAAATTTTAAAAAATAAAATAGATGAACATGGTGGAACAAAGGGGAGAAGCTAACCAAAAGAAAGAGACTCTTAACTATAGGGAACAAATTGAGCATTGCTGGAGGGTAGGTGGGTGGTGGGATTGGTTAAATAGGTGACGGATTAAGGACGGCACTTTTGATGATCCCTGGGTGTTGTTTGTAAGTGATGAAGCACTAAATTCTACATCTGAAACTAATATTACACTGCATGTTAACTATCTTTAATTTAAATAAAAACTTGAAACTATAAATAGTTCAGTTAGGCATCCTACATTTGTGGTGTCTATTATACAACAAAGTATATATATTAAGGAGGCAGCTGGATATATAAGTCTACATTTTATATCGCTGTATCTCAAGAGAATAAGCTGCTTGCTTTATAAAAATAAATAACTTCTCCTTCAAATAATACTTCTCATTCAAAAGTGAATCTATAAACTCTCTGAACAGAGGAAACTATAGGATGGGGTACACAAATCAGAATGGGTGTGTTAAGGTAAAAAAACAAAACAATCAGATGTTGATTCTAAATCCAGAAGTTATTTACCCATTATAATAAAAATTTAGTTACCCACCTCATATTTGCATCAAAATTGTCAACAAAAAGGTCATTTACTTTGGGCATTTTAGAACATGACAAAGATTTCAGTGAGAAAACTATTTTTCTAAGGTCAAAAGTAGAGATACGTTTTAAAAGAAACAGGAAAATTAGTTCAGTTTCCTTTATAAATTTTTTATCTGTTACTATCCTTTAATTTCACTTCAATTTCCAAAACTTTATGTTATTGTTATTTAACACACCTCTAGGTACCACCAGAAAAAGTATTAAGATAAGTAAGACCCTCAGAAAAGCTTACACTTTAATGAGGGAGCAGGTACATTAATAGGCAATAGTTAAAAATAAAGCAAAGGTAGATTGGTCAAAGCATGTCCTGGAGTTTTACCTTACACAGCATTAGCACATAGAAGACACCCAAATATATGTTAAGTGGGTGACTGAGAAAACTAATGGGGAAGAGAAGGAGTCTAGATTTTCAGTTTAGGAACTATAGAAATTAAGCTTGATGATCTTCACTAATCCCTGTGGGAGAAAAAAATTTGACAAATAGTTCATTAGCACTTTAGAGAATTAAAGTATGTAGTGATCCGTAGGAGCCTGCATAAATTCACCAAGAATAAATCAAGCTATAGAAATCTTTTTTCTTGTTTTCACTGGACTACTAAACTAGTTGATTGGAAGCCTAGCATGGGCATGGTATACCTTTCCTTTTAAAGTGTCAGTAGCCATGGGGGAGTGGGAGAGGGGAAGGGGTGTGATGGGCATGGAGGAGGGCACTTGTGGGAATAAGCACTGGGTATTATTTGGAAACCAACTTGACAATAAACAATAAAAGAAAAATATAAATAAAATAAAATGTCAGTAGCCATATTCAGAACATATCCAATCTTTCTGACCCAGCATTCAAGAAATTACTGGATTCATTTCAGTTTCTACTTTTGGAATACTCTATAAGTGAAGTCACTGAATAGGAAGCAAAAGTCTCAAACACAGGATTAGTTCTCCCCCAATATAAATCTTGGTGCTTTATAACTTCAACTTGAAGAAAATGAATGATATCTTTTTCTTTACTATATCTCTACCTTAAATTTACTACTCCTGTTTTGAGTTGGCCAGGAGCATTTTATACAGGTTCAAAGTTAATTTTTGCTAATTATATGAGGTCTTTTAGCTGTGTTGTTCTGTGACAAAAGCATGATCCCTTCATTGTACGTGTTGTGAGTCACAATTATTCCAGAAATCTGTGCCAGGATTTCCTGCTGAGATCCATTCTTGTGATGTGTTTCTGAAGTAATAATAGCTTTAGGTGACTTGCTTGGTCATTTTTTGCAGGATTTTCCATAAATATACAGAATTTTATTTTCTAGTTAGAATGAAATGTAGAGTATATTCAGACTGTCATGAAGCCTTAGAATCAGATAATATGAATTCAGAATTCCCATGGAGGTGGTTTTCATATTTTATAAGTATTATTATAAAACCATATGTTCCCTTCCAGTAGGAACATTTTTGGGAATCAATCAGAATATTAATATCTCTCCATAACAGCCCTCCTCCCATATTTCTGACCTAGTGAAAAAATAAAAATTAAAGTACAGCATGGTGTAATAGAAAAGATGCTAGACTGGGTCGCAATTTCTAGATCCAAATCCTGACGTCATTGCCACCTTAGCAGCCATGTGACCTTGGAAGAATGACATCTCCCTGAGCTTCAATTTCCATAGCTTTAAAATGGAAGAAAATTAGCCTTGCTTACCTCATGCTGTTGTTGTAATAATCAAAAGTGTTAATATATGCAAAAATGTCATCAAAATTATTAACTGCTATTACTATATTCTCTCTGGAAAACATAATAGCATGATATTCTAGGTATTTTAGACACTCATTTATTCATTAATTTATAGATAACCCATTATATATCACTTCTTAACCTTTGGCTAAGATTAAGTATAGATAATACCTTATAATTTTTGCAAAGATACTCTCTTTCAAGCAGATTGTCTTTTGTTATGCTCACTGGTTGTATTCAAGCCCATAGGAAGAAGACTGCAAGCCTCAAAATATTGCCTACCTCTTAACAAGACATGATCACAAATGTATATTTCTGTGTCATTCTCTTATTGTCTGTCTGGCTGAATATATATGTCCCTTTTTGTCAGTATCTCTTCTTTGTAGTTTTCTTTACTTTTGGACAGACAAAAAAAAAGTATTCTTTTTTGCTATTATAAAAGAATAAAGTGGAGAAACAAGATTGAAACATATCCTTTTTCCTTTGTTTCTTAAAAATAATAATGAAATAGGGCATAGCTACTATTAAATTGATACAGATGAACATGAAAGGCTATGGTCTCAGAGAAAGAGACTTCGTACCTGCACAAATGTTAGCTAGAATTAATAAGTGTTCTCATTCTAGTATTACTCTTACATTGATCGCTTTTCAGTGAGCCATCATTGTGCTATTATCAAATGAGAGGGACTAAAATCATTTTGAGAGCTTACACGGGCTTGTTTACAAGACTAAATTAAAGCTTTTGAGGGTTTACCATGTGTGTAGACTTGAAAAGAAAGATTTCAGATGTAGAGTCCCCAAGGTTGTCTACTGGTCATGAAAGCCAACAGCCTAAGTGCCCACAGTGGAACCCTCTGGAAAATGGCTTTGTATCAAATAAGACATTAAGTAAGCTAAAATGTCTTAGCTTGCTCATACCCTTAATTTCCCTTTAAAGCTATGTTTTCATTTATGGGACTACCTCTGCAGTAGATTATCTCAATAAGCTTTCACCACCAATACTCTGTTGACAAGCATTTTTAGAATACCAACTACTAGTAAGACATTGTACCAGCCTCTGCAGTTGGTATAATTACCAAATTACTGTCCTCAGTACCTAAGTCCTAACATGAACTGGGTGTAAAAGTTAGTTAAAGAATAGGCTGCTTTAAAATATTTATAAAAATTTTAATGAAAAAATAATACATACTCCTACAATAAACAATAGCTATTCAGCATCATGTTAGGTAAAATGTGAATATGCCTGCCTCCCACTAGAAAATGCTGTAAAGGTAAAATATCTTTGAGGAATATCTTGCCTAAAAGAGGTGACAGGCCCACTTGACCTGAGGTTCACTTAAGGTATTTCTGGTCTGCCTCATTCTATCTTAAATTCCATCTAGTTATTTGTTTCTAAATATTATGAAAAATGGTGAACTTTAGGGAAGACTCAGATTATAGTCCCAGTTCTGCTATTAGTAGTTATACTAGCATTATAATCTTGAGTACGTCTTCTCTGATCGTAGTTTTTTCTAAAGGTTAAACTAGAATTAGTGACTCCCAACTCTGGTGTAAGAGATTCAAAATCATCTAAGGAGGTTTTTTCAAGGTATACACATCCCTGGAAATTCTGACCACTCTGCACCGCATTAAGAACATTATACTGAGATACTACTATTACTGATGAGATCATATCATATCCCTCAGATGTATTAGGGTAAGAAAAAAAATGTTTACCAGAATAGATGATCTAATTGTTTCCTTCTAATTCTCTTACAATTTGCTCCTAACTATTGCTGATTTCTATAATATAATGATAATGTCTAGGATAGTTTTAGTCA
Organism: Suricata suricatta; assembly: GCF_006229205.1. Lineage (NCBI taxonomy): Eukaryota > Metazoa > Chordata > Mammalia > Carnivora > Herpestidae > Suricata > Suricata suricatta. The sequence continues at coordinate 50,813,213 of NC_043717.1, forward strand.
ATTAGATATGTTTACATGATTAAATACTCAGGGTTTCAGCTTGGACAGTGAAATGAGCCTTTTCATTAGTGTTCATAAAGAGACTCAGTAAGGTTTAAGAACATGCATATGGTTTTAAGAAGTGAAGGCTATAAGAAGGTTAATCTCTTGGCTAAGTGTTAAACTGTCAGCCCCCTTTGTATGGCTTCTCAAAATATCACAGGCAGATGTAGATGTGTAGGTAGATGGCTCCTGTTGAATTTGTAGTGGATTCCTTATGCAACACTGCCTTACTCTAGATTCTATTCCTAAACCTGGAGGGCTTCTTTTGTTTCACAAGGGAGGAGCTACTAGGGCTTGCCTTTTTTTCATTCATTCATTCATTCATTCATTCATTCATTCATTCAAATAAATTATTGAGTACTAACTAGTTGTTTCATAAATGTTGATTGATCTCTCTTTGGACCACTAGGGACACAGAGTTGAACAAGACCCTACCCTTCATCAAGCTCACAGTTGGATGGTTTCAACACAGTATAGTAAGATATAATAGGGTAAGAAGAGGGTGCTATGGGACACATCAGTACCTGTTCTATAGCTGGGAGGTCAAGGAAGTTCTCCTATTGGGGGTAAAATCTGAGCTGCAACCTGACTGATGCTAAAGAGTTAGCCAAATGAAGGTTTGAGGGAAGGGTAAATGAGGTAAGAGGAGTTTGGTTCATTTGAGGAACTGAAACAAGTTTGTATGATTAGTATAGATTTCTAAAGGGGAAGTGATAAATGAGCTGGCCTACAGGGCACAAATCATACAGGGACTTGGAATCCATTTTTTAGAGCATAGAAATCATCCTAAAGACAATGGGGTAGCACAGGATCAATGTCAAGAATAGTTTATATGGAAAATATTTTCAAATGCTAAATGCATATAGTCTGATCCAGCAATTCCACTTTTACTTCTAGAAATATTCACATGTGGAAATCATTCATCAACAGTGATATTCTTTGTTGTACTATTTGAAATAGCAGAGGATTGAAAATAATGCTAATGTTCACTATTTAGGAAATGATGAAATAAATTATGATAGATCTATAACTGGTAACTGGTTGCTTGAGAGAAGGAAACTGAGTGTTTAAGGTTGCAGTGAAGGGAAAGTTAACTTAATTTTCATATTTCTATATCTTTTAAAATTTTTATTTTTTAAATTTATTTTTATTTTTGAATTTTTTATTTTGTTAATGTTTTATATTTGAGAGAGAGATGGAGAGAGGATCAAAGCAGCCTCTGCACTGGCAGCAGAGAGCCCAAGGCGGGGCTCGAACTCACAAACCATGAGATTATGACCTGAGCCAAAGATGGATATTTAGGGGCGCCTGGGTAGCTCAGTCAGTTAAGTGTCTGACTTTGGCTAAGGTCATGATCTCATGATCTGTGAGTTCAAGCCCTGCATTGGGGTCTGTGCTAACAGCGCAGAGCCTGGAGCCTGCTTCCAATTCTGTGTCTCCCTCTCTCTCTCCCTCACTCACACTCGGTCTCTCTCTCTCAAAAATAAATAAACATTAAAAAAATTTTTTAAAGATGTATATTTAACTGACTGAGCTACCCAGGTGCTCCTCTTTTGAATTTTTAAAATATATACATGCATTACTGATTTAAAATAAGAACATTTATTTTTTTTAATAAATAAAACATGTATGATATGTCCTTTTTCTACCTGTCACCCAAATACATTCATTAGCAATAATTTTATATATAATAACATCCTATGCTAACTAGAAGGTGGGAAAACCCACATATTTGTGGAAAGAATATAAATTATTTTTTCCCAGCTTTATTGAGGTATAATTGACAAACGAAAAATTATATATATTTAAGGTATACAATTTCAGTGATATTTTGCTATACATATACATTGTGAAATAATTACCACTACAAACCAATTAACATTTTCATTACCTCACATAGTTCCCTCTTTTTTGTGATGATAACACTTAAGATCTACTCAGCAAATTTCAAGCATACTATATATGGTAATATTAACTATAGTCATCATGCTATGCATTTTTTATACTCCATATCTGAAACTTTGTACCCTTTGACCAATACCTCTTCTTTCCCCTAATACCGAGCTCCAGATGACCATTTTATTATGCTTCTATGAATATAATTTGTTTAGATTCTACATATAAGTGATATCATGCAGTATTTGTCTTTCTGTATCTAGCTTATTCAACTTAGGTTTAATGACTTCCAGATTCATCCATGTTGTAAATGGCAAGATTTCCCTCTTTTTTATTTTATTTTATTTTATTTATTTTTAAATAATTTTTAACATTTGTTTATTTTTGAGAGAGAGAGAGAGAGAGACAGAGTGTGAGCAGGGAAGGTACACAGAGAGAGGGTAACACAGAATCCAAAGCAGGTTCCAGGCTTTGAGCTATCAGCACAGAGCCCAATGTGGGGCTTGAACTCAGACTGAGAGATCATGATGTGAGCTCGGACATTCAACTGACTGAGCCTTTCAGGCGGCCTGATTTCCCTCTTTTTTAAAGCTGAATAATATTACCGTCACATGACCATGAGATCACATTTGCTTTGTTCATTTTTTTGATACTTAGTCTGTTTCCATATGTTGGCTATTATGACTAATGCTGCAACAAACATGAGAATGTAGATATCTCTTCAAGATGCTGACTTCATTTTCTTTGTATATACACCCAGAAGTAAGACTGCTGAATTACATGGTATTTCTATTTTTAATGTTTGAGGAATCTGTTTTCCATATATGGTTGTACTGATTTACATTCCTACCAACAGTGCACAAAGGTTCCCTTTTCTCCACATCCTAACAAACACTTGTTGTCTCTTTTTGATTATAACCATCCTAACAGGTGTGAGGTAACATCTCATTGTGGTTTTGATTTGCATTTCCCTGGTGATTAGTGATGTTGAGCATCTTCTTATATATCTGTTGGCCATTTGTTGGTCTTCTTTGGAAAACTGTCTATTCAGGACCTTTGCCCATTTTTAAATCAGTTTATTATTATTTATTATTATTATTTGCTATTGAATTGCTTGAATTCCTTACATATTTTGGATACTAACCCGTACCCAGATGTATATTTTCTCCCATTTCATAGGTTGTCTCTTCACTCTGTTGATTATTTCCTTTGCTGTGCAGAAGCTTTATAATTTGATGCAATTCCACTTGTCTGTTTTTGCTTTTGCCACCTGTACTTTTAAGATCATACCCAAAAAATTATTGCCCAGGATAATGTTAAGATGCCTTTTCCTGACAGCTGGAGCCTGAGACTTGGCATCTTGTCTTTCTCCCTGAACAGCATGAGCTTCACCACTCATTCTACCTTCTCCTCCAGCTATTGGTCCCTATGCTCCGTGCAGTTGCCCAGCCATCAGGTCTGGCCTGTGAGCAGTATGCCCAACATTTATGAGGCATCAGGGGCTCAGGCTCCTGGATCTCTGTATCCTGCCCCACCAGTTTACATGGTGGCTGGATGTCTGGGGGCCTGAGTACAGGGATGACTGGTGTATATAGGCAATATCCATGGTGAGAAGTAAACCATGAAAGACCTGAATGACCACCCATCTTTCTACTTGGAGAGGGTGAGGAGCCTGGAGGCTGATAATCAGAAATTAGAAACCAAAATCTGGGAACACCTGGAGAAGAAGGGACCTCAGGTCAGAGAATATGGGCATCACCTCAAGACCATCCACGAGCTGAGGGCTAAGATCTATGCAAATTCCGGGGACATTGCATGCATTTTTCTGAAGATTGACAATGCCTGTCTTGCTACTGATGACTTCAGACTCTATATGAAACAGAGCTGGCCATGCACCAGTCTGTGGAAAATGACATCCATGGGCTCTGCGAGGTCACTGAAGACACCAGTGTCACTCAGCTGTAGCTGTAGATGGAAACTGAGACTCTCAGGAAGGAGATGCTCTTCATGAAGAACCATGAGGAAGAAGTAAAGGGTCTATAAAACCAGATTGGAAATGCTAGGTTGACTGTGGAGTAGGCCCCCAAATCTCAGAACCTCAGC
>NC_043717.1:50817353-50849194 GCF_006229205.1 Suricata suricatta
AGGGTGGAGAGTCATCGCGGGTCCTTCTCCTGAGGGAGGGAGAGAAAAAGGGGGCAGGAGAGGGAGACGCAGAGAGTATAGACAGAACTCTAGGTTCTCTGATCAGGCGAAAGAGAGTTTATTCAAAGAACTGTTCTTTATATAGTCTTCAGGGGGGAAAACAAGGCAAGCTGACCTAGGCAGGCTACAGAGTCGAATGCATATCAAAGAAGCGCCCCGACTTTGCCTCAGCAATCTTGGGGGATGGAGAACTAACACTGAATACGGTTTTGATCTTTTGTGTGCCTTGGCCACTCATGGCTAGCTCAGCAAGACAGTCGCCAAAGTTATTTTGACCAGGAAATGGCAATCTCCAGCCTCCAGATGCAAATCTTGTTTACTGGCTCACTCAACGGAGTGATAATCCTTGCCTGAGGCAGACTGAACGTGGCGGCCCTGACAACCACACAGACTGCTGAAATAGGAGTGGCTGAGATAGATGCTCATGGACCTGATATGTGTGACTCACTCCTTGGAGATCACCCTGGACTCCATGAGAAATCTGAAGGCCAGCTTGGAGAACAACTGAGGGAAGTGGAGGCCTACTCACCACGCAGATGGAGCAGCTCAGTGTAGTCCTGCTGCACCTGAAGTCAAAGCTGTCCCAGACCTGAATAGAGAGGCAGCACCAGACCCAGGAGTGCAAGACCCTGCTGAATATCAAGGCCAAACTGGAGTCTGAAATCGCCACCTACTATCATCTGCTGAAAGACAGAGGATTTCAATCTTGGTAACACCCTAGACAGCAGCAATTCCATGCATACCAACCAAAAGACCACCAGCTGCAAGACTGTGGCAGGCAAAGGGGTATCTGAGACCAGTGACCTCAGTTTTGAGGCTTTGAGGCAGCAGAATCAGTGTATCCTTTAGGGAACAGGAGACCAATAAAAAGTTCATAAATCAAAAAAAATTTTTCCCTTTGGGTAAATCCCTAGCAGTACTATTGCTGGGTCATAGGGGAGTTCTATCGATAGTTTTTTGAGGAACCTCCATACTGTTTTCCAGAGCGGCTGCACCAGTTTACATTCCCACCAACAGTGTAGGAGGATACAGAAGTGCTGATACATAGGAGCACATGTACCCCAGTGTTCATAGCAGCACTGTCAACAATAGCCAAATCATGGAAAGAGCCTAAATGTCCATCGCCCGATGAATGGATCACACACACACACACACACACACACACACACACACACACACACAATGGAGTACTACGTGGCAATGAGAAAGAATGAAATATGGCCATTTGTAGCAAAGTGGATGGACCTCGAGGGTGTCATGCTAAGCGAAATAAGTCAGGCGGAGAAGGACAGAGACCATATGTTTTCACTCATAGGTCTAACAGGAGAAACCTAACAGAGGACCATGGGAAGGGGAAAGTGAGGGGAAAGTATTAGGGAGAGGGAGGGAGTCATGAGAGATTTTTGAATACTGAAAAGGAACCGAGGACTGAAGGGGGAGGGGGAGGGGGTGGGAGGAAGGGGGTGATGGTCATGGAGGGGGGGCACTTGTGGGGAGAAACACTGGGTATTTTATGGAAACCAATTTGACAATAAACTATTATAAATTTTTAAAAATTTTTCCTATGATTTCTTCTAGCAGTTTTACAATTTTCGGTCTATGTTTAACTCTTTAATTCATTTTGAGTTGATTTTTCTATCCTGTGAGGTGAAGGTCCAATTTCATTCCCTTGCATGTGTGTACATCCAGTTTCCCCAGCATCGTTTATTGAAAGACTGTCCTCTCGCCATGGTGTGCTCTTGGCACCCTTGTTTATGACTGGTAGCCTGTAAATGCATAATTTATTTCTGGGCTCCCTATTCTGTTCTGTTGGTCTGTATGACTGATTTTGTGCCAGTACCATGATGTTTTGTTTACCATACCTTTGTAATATATTTAGAAATCAGGAAATGTAATGCCTTCAGCTTTGTTCTTTTTGTTTTAGATTGCTTGGGCTATTTGGCGACTTTTGTGTTTCCATATGAATTTTAGGATTGTTTTTCCTATTTCTGTGAAAAAAATATCATTGGAATTTTGATAGAGATAGCATTGACTCTATAGATGGGTTTGTATAATATGAACATTCTAACAACATTAGTTCTTCCAATCCAAGAACACAAGGGCATCTTTCTACTGTTTTGTGTGTCTTTTTCAATTTAAGTCATTAGCATTTCATAGTTTTCAGTGTACTGATCTTTCACTTCCTTGGTTAAATTTATTCCTAAGTATTTTGTTCTTTTTGATATTATAGTAAATGGGATCTTTTTCTTAATTTCTCTTTTGAATAGTTCATTGATAGTGTATAGAAAGACAGATTTTTATATGTTCATTTTGTATCCTACGGCTTAACTGAATTCATTTATTATTTCTAACAGATTTTTTTGGTAGAGTTTTCTATATATACGTTTATGTCATCAGGAGACTGAGACAATTTTACTTTTTCTTTTCCAATTTGGATGCTTTTTATTTATTTTTCTAGTGTAATTGCTCTAGCTATAGGATTTCAAGTACTATGTTGAAAGAAGCAATGGTCATGGAGGAGGGCACTTGTGGGGAAGTGCACTGGGTGTTATATGGAAATCAACTTGACAATAAACTATAAATTTAAAATAATAAATAATAAATAATAAATTAAAATTTTAAAAAGAATATTATGCTACAAGAAAGAAGGAAGGAAGGAAGGAAGGAAGGAAGGAAGGAAGGAAGAAAGAAGTGGTGAGAATGGGCATCCTCATCTTTTTCCTAATCTTAGAGGAAAAGCTTTTTTTTTAGGTTTTTGCTGTGAAGTGTGATGTTAGCTTGGGCTTGTCATATATAGCCTTTCTTATGTTGAGATATGTTCTTTCTATACCTAATTTGTGAAGAGTTTTTATCATGAAAGAATGTTGAATTTTGTCAAATTCTTTTCTGAATCTATTGAGATCATATGATTTTTACCCTTCATTCTATTAATGTAATATATCATATTTGAGAACATAAATTGTTACACCCATTTTGGATATTAACACAACTCTCCAAATTAAACATTAGGAGACCTTTATTATCTAGCATTTACAGTTTAGGTCTATCATACAGAAAGAAAAATACCAGTACCTAGGTTATATATACAAGGATGTTTATTGTAGCAATGTTTTAGTGGCAAAAAGAGGGATAACTCTAATATCTACACACAGGAAAATAGCTGAATACATTATGATACGGCTAAACTACTGAATACTATGCCACTATTAAAATGAATATGTTAGAGTTTTATGTATGGACTGAAAGAATAGCCATGTTCTTGTACTAGGTAATAAAAATCAAGTTTCAGAATAATCTATAAAATATAATCCCCTTTTTAGAAAAAAAGAGAACGATCTTAACCCCCTAAAATGTTTATAGATAGAGATACATGGATATAAACACTGAAACAGATGTGGAAAGCAGAAACACCAAACTTTGAGTTATTGATTACATCAGGTGGAAAGAGGTTGGATGGGAAAGGGATTGCTCTTAAGTGGTTCTTTTTTAGTTCTATATTGTTTGACTTGTTACAATAAGCATGTGTTACTATAATTTATTTAAAATATAATAAAAAGGTGGAGAAAACAGAAAAGAAAAATGGACTAGATGGGGCATAAAGGAAACAAAGAAGGCAGTTAGGAGGGTGATACAATGGTACACATAAGAAATGATGGTGGCTTAATTAGAGTAGCAGCCATGGAAACTGAAGTAGACAGGTTTATTTAAAATATTTTAATGTTTATTTTATTTTTGAGAGAGAGAGAAAAAGCATGAGCTGGGGAGGGGCAGAGAGAGCGAGGGAGACACAGAATCTGAAGCAGGCTCCAGGCTCTGAGCTGTCAGCACAGAGCCCGACGCGGGGCTCCAACTCACAAACCATAAGATCATGACCTGAACTGAAGTTGAAAGCTTAACTGACTGAGCCACCCAGGAGCCCTAGACAGGCTTATTTAGAAAAAAAAAATTAGGATTTGGTTATTTGATTGAAGGGAGGAGTCAATGAAACCACCCAGGTTTCTTGCAAAGTGCAATATTAGTCACTGAGATAACAGAAAAGGAAGATATGTAGTTTTAAACAGGTTTTCAGTTTCAGGTACTTGTATTAAATTCAAGAGGAGAAAACTTGTAAGCAGTTGTGGACACGCATCTGAAGCTCAGGAAAAATATCTGGGCTAGAAATATAGATATGGAGATCATTAGCTAGGTTAGGACTCTCTCAGTTACAAGTGACAGAGAGCTGTCTTAAACTGGATTAAGATCTTTTTTTTTTCTAAAGAAGAGGGCATGGTCAAATGTCCATCTACTGATGAATGGATAAAGAAGAAGTGGTGTGTGTGTGTGTATCATGAAATATTACTCGGTGATCAAAAATAATGAAATCTTCCCATTTGCAGCAACATTGATGGAACTAGAGTGCATTATGCTAAGTGAAGTAAGTCAGTCAGAGAAAGACAAATATCATATGACTTCACTCATATGTGAAATTTAAGATACAAAACAGATGAGGGGCACCTGGGTGGCTCAGTTGGTTGAGTATCCAACTTCTGCTCAGGTCATGATCTCACAGTTCGTAGGTTCAAGCCCCACGTGGGGCTCTGGGCTGACAGCTCAGTGCCTGGAACCTCCTTTTAATTCTGTGTCTCCTTTTCTCTTTGCCCCTCCCCTGCTTGCTTTCTGTGTCTGTCTCTTGAAAATGAATAAACATTAAAAAAATTTTTTTAAACAAAACAGATGAAAATAAAGGAAGGAAATCAAAAATAATATAAAACAGGGAAGGAGACAAACCATAAGAGACTTAAATACAGAGAACAAATTGAGGGTTGCTGGAGGGGTTTTGAGTGAGTGGGAGCTAAATGGGCAAGAAGCATTAAGGAGGACACTTGCTGGGATGAGCACTGCGTGCTATATGTAAGAGATGAATCACTAAATTCTATTCCTGAAATCATTATTACACTATTTGCTAACTAACTTGAATGTAAATTAAAAAATAATAATATAAAGATGAGGGCATGGGATTTGTGGGTTTATTTAACTATAAAGTCCTTGATAAAGCTGGCTTAAGGTATGGCTGAACCTTGGACTTCATATGATCTCATCAGGACTCTCTCAGCTCTGCTTTCCTTTGTATTGGCCTCATTATCCAGGCAGGTTCTCCCTATAAAGTGGCAAAAATGGCTAGCAGTTCTAGCTTACAATTATCCAAGTTAGCAAAGCCAATGGAAAAAGTGTGTCTCACCCATCTAGTGAAATCAGTAAGAAGAAGGTATTTGGCTACATTGATGAGAGCAGATTTAGTAGAGTAATAGGAACAGAAAAATTCAGAGTCAAGTTAGGTGAGTCAGTAGAAAGTAACAAATATAAATGAATAGCAAGAGATTTACTAACCATCTGCTATGTACAAGGCACTGTGCTGTATTATACACAGGGATACAAAAATGAGTAAGATAAAGTTCCCTAGTTCTGAAAGTCCATGGTCTTCATAAAAGAAGATCTTGTAAATACTTCCCAGAGGTGATTAGTACTTACATGAAGGTATGAGATTGCAGCAGAAGCATAGAGGAGGGAGCCACAGAATGGCCAATCTAATACATTAAGCATTAAGTACATCTCCAAGGAAAAGCACACAATGGCTGGCATATACTAGGCATGCATACATGAATGGATGGAGGGGATAACATTTGAATTGGATTTTGGAAGATGAATAGGACTTTGATGAAGAAAAGTAGAAAGTGTTCTGACAAAGGGAACAGCAAATCCCCCTAGGTCTGTGGACTCTCCTCATGGCTTAAATAAAAACCTATATGTAATGTAGGAACTTGGAAGGACTGAGGGAAGCCAGAACCATTGGGCAGAGAAAATGTGACAGGAGCCCAGCACTGCCTGAGAAGCTTGCAAATGCCCACTCAGATATTTGATAAATGGCATTTTAATCCCAAATTATCTTGGCATCTTCCCCACCTCACTGTGTCTCTCTTCTACCCTCTGTACACTTGAAAAAGAAATACTACCTAGACCAACACAACTCTTCCCTTCTACTAAATACAAGATATATAAGCCATGTGTAATGTCTTTTTTTAAACTTTGGTAGCAGTTTCAATTTCCCTGATATCCTACTTAGTAATCTCTGATGCAAGATAGCAAAACACATTTGGAATTCAATGTAATTTAGAATCAATGATTGATCCTACTTTCCTTCTTGTTTAGGATTCCATGCTGACTTAGAAGACGTAGATCCTATGCCATTAACATGTTCAGAAATGTAGAGAGAGCTAGTTTTGAAATAATTAAGTACCAAGGATGCTTTGCTATATATAGGCTTATGAGTCTTAGCTGCATTTTACCTCTGCTTCCAGTATATAGCCCCTTTAATGAATCTAGTACTCTAGTACTTTAGGTCAGTTCTTGAGGGTCTAGCCTCACTTAGGTACTGTATATGTCAAGCCATGGTTCTAACCAACCTATGCTATTTGTCAAATAGTGTACTAAATAGAAGGTGGCTTTGTGCAGATCTCTTCTCCCTATAGCAAAACATCTCATAGGCCTGGCCTACAGCCAGAAAGTTAGTAGTGTCATGTAGATGAAATTCAGCACATAATTATCTTACATTGTGCCAGAAGAGCAGGAAGAAGATTGACTTGGTAATTCGCTATGTTTTGATCCTAATCTGTTTAGAAATAGGAATTCTTAAAAGGAAATGGAAAAAGAATGTGTTCCTCATGATAGCTGCACAGTATTTCCTGAGAGCATGTTCAGCCATTGTAAACACAGCAATTTGATTCTCTCCTCAAATTTCAGATATATTTCATTTATTTAAAAGAAGAAACTACATTTAAATGATCAAATTTTGAAGTATGAATTACATGCTTTCAAAAATGAAATTTTATATTTCAGGTCACACATTTAAATCTCTTTTTCTTTCAAAAGGAAAAACAAATTTCTTGCATGAGTCACAAAGTCATTGGTTTGTATAATGCATTATCTTTACAAGTCATCTCCAAAGCTCTTTATAAACATATAAACACTGTAACTTACTTAAGGGAGAAGAGTATATTTGTAGTACAAATATTTTAATTCAGGTCATTTTCAAGTTTCAGTTCAGCGTTTTGAATCCAATCTCTTCTATGCATCCCCTAGCATAGTATGCAAAATCCAGAAGCTATCAGAAATAAGGCCCAAATTTAGTACAGTAAAGCTCCCAGTGCATGGATGAAATATATATACAAGAAATAAAACTCTGTTGATATTATCAAGCAATCTTTCTGACCCTTGATTTCTCTCTCAGACAGCTTGGGGTAGATAAATAACATAGAATTTAGAGCCACATAGATCTGATTTGAAATTTAAAATCATGGAGACCTAATTTCAAATCCTAGGTCTACTACATTTAGCTTTGTGGCCTTGGCCAAGTCGTGTGACCTCTCTTAGCATAAGTTTCTCATTATATAAAGACAATAATGATACTTTCTTTGATAAGGTATTATAAGGATTAGAGGTAATATGAAATTCCTAATTCAATGCTGGCATATAACAGGTGCTCAATAATTGGTAATTATTAGTATCAACTATAAAATAAGAATAGTACTTATCCATCTACTTATCAGGTTATAGATAAAATAGATGAGAATGCTTTTTTCAAATACCATAGTCTCTTACCCACTTTTATAGTTGAGAAAAGAAGCTGTTCTGCTCATCTCACAGGTCTGTGATGATCAAAAGAGACAATATATATACTAAAGTACTCAGAAAATATAAAGCACTTATAAGATCAAGGTGGAGTCTGTAGTTTAAATAAGGCTTAAGAGACCTCTTTTTCTTCTACCACCAATGAATTAAGAGTTAAAGAATAAAATTGAGGGGCACCTGGGTGGCTTGTTTGGTTAAGCATCTGATTTTGGCTCAGGTCATGATCTCACAGCTCATGAGTTTGAGTCCCACATCAGGTGAGCTCAAGCCCTTTCGGTGAGCTTGAGCCCTGCTTCAGGTGAACTTGAGCCCCACTTATCTCTCTCTCTCTGTCTATCTCTATCTCTATCTCTATCTCTCTCTGCTCCTCACTTACTTGCACCCTGTCTCTCTCTCAAAAAAATTAAATAAAAATTGAGTATCACAAACTATTACTATTGATAGTTTGTTACATATAATTTTGTCCATCTTGCAGAAATATATGGAATTATTTACAAGTTTTGTAAATAAAATATACTTATTTTCAGTATACCCTGATTATTCAGAGATTTTTTTATTTAGCAACCTCAAACATCTAGAACACAGCCTGGACACCTAAAAGGAGGTGTGATGAAAGCCCTATGATCTGGGAACAAAATCTCAAGCCAATGAGGCCTCTCACTCTACACCTATAAAAGAGGAGTAGTGCCAACTTTACTAAGCATCTTGATTTAGTGTTGTATATAAAATCAAGGTCACTTACCAATATAATGAGCTTAGTTGCCTGACAACCAATTAAAATGAGATAAAGGGTCTACTAGATGTGAAAAAACTGATACCCTAAGAAGGCATAGTTAGTGTAAGAAACAGAAGAATTCTAAAAACAGAACTAGAAAAATGAAGTCACTTGGTATCATTCATGTAGGGGTTCAAACGTCCCTGTATGCCTTAGTAGATACTGACCACTTCACTCTGTGGTCCAGTATGGAATGTTCATACTGATGCTTAGTCCTCAACAGACAACTACATCTGACATGACAAGACAAAGAAGTTTCAAAACATTTTAGAAAGATTTCTGTCAAAGTTTGCTATTACTGGAGTAAGTTTTAGTTATACAAACAACTCATTGCCTGTGGAGTCACTTCTATGGTGCCAAGTAAGTAAGGTGTTAACTATACAGTAAGGCTGCTAGGTGGGGCACCTGGGTGGCTCAATCCGTTGAGCATCTAACTTCAGCTCAAGTCATGATCTCACAGCTAGGGAGTTTGAGTGCCACATCGGTCTTTTTGCTGTCAGCGTGGAGCACGCTTCAAATCCTTTGTCACCCTCTTTCTCTGCCCCTCCCCTCCTCCCTGTCTTTCTCTCTCTCTCTCAAAAATAAATAAACATTAAAAAAAAATTTTAAGGTGCTAGGTAAAAACCATGTAACATTGTACTTAGAAAGAAATCTGATGTGTGGTATTTAACCAACTCTACTAGATGGCATCTTAAAGATTAAACAATAAATTCTAAAATATTTTATATGGATTTTTAAAATGAAGTTTTTTAATGTTTATTTATTTTTGAGAGAAAGAGAGACAGAGTATGAGTGGAGGAGGAGCAGAGAACGAGAGAGACACAGAATCCGAAGTAGACTTTAGGCTCTGAGATGTCAACAAAGAGCCTGACATGGGGCTCAAACCCATGAACTACGAGATTTTGACCTGAGCCAAAGTTGGAGGCTTAGCCAACTGAGATACGCAGGCATCCCTATATGGATTTTTTTAAATGTGAATAACCAAATATGCTAAACATAAAAATGACCCAGGACAGGGGTGCCTGGGTGGCTCAGCCAGTTCAGCATGTCACTCTTGACTCTTGGCTCAGGTCATGATCTCATGATTTGTGAGATCGAGCCGTGTCAGGCTCCATACTAACAGTGCAGAGCCTGGGATTATCTCTCTTCCTCTCCTCCCCCCCCCAAAAATATATAAACATTTTTTAAAATGACCCAGAAAATAATTTAATATTTCCTGATGCAAGAGGTATATCAGAATCTTATAGGACCTTAAGAATATCATTTATGATATCAATTATTGGTCAAAAACTGTACATGGAAATGCTCAAGATTGGACTGAATCTGATCTGGGTTGAAGTCCTGAGCTCCCCCACTTATTGGTTCTCTAACTTGAAGCAAGTCAGCCTCCATGTCATTTCACAGGATTGCTGTTAGGATCAAACAAAATGATGTAGGTACAAATGCTATGTAAATTATACAGTGATATACAAATGTGAAGTGTTACTTCTTATAAAAGTTGAATCCAGAAAAACTGTGTTTTGTTAGTAATTGGTTTGGGCATTTCAGAGCAATAGGGGATAATAAGAAAAGCAAAGTCCTTACTTATTCTTAACATATCATGTAATATTGTCTTGGGGTGGCAACTATGGCAGAAAATTATGTGCTCTTACTTTTTTCAGCAGACCTAGCTGAGTATACTATAGCCTCTAACTTTTACTAAATTAGTACCCCCTCCCCTAGATTGCCTTCTTACTTCATCACTTCTTTTTATTTTTTTAATATTTATTTTCTTATTTTTGAGAGAGGGAGAGAAACAGAGCATGAGCAGGGAAGGGTAAGAGAGAGAGAGAGACAGAATCCAAAGCAGGCTCCATGCTCTGAGCTGTCAGCAGAGCCCAAGGCAGGGCTCCAACTCATGAATACAAGATCATGACTTGAGCCTAAGTTAGCTGCTTAAGGAACTGAGGCACCCAGGTGCCTTGCTACTTCCTCACTTTTAATTCTTATCCATCTATTCAGGATCCAGATCTAAAGTTTCATGGCCTTTAAGAGGCCTTAATGAATTTCTATCCAGATAGTTCATCTGCTTAGTTTATGTTTTTCCACCTACATATTTAAGACACATATTTTCTAGATCTCTTTCATGTATTTCTCTCATCTTCTCAGCTAGATAATAAGCCACAAGAGGTTAGGGATCCCTTCTACCTCAGTGTGGCAACTAGCACAGGATAAGCTAACAGTCAAGTAGTTAATAAATGTTTACAGATTGAAAGAAAGTGTTCTATAGGTCCATGCTGAAGCACAACATGGGTTTTGAACTGCACAGGTCTACTTATATGCAGATTTTCTTTGATAAAAACAGTACAGCAGTGTAAATGTATTTTCTCTTTATGATTTTCTTTTTTTAGAGAGGAAGACAACATGCAGCAGGGTAGAGGGGTGGGAGGAGAGAGAGAGAGAGAGAAAATCTTATGCAAGCTCCATGCTCACCTTGCTCTGTCCCACAACCCTGGGATCATGACCTGAACCAAAATCAAGAGTCAGAGGCTCAACAGACTGAGCCAACCAAATGCCCATTCTTTATGATTTTATTAATAACATTTTGTTTTTTCTAGCCTACTTTATTGCAAGAATATAGTATATAATACATATAACATACAAGATATGTGTTAATGTACTGTTGTTGTTATCAGTAAGGCTTCTTGTCAACAGTAGGCTATTAGTAGTTATGTTTTGGGGGAATCCGAAGTTTTACACAGATTTTCAACTGTGCGGGTCAGCACCCCTAAACCCCACACTGTTCAATGGTTAACTATATTTTTAAGATCTTTAGGGATAGGAAGTAGGCAGTGGTGATGTCTTTGAAGCCACAAAAGTTATATAAAATGGCAAATACTTGGTGAGTCATTGAGAAACTGGGGAAATGAATTGTTATTAAGTATTTTTTCATGAAAGTGTAACCTTCAGGCCCTTTCCAGTTCAATTCCTGTACCACAGTAACCATGCTGTCCACAAATGGTTTCTTCAAAGGGCAATTCTGTACAATAAATGTAATGTTCCATTCTCACATTTAAATACAAATGAAGAAATAAACATTACATTATAACCTATCATCACATATTTATTATCCCACCCTTCATTCCCCAATTTTATTACTTCTCTAACTGGTGTGGTATAGTATGGCAGATCTTGACCTTTCAGTGTCATATTCATAGCTTGTATCGCATTCACATGTGTGACTTCTTCCCTCTGGTCCCTAGAGTTCTGTGCATTTTTCTAGTATGCTGGATATATCTAGGCCCATTTCTTTTTTGCTCAAGAAAACTTATCAGAATGCAAATAAGAGTAACACTATTATAGAAACACCATGAAATCTATTTTAGTACCTTAGCAACAATACCTGCAACACACATCAATACCTTGGTTGTAAATCACTGAGGTAGTATTGGTTTCACATTTAGGGTGCTGGGGTCAAGTTGCAGGTCTGCTACTTACTTGCTATGAAACTTTGAACATGCTAATCTTTCAGCCTCAGTCCTCTAAAATACCATTAATGGTAATACCTACTTCTCTGGGTTACTGTGGAGGCTAAACATAGAGCAATTTGAAAAGCACTCTTGGGGCGCCTGGGTGGCTCAGTCGGTTGAGCATCTGACTTTGGCTGAGGTCATGATCTCAAGGTTCATGGGTTCGACGTCAGGCTCTGTGCTGTGGAGCCTGGGGCCTGCTGCCTGCTTTGGATTCTGTGTCTCCCTCTCTCTGTTCCTCCCCTGCTCATTCTCTCTCTCTCTCTCTCTCTCTCTCTCTCTCTCTCTCTCTCTCTCTCTCTTTCTCACTCAAAAATAAAATAAACATTAACATATATTTTTTTAAAAGAAAAATAAATAAAAGGACTCTTCGCAATTTAAAGTCCTGGGCAAATCTGAGTTCTATATGCTCATATGCACCTGTGTAGTTTTCCTTTTGGGCCCCAAACTACCTAGTACTTTGTCTCATTACTATTTTTATATAAATTCCTCAGCTTCTCCTCCTTCAGAATCATTCTCTTGTAGTCAATCCAGGTAACAGTTCCAGATTTATGTTTTTCAATTACAAGCAGCTATGCTAAGCCCTAACTCCTAGAGGTTACTCTTTCTGTGCTCATAGTGATGAACACAGTCTAAGACAGAAACATAACCACTCCTTGTTTTAGAATTTTGCATCTTTTTGCCACTTCCAGAGAATGCTTTCATATACACCTAAAGTCAAGCTTTTCTCTTGCCTTACCAGTACCTCCAGTATATACCTGCATATAGCACAGGGCAGAATGACAATTTAAGGGATGTAGAGAAATGGAACTGATCACCAAAAATAGAGCAAGTGTAGAGGGTCTAGAGAAGACAGGACCAAAGTTCTCTATATGTGGCAGCATTGTCAAAATTTTTATGAGAGCCTTCAGCAATAAGGCCTGGCTATTCCCATTGCTACTGTTCGAAGCTTTTAACTCCATATTCCTACAGCCCAGTAGAGCAAAACAGGATTGGAAAACCAGGATCAAATGCCACTCACAATGTTTCTTGGGCCTCTACAAGCAGCCCCCTCCCTACCGGTTGCTCTTCCTACTGGTTCTGACCTACATCAGAACTCCCTCTGGCTGATTTCCATTGACCTCTCCCTCATCCATTACGTAGTTGTTTCAGTTGGGTGAAAATTGTGAATTCTTAGATCTCTACCCAAAAGAAACTCTTACATGTATACAACAGCAGACTTAGTAAGGAATATACAGTAGCAAAATTTAACAAACTAAATGCCCATTAACAAAATAGTGTACGGATAAACCATGAAGTATTCATGCAATGAAATATTAAACAGTAGTCAAACCAGTGAACTGCAGCAACACTTACTGGTATGGATGAATCTTACCAATATATTCTGAAGCTTATAAAAAGTAAATCTACTATGTTGAAGTTGTCACACACACACACAGAAATTATGTTCTGGGTGTATATCCAGAGGAAATAAAATAACTATCTCAAAGAGATATCTGTACCCTCATATTTATTGCAACATCCTTTATAATAGCCAAGACATGGAAACAATATAAGTATTCATCAATGAATGAATGGATAAAGAAAATGTGATGTGTGTGGTTAAACATGGGTACACACACACAGACACACACAATGGAATATTATTCATACATAAAGCAGAAGAAAAACTTGCCATTTGTGGCAATATGGATGGACCTTGAGAGCATTATGCTAAATTAAATAAGTCAGAAAAAGATAAAAGGTGTATGACCTCACTCACATATGGAATCAAAAAAAAAAAAACTAATAGAAATAGAGAACATATTGGTTGCCAGGAGTAGAGAGTGGGAGGTTGGGTAAATGGCTGAAAGATGGTCAAGAGGTACAAATATCCTGTTATAAGATAAGTAAGTCCTGGGGATACAACTATAGTTGTTGCTGTATATATAGTTGTTACAACTATATAGTTGCTCATCAACTGTAGTAAATAATACTACATTATATATTTGAAAGTTTCTGAGAGAGCAGATCTTAAAACTTTTCATCATAAGAAAAAATATTTGTAACTCTTTGTAGTGATGTATATTAATAATTATTTAACAAATATATACATATATCAAATCCTTATCTTGTACACCATGAACTAATCTATTATATGACAATTATATCCCAATAAAACTGGAAAAATTAAAATAATATATATGTAGTAAGTGCATATAAGAAACAATTCACCTCATGGAGTGCCTGGGTGGCTCAGTCGGTTGAGCATCGGACTTCAGCTCAGTTCATGATCTCACAGCTTGTGAGTTTGAGCCCCACATTGGGCTCTGTGCTGACAGCTCAGAGCCTGGAATCTACTTCAAATTTTGTGTCTCCTTCCTCTCTCTCTCTCTTTCTCTCTCTCTCTCTCAAAAATAAATAAACACTATCAATAGAACTCCCCTATGACCCAGCAATAGCACTGCTAGGGATTTACCTAAGGGATACAGAAGTGCTGTTGCATAGGGGCACATGTACCCCAATGTTTATAGCAGCACTGTCAACAATAGCCAAATAATGGAAAAAGCCTAAATGTCCATCAACTGATGAATGGATCAAGAAGATGTGGTGTGTACATATATATATATATATGTAATGGAGTTTTACATGGCAATGAGGAAGAATGAAATATGGCCCTTTGTAGCAAAGTGGGTGGATCTCGAGGGTGTCATGCTAAGAGAAATAAGTCAGGTGGGGAAGGACAGATACCATATGTTTGCACTCATAGGTCTAACAGGAGAACAGGAGAAACCTAATGCAGGACCATGGGGAGGGGAAGAGGGAAAGAGAGTTGGGGAGAGAGAGGGACACGAAACCTGAGAGACTATTGAATACTGAAAAGGACCGGAGGGTTGAAGGGGGAGGAGGAAGGGGGAAAAGAGGTGGTGGTAATGGAGGAGGGCACTTGTGGGGAAGAGCACTGGATGTTATATGGAAACCAATTTGACAATAAACTATTAAAAAATAAATAAAGAAAAGCAAATATAGATTATAAATAAACACTTAAATTTTTTAAATAAGGAGCAAATCACCTTGGACCTATAATTATGAAAATCTTATTTCAATACTGAAAAAAGCAATTTCCAAAATATTAAATACAGTATTATAACCATTATATAGTTACAAAGAGGCTTTTTTTCTTAAAGAAAGCTTTTTGGGAATACATATAACTGTGATACAATTATATGAAAATTATATAAAAAGAATGATGAACACAAGATTCAGGATAGTTTACCACCTTGAGTGGGGAAGAAATAGGAGATGAGAGTGAGAGGAACTGCATAACTGGATGTAAGTTTTTATAAAATCCTAGATTTTGTTTTAAGTGATTGATCCCTAAGTGCTTGTTCCATTGTTTTTCCTTTAAACTAACTAAATAAAGTGAGTTACACATAGACTGATATGATTTAGGATACTCTGTAAATGTAAAATATATACCAGATTTCAAAGACTTTGTACCAAAAAAAGCAATGCAAAACATCTTGTTAATATGTATTTACATTGATTACATGTTGAAGTTATAATATTTTGGATATATTGAGTCAAAATTTAATATTAAAATTAATTTCACTTTTTAATTTGGGTAATAGAAAATTTAAAATTACTTTGTGGCTCAAACTTGTGGCTTACACTATATATCTGTTGGACAGTGGCAGTGTAAGAATTCCACAGCACTAGTCTTTATATTTGTAACCAGTTGTTTTCAGACTTAAAGCTAATTAGTTTGTCTTTTTAGGCTTAATAATTCTAATTTACTTTATTTTGGCTTCTAAAATCTCAATTGAAAGTTTTAATAAATATGAAAGCAATGCATGCTACTTCTAAAACAAAGTTAAACATGAGAGAAATTTGATTTAACACAGGAAAAGTGACATCACAACCTCAGTTTCGAAATATAGCCACCATTAACAATTATGTAATTTTCTAGGTATGTGTGCTTTTAAGACTAGAACATGAGCATCAAAGTTATCCCTGTCCTTTCTCACATTCTCTGTGACCAGAGAAGCAATGGAAGGTAATAGCTTGATTTTGTGCCAAACAGAGAGCTAAACCACTTCTGGAATGGGAATACTCTAATGTTAACTGGATTTGGATTTCATTCCCTGGCCAAGACTCTTCTCCTCCCCTAAAGAAATGCCATTTGGCATATATTTATACTAAAAGCCAAAGTGAACTGAAACTAATTTTTCAAGAATTTCCTCATACCCCAGAAGAAATCAGAGACCCAATGGGATATTATAAAACCGGGACCAAGAATAACTGTTTCAACCTATTGATCTCCAACAAAGTACTTAATAATTTCTCCCACTGATTATGAAGCAGGCTTCTGGTGGGAGTGTAACAATCTGCAGAAAACAAGATGCATCCATTTCTCTTCAGTCATAGTTCCTCTGTATTCCTAGGAAACAGTTTAATGGAGGGGAGGGAAGAGTACAAAGGTCAGATTTGGATTATGTGCTAGATCTTGGAAATGTTCTTTCCATATTGCCTAAGGTTCTATATAAAAATGATTAATAGAAGAAGAGCTTCTCTCTTTTTTTTTCAAGTGCCATAGAGATTACAGAAGTTATTTTCTTTGTTCACATTACTAATTGGTAAGTTCAAAGATTCTGGATGCATTTCTTGGAACAAACACAAAATAATTTGACACTTTTCCTTATTGTCCATTCAGTGAAGTAAATTCACTCAACAATTATATTCTTAAAAACATACCAATGGACTTTTAAATCATATTCTATATGATCTCATTTTTTGCATTCAATATGATCTCAGGTTGGGACCTGAATGAGAATAAGAAATACAAACTGCACTCTTACTGCTAGTCTGATTAGGATCTTTTTCCTCTCCTTTTTACAGAGGAATGACAGATGTGCAGGAGCCATTCCACCAAGGCTTTTCTGAAACTCTTTTTAAGTCATTGTTCAAAGACATCCTATCTACCCTCGAGTCCATTATCATTTTTCTTCTAACCTAATGGTCTTTACTCTTAAATTCCAGTTTGTTTCTTTATTGGTTACATACTGGTTTTGTCTTACCTCCTCCTACTAGATTGACAGTTCCTTGAAGGAAGAGACCATGTCAAAGTCTAATTCTAAAGTAGTATAATGCACATATCCAGAAAATACATCAATAATATTATTGCCTAGAACCCATTTGCCCTAAACCTCACCTGGGTTTATCTTTTGCTAGTCATGCCTTTTTTAAAGCTGTAAATGCAAATAACATATAAACTTGTCAAGATGTCACAAAAAGATTAATGGGAATTAGAAATAAATGGACAACCTGCAAGAGTTTTATATATTAATGGCTTATTTATATATGTTTCACATTTTTGTTTGCTTTTCATATATAGAAATGTGTCCTGCTTATGGACCACTGTGAGATCTAATTTTTTGAACAGAATGATAGATTAAACAGAATAGTTGGCAGAAAATACATGTAGAATTCAGATTTAGTCCAACTACTAACTAACTGTGGAATTTAGGTGAATCAAACCTCTGTTTAATTTCTTGGGCATGGGAGGTGGATGGCCTAACACTTATCCTGATCACCTCACAAGGATATTAACAGAATAACTACATCAGAAAGTGTGTAGTTATTTAAACACCATATGAAATAAGGTTCTTAGATGTGATTATATCTGCACTTCCAACATTCAAAAAAAAAATCATTTCCCGTTAGCTTCCTTTGTAGTTTGCAGATGTAGCCACAAACTACTTTGACATTTGTCAGGAGAGTAAAAATGCCAGCCTTTAGACAGATGTAATTCATTTGAGAAAATGCGATTAGCTCACTTCTATCTTTTTTTAAAAATTGAAATCAATGTTTTATTAAAATAGCTAAACATAGTAATATAAATATTGTATTAAATAGTATACACACAGCAAAATTCCAAAGCACCTCAGTATACATTGCTCACTAATTATTAACTGTTATAATCCACATTATTGTTTTATTTTTTAATAGTTTATTTTCAAATTGGTTTCCATAAAACACCCAGTGCTCTTCCCCACAAGTGTGCGCCTCCATTACCACCACCACCCTTCCCCTCTCCCCCTCCCCCTTCAGCCCTCAGTTCCTTTTCAGTATTCAATAGTCTCTCATGATTTGCATCCCTCTCTCTCCCCAACTCTCTTGCCCCCTTCCCATCCCTATGGTCCTCTGTTAGGTTTCTCCTGCTAGACCTATGAGTGCAAACATATGGTATCTGTCCTTCTCTGCCTGACTTATTTCGCTTAGCATGACACCCTCAAGGTCCATCCACTTTGCTACAAATGGCCATATTTCATTCTTTCTCATTGCCATGTAGTACTCCATTGTATATATATACCACATCATCTTGATCCATTCATCAGTTGATGGGCATTTAGGCTGTTTCCCTGATTCAGCTATTGTTGACAGTGCTGCTATAAACATTGGGGTACATGTGCTCCTATGCATCAGCACCTCTGTATCCCTTAGGTAAATCCCTAGCAGTGCTATTGCTGGGTCATAGCGCAGTTCTATGGATAGTTTTTTGAGGAACCTCCACATTGTTTTCCAGAGCAGCTGTACCAGTTTACATTCCACCAGCTGTGTAGGATGGTGCCCATTTCTCCACATCCTCGCCAGCATCTATAGTCTCTTGATTTGTTCATTTTAACACTCTGACCGGCATGAGGTGGTATCTCAGTGTAGTTTTGATTTGTATTTCCCTGATGATGTGTGAACACTGAGCATCGTTTCATGTGCCTGTAGGCCATCTGGATGTCCGCTTTGGAGAAGTGTGTGTTCATGTCTTCTGCCCATTTCTTCACTGGATTATTCATTTTTCGGGTGTGGAGTTTGATGAGTTCCTTGTAGATTCTGGATACTAGGCCTTTATCTGATATGTCATTTGCAGCTATCGTTTCCCATTCCATCAGTTGCCTATTGGTTTTCTTGATTGTTTCCTTTGCAGGGCAGAAGAATTTTATCTTGGTGAGGTCTCAATAGTTCATTTTTGCTTCCATTTCCCTTGCCTTTGGGGATGTGTTGAGTAGGAATTTGCTGTGGTTGAGGTCAAGGAGGCTGTTTCCTACATTCTCCTCGAGGGTTTTGATGGTTTCCTGTCTCACATGCAGGTCCTTCATCCATTTTGAGTTTATTTTTGTGAACAGTATAAGAAAGTGGTCTTGTTTCATTCTTCTGCATGTTGCTGTCCAGTTCTCCCAGCACCACCTGCTAAAGAGGCAGTCTTTTTTCCATTGGATACTCTTTTCTGCTTTGTCAAAAATTAATTGGCCATACGTTTGTGGGCCCACTTCTGGGTTCTCTATTCTATTCCATTGGTCTATGTGTCTGTTTGTGTGCCAATACCATACAATCTTGATGATGACAGCTTTGTAGTAGAGGCTAAAGTCTTGGATTGTGATGTCTACTGTTTTGGTTTTCTCCTTCTATATTACTTTGGCTATTTGGGGTCTTTTGTGGTTCCATTCAAATTGTAGTATAGTTTTTTCTAGCTTTGAAAAAAGCACTGCTGCAATTTTGATGGGGATTGAATTGAATGTGTAGATTTCTTTGGGTAATAATGACATTTTCACAATGTTTCTTCTTCCGATCCATGAACAGGGAATGTGTTTCCATTTCTTGGTGTCTTCTTCAATTTCGTTCATAAGTCTTCTATAGTTTTCATCATATAGGTCTTTTACATCCTTGGTTAAGTTCACTCCTAGGTATTTTATAGTTTTTCGTGCAATTGTGAATGGGATTAGTTTCTTGAATTCTCTTTCCGCTGCTTCATTATTGGTGTATCAACCGATTTCTGTACATTGATTTTGTACCCTGCAACTTTATTGAGATTTTCATCAATTCTAGAAGGCTTCTGGTGGAGTCGATTGGGTTTTCCATGTAGAGTATCATGTCATCTGCGAAAAGTGAACATTTGACTTCTTCTTTGCCAATTCTGAGGCCTTTTATTTCCTTTTGTTGTCTGATTGCTGATGCTAGGACTGCCAGCACTATGTTAAACAACAGTGGTGAGAGTGGACACCCCTGTCATGTTCCTGATCTCAGCGGGAAAGCTCTCAGATTTTCCCCATTGAGAATGATATTAGCTGTGGGCTTTTCATAAATTGCTTTTATAATGTTTAAGTAGGTTCCTTCTATTCCAATGTTCTCAAGGGTTTTTACTAAGAAAGGGTTCTGTATTTTGTCAAATGCTTGCTTTTTCTGCATTTATCAACAGAATTATATGGTTTTTATCTTTTCTTTTGTTAATGTGATGGATTTATGAATATTGAACCAGCCCTGTAACCCAGGAATGAATCCCACTTGATCATGATAGATAATTCTTTTTATATGCTGTTGAATTCGATTTGGTAGTATCTTGTGGAGGATTTTCACATCCATATTCATCAAGAATATTGGCCTGTAGTTCTCATTTTTTGCTAGGTCTCTGTCTGGTTTGAGAATCAAAGTGATTCGGCTTCATAGAATGAGTTTGGAAGTTTTCCTTCTATTTGTATTTTTTGGAATAGTTTGAGAAGAATGGGTATGAGCTCTGCTTTAAATGTCTGGTAGAATTCCTCTGGGAAGCCTTCTGGCCCTGGGCTCTTATTCATTTGGAGATTTTTGATAATTGATTCGATTTCTTCACTGGTTATTGGTCTGTTCATAATTTCTATCTCTTCTCATTTGAATTTTGGTAGTGAATGTATGTTTAGGAATTTGTCCATTTCTTCTAGATTGTCCAGTCTGTTGTCATATAGTTTTTCATAGTAATCGCTAATGATTGCTTGTATTTCTAAGGGATTGGTTGTAAGAGATCCATTTTCATTCATGATTTTGTCTATTTGGGTGTTCTCTCTTTTCTCTCTAAGGAGTCTGGCTAGAGGTTTATCAATTTTGTTTATTTTTTCACAAAACGAACTCTTGGTTTCATTGATCTGCTCACCTGTTTTGTTTTTTTTTTTTTTTGGATTCTATATGGTTTATTTCTGCCCTGACCTTTATTATTTCTCTTCTTCTTCTTGGTTTGGGGTGCTCTTACTGCTGCCATTCTACTTCTGTTAGGTACTCCGTTAGATTTTGAATTTGCACCTTTTCTAGTTTGTAAAATAGGCCTGGAGTGGATTGCAATACACTTTCCTCTTAGGATTGCCTTTGCCACGTCTCAGAGAGTTTGGATTGTTGTATTTTCGTTTTCATTTGTTTCCATATATTTTTTAATTTTTTTCTCTAATTGCCTGATTAGCCCAATCATTCTTTAGTAGGGTGGTTTTTAACCTCCACATTTTTGGAGGTCATTATTGTTTTAAAACAGACTTATTAAGATATAATTCACATAGCATACACTTCACCCATTTAACATGTACCACTCAGTAGTTATTAGAATGTTCACAGAGCTGTACAACCAGCAACAAAATCAATTTTAGAATATTTTCCTTACTTCAAAAAGAAACTCTTCACCTGTCATCCCCCAACTTCTCCATTTCCTCCTTCAGCCCTACACAACCACTAATGCATTTTCTGTCTCAATGGATGTCCATATTCTGGGCATTTCATGTTAATGGACTCATATAATATAGGGTCTTTTGTGTCTGACTTCTTTCACTTAGCATAAGGTTCTCAACATTCCTCAATTTTGTAGCACGTATCAATACTTCATTCTTTTCTTATTGTGATAAAAATATATATAACAAAATTTACAATTTAACCTTTTTTAAGGATACAATTCAGTGGCATGAAGTACATACACTATGTTTTGTAACCATCACTACTCTCCATTTCCAAAATATTTTCATTCCCCCAAAGAGAAACTCTCTATCCATGAAACTATAACTCCCCTTTCCCCACTCTCACCAGGTTCTGGTAACTGCTCTTCTATTTTCGTCTCTGTGACTTTGCCTATTCTAAGTGCCTCATATAAATAGAATCATACATTATTTGTCCTTTTGTGTCTGGCTTATTATAATTAAGATTATATTGTCAAGGTTCATATATGTTGAAGTATGTATTAGTACTTCATTCTTTTTAGGGATGAATAATATTTTAGGGATATACTATATCCATTCATCAGTTGATGGATACTTGAGTTGTTTCCATTTTGGGCTATTATGAATAATACTGCTGTGAACTTCTGTGTACACATTTTAATGAAAATATGTTTTCTTCTTTTTAATTTATAATAGTTTATTGTCAAATTGGTTTCCATATAATGAAAACATTTTTTCATCTCTCTTAAGTACATACCCAGGGGTAAAGGTTCAGGGTCAAACAGTAACTCTATGCCCTACTTTTTGAGGAACTTCCAGAATGTTTTCAAAGCAGATGTACCATTTTACAATCTCACTGGTAGTGTACAAGGATTCTAATTTCTCCACATCCTCACCAACACTTTTTACTATCTGGGTTTTTAAAAAATTATAGCCATCTAGTGAGTGTGAAGTGGTCTCTCATTGTGGTTTTGCTTTATATTTCCCTGATGACTAATAATGTTGAGCATTTTTTCATGTACTTATTAGCTCTTTGTATATCACCTTTGGAGAAATGTGTATTCAGATCTTTTGCCCCTTTTTCAAGTGGATTATTTTTTATTGAGTTCTATATATATTGTAGATTTAATTCTCATAAGATATATGATTTGTAAATATTTTCTCCCATTCCATGGTTCACATTGGTATCATTTATAGCACAGAAGCCTTAATTTTGATGAAGTCCACTCTATTTTTCTTTCATCACTTGTATTCCTCATTATTTTATTGCTTCTGTTATAACTTAGAAAAGTTTTAAAAGAGTGGTATGTTTTCCACTCCCCATGTGATTTCCATTCGGTCACAACTCAGGTGGCTCGGATTTTACTACTATTTCAGGTGTCCATAGCTTAGAAAATCCATCAAAATAAAAGAAAAATCCAAGGTATGTTTTCTACACCCCATGTGATTTGATATTTAGTCACAACTCAAATGGCTGTGCTGTCAGGTCTCCATGACTTCTTTGACAATGGTAGTCTATCTTTGCCACATGAGTTTCCTTGCAGAACTGAGTGGTCTAAACTAGGAAACAACAAGTCAGTATTTCCTTTTCCTCGCCCTTTTATAAGGACTGTTTCTTCCTATCTTTCAGTTGGCAGAAATGGAGCAAGATTTTAGTCACATTGATATATCTGTGCTTTAACATCTAACTAATATACCTGGTCTCTGTATTAATTGATTAGATTTTGCCTACTATAATAAATATTCTATAACACTAAACTATGTTAGCTGTTCAGCTCAAATAACACATGTATTTTCTGAATAACATAGTTACAGAATACCTCAGCAAAAGAATTTCAGCTGATTACTACATGAGATCAAATTTCTGCCAGAACAAATTTAAATCAAAACCCTTAGATGACATCTAGGATTGTTTCAGCCATAAAATTATGTTCATTTTTGGAAGACCTGAAATTATTTTATAAAACTATCATATATTGTTCATTATAAACTAAATAGGCCACGTGCCATGATATAGACCCCAGCCTCAGTTCTAAAATTAGTTTTCATCTATTGTATTCCTTCTATGTTCTGGGCATTGTGCTAGGCATTCTAATCCTCACATTATCCCTGCACATTACATGAAGGTTATTTTCATTTTACATACAGATATAACATCAACCTCAGAAATGTTAAGTAATTTGAGCAGAGGTTACAGATGGTAAAAGAAAGGAGGGAAGGAAGGAAGGAAGGAAGGAAGGAAGGAAGGAAGGAAGAAAGAAAGAAAGAAAGAAAGAAAGAAAGAAAGAAAGAAAGAAAGAAAGAAAGAAAGAAAGAAAAAAGAACAAAAAGAAAATCTTCCTTGTCTTTGTTTGCCCTTCTTGGCAGGTGTTCATTTTGCCTTTTGATGCTTTCAGACTTAATATTAACCCTAAAGTATTCATGTTGACCTGTTCTTGCCTGAGTCTTGGGCACACTGGGCTTTTCTTTTTTTAGAGATTGTTTTGGCTAGAAACTTTTTCTAGCCATAACCATTTCACTGGGGCTGCACGACACCAACTCTAAGTGAAAAAGGCTAAAAGTGGCTTTTTTTGGTAAGTTTTTATTTAAATTCCAGTTTGTTGACACACAGTGTAATATTAGATTCAGGTGTACAATATAGTGATTGAACATTTCCATACATCACAAGAAAGAATTTTTTGAATGAAAGTTTAGAATCTTAGTAAATCCACAAAACATAGACCCACCTTCAAACTACTGTCTTGGTGATGCTCATCTCTCTTTACCACTAGATCCTTTTTGGTTGGTGGGATAGGAACTTGGACATTGTTACCAGTGGTACATAGTATCATTAATACACCATTAAAACTTAACATGTAGGTTTAATTTCCCCATTTATACACCAAGAAAGCAATCTTGTACTATAGGAACAAACCTGGGCTATAAAATATAAGAGAATTGAACAAGAAATGTTTATGTTGCATTGCAAACATTTTTTAAATGTTGTTTCCCCCCTTTTTTTTAGAATCTTAGGCTTCTATTCTGAAGACTAGAGGTAGTAAGTAATTATAAATATCAGGAAAATTGACCACATCAATCTTTTTCTCTTCCAAATGAATGATGGGCTCTTTGTCCCATAAGGTGTAACATGAATAAGTACAGAGATTGGATTTAAGGTATGGTAGAAGCAGGAAACAGTCACTACAGGGTCAAGTGGGAGAAATATTACACGAATACAGACATAATTGTCAGAGGCTAGTCATTTTCTTTAGAAGTTTTTTCAAAGTTGTCAAGCACCAAATTTGAGCCCTTACTCTATGTGCTTTATGCCATTGAATTCACATAATAATCCTGTAAAGTCAACATTATTTTTCTCATTTTACAGATCAGCAAACCGTGGCTCAGAAAGATTAAGTAATTTGCTCCAAACCATACAATTGGTTAGTGGCATATTCAATAATCAATCCAAGGTCTTTTTGATTAGAAAGTTCTTTCAAGTACACTGCTTCCAAGTGACTTAGCATGGTCAGACACTTGCTTTTTCCTTGTAATATTCAGTGCTATAATCATTCTGGTACTAATACTGCAGCAACAACTGAAGCATACTGGTTTGAGGGGTAAGGGAGAGTTTAAGGACCAGAAAATAGCATATAAGACAGTGGATGTAAAGGAAAGATATTGGTCTTTTCTGAAATGCTGAATTTGAAATTATATACTTTACACCAAGAATCCCAACAAGTAAGTCTCATTATTACTTTGAGTTGAGAACGTGTGTATGGTGAAATGTTCCTGTTATTGCTTTTGAGACTTAAAGCAGCTGCTATTACAGCCCTCCTGAAGAACCTACTTTCACCAGTCTTACTTTTACTTAATGGTAACTGTGAATGTCAAATCTTGTTTTATGCACAAGGAGCCAAAGTTTCCCTGCTACTTATATCTTTCCCCCAAGAAACAAAACCTTTAGAAACCCACAAAGGTGCATTGTATAGAAAGAGAACTTGGGCCACACAAAGACTGATCATTCCATTGAAATTAGAAAAGGTATTTTACACTGCTTTTCATAAACCTAGTAAATCTCCATCTCTTTAAGATTTCCTAGACACTCTTTCACTATGGTTTATTCCTTAAATCATTACTACTGTCAGAAATCCCCATAGATGTCAAAAAATCCATTTTGAGGATGTTGTGTGCTCTGCTGATTTTTTTCTTAAAATGAAAATAGATTTGTATTTCCCTGATGCTGAGTGACGCTGAGTATCGTTTCATGTGCCTATTGACCATCTGGATGTCCTCTCTGGAGAAATGTCTGTTCTAGTCTTCTGCCCATTTCTTCACTGGATTATTTGTTTTTTGGAGTATGGAGTTTGGTGAGTTATTTGCAGATTTTGGATACTAGCCCTTTATTCAGTATGCCATTTGCAACTATCTTTTCCCATTCTGTCAGTTGCCTATTCGTTTTCTTGATTGTTTCCTTTGCAGTGCAGAAGATTTTTATCTTGATGAATTCCAATAGTTCATTTTTGCTCTTGATTCCCTTGCCTTTGGGGATGTGTCGAATAGGAAATTGGCTGCGGTTGAGGTCAAGGAGGCTATTTTCTGCTCTCTCCTCTTGGATTTTGATGGTTTCCTGTCTCACATTCAGGTCCTTCATCCATTTTGAGTTTATTTTTGTGAATGGTATAAGAAAGTGGTCTAGTTTTATTCTTCTGCATGTTGCTGTCCAGTTCTCCCAGCACTGCCTGTTAAAGAGACTGTCTTTTTTCCATTGGATACTCTTTCCTGCTGTGTCAAAGATCACCTCACACCAGTCAGAGTGGCTAAAATGAACAAATCAAGAAACTATAGATGCTGTCAAGAATGTGGAGAAACGGGCACCCTCCTACACTGCTGGTAGGAATGTAAACTGGTACAGCTGCTCTGGAAAACAGTGTGGAGGTTCCTCAAAAAACTACCAATAGAACTCCCATATGACCCAGCAATAGCACTGCAGGGGATCTACCCAAGGGATACAGAAGTACTGATCCTTAGGGGCACACGTACCCCAATGTTCATAGTGGCACTTTCAATAATAGCCAAATCATGGAAGGAGCCTAAATGTCAATCAACTGATGAATGAGTCAAGTAAATGTGAGATATATATATATACATATATATATGTATATACACACACACTTTGGTACATACATATACATATACAATGAAATACTACATGGCAATGACAAAGAATGAAATTTGGCCATTTGTAGCAATATGTATGGACCTAGAGGGAGTCATGCTAAGCAAAATAAGTCAGGCAGAGAAGGACATATACCACATGTTGTCACTCATAGGTCTAACAGGAGAAACCTAACAGGAGACCATGGGAAGGTGAAAGGGGAGGGGAAAGAGTTGGGGAGAGGGAGTGAGGCAAATCATGAGACCTTTGAATGCTGAGAACAAACTGAGGGCCGAAGAGGGAGGAAGAAGGGGAAGTGGGTGATGTTCATGGAGAGGGGCACTTGTGGGGAAGAGCACTGGGTGTCATATGGAAACCAACTTGGTAATAAACTATTAATTAAAAAAATAGAAGGACTTATGTTTCTTCCAAGATTAAGCAACTTCCTTCCTTCTAGTTTCTCCCTATTGCATCAAAATCCCCTGGACATACCATGACAAACAAAACCCTGAAAAGTGGAAAGAACAGGCAGACCACCTCAGAACTTGAGGAACAATACAGTGGTACACTTCCTGGGTTTCCTTTTTGCCTCCTATATATCCTAGACAGGTCACTACAGAAGCCTCCTTCTATAAGTGCCAACAGACACAGACAAAAATAACTCTAGGAAAACCTGATACCCATATCTAAAGGAAAGGAGGAAAGGGCTGCCTAACAACACAAAACCATTTTGGCAATATTTGTTTTATTTTAACCAAACAACACAGAAAAAAATCATACCCTCCCCATGGCCCCCCAGATTCAATGGAGCCTAGTAGGAAGTAATCTTTCACTCTACTCCATACCACAAAAAAGCAGGCATCATGCTCCCATCCCACTACTTTGATGGTGTTGGCAGAAGTGGGCAAACAGTCTGTCTAATCCCCTCGTTGGCAGAAGTAGATGATGCTCCTTCCTTTTCTCATTCCAGAGTATTGTAAGCCCAGTCTAGTGGCAAGCTAAGCTGCCTCACTCACACTCAGAAGGACAAATAGTTAACAACTTGGTGCAAAGTAAAGCTAGTCATCACTGGACTTCATCACCATCTCCATATCACTGGGGCCTAATGGGGAGGCTGAGTTTCCACCACCTTCACATCAAAAAGACTGAACAAAGGGATGCATATCAAGGCTAGCAAACACTCCTCTTCCCCCCCTCCCAAGCTTGGTGTCTGGGAAGTCAGTGGGAATTTGCACCTGCACCCCCATCTGGCAGCAGTGAGACTGAAAAAGACAGTACAAAGAAGAGCTAGTCGGCACCCCTATCCCCCACCCCACCCCCATTTCAGTGGGGCCAAATGGAGAGCTGAACCTTTACCCCCAGTCAGCATCAATGAGTCTTAAATTAACAAGGTGGTAAAAGGTAGAACTAATTGGTACTTTTTTTTTTCACTTCACCTTGTGTCAGCAGGGCCCACAGGGAGCTGAGCTTATACTTTCATTCAAAGATAACAAAATCCAGGGGGGAAAAAAGATAACAAAAGCCAGAAACCCTGTGGATTACTGTCCCACTTTCACTAGGATGGTGCCAGCAAAGCCAGAGGGCTAGCTGAACTTCCACTCCACCCATTTGAAATTAGGAAGTAAGAGTCAGTGCCCATTTTTGCCAGGGTCACATCACTGAGATGCAGCAGCAACATACACACATCCTCAACCCTCACATTATACCTCACCACAAGGACTGACTCCATTAAAAATAAAAATAAAATTAAATATAATCATAAGTCTAGTAAAACACTACCCAAAAACCTCCAGTTTAAAAAAAAATAACTCCTGAATGAGAACAGACACCAATACTCAAGAGGAATCAGATTTTATCTGATAAGGATTATAAAGCATCCATAATAAAAAGATCTAAAAAGTAATTACAATTTTTTGAAACAACATAAAAAATCTCAGCAAATAAATAGAAATTATTTTTTAAAGAAGCAAATCGAAATTATAGAACTAAATAATATAGTAACTGAAATAAGCTCAGTGAATGGGCTCAATAGTAGAGTGGAAATAATAGAAGATAGAATCAGTGAACTTGAGGTCAGATCAGCAGAATTTACTCAGTCTTAAAAACAATGAGAAACTAGACTGGAAAAAATGAATCAGGGAATCTGTGGGACAACAACAATAGATCCAGTATTCATATCATCAGTGTCTAAAAGGAAAGGAGAGAAAAAGAAGTACTGAAAGAGGACTCAACGAAATAATGGCTGACTTAAAAAGGAAACTCTGGGGGGGGTGCAGGCAAGATGGCGGAGAAGTAGGGAACACTGATATCTCCATAGGCCTGCAAAAATCAAACTGAGAGGATCTAAAAACCATAACCTTCTAATCTCCAGGACCAGCGGTGTGCGCATTGACCCCTTATTGATATCAGCCCAATGGATGACTCTGAGTGAGACGAGTAGTGGAGGCTGAGGGAGGGGGCACCAGCTCAAGGCAGAGCTGGAAAGAGAGTGCCCAGAGACTTAGTCCCAGGCCTCAGAGAGCGTGGATCCGGAGGCTGCACAACACCGAGCAGGGCCACGAACATGCAGGACGGCCATGCAGGTCAGCAAAGAACTTTGAGAGCTGCCTACAAGCCTGCTGCGCTGCACTGGAGACGGCCACTGCGCACTGCACGCTGCACTGCGAAAGGCAGTGCAAGACGCTGGGCTCGCACCAGCTCCCAGGGAGGTACAGAGCCGAGGAGAAGAGGAGAGACTGAAGGGAGGAGTCCTTAGCCCACAGCAGCGCACCATGAGACAAAATTTCCATTCACAGCCACTGGGCACAGGGAGAGAAACCCGATCCCCTCAGCGGCCTCGCAATCAGGTAGACCCTGCAGCCCGCAGACCTCTGGTGGAACCAGGGAAGGGCTGGCTCCCCAGTCCCCCTGTGCAGCCCCGACCAGAAAGCGTCTTGGCGGCCAGAGGTTACTTTGGCAGTGGCAGAAAAAGTAAAGGGATTTGAAGGCCTAGTGGACCTTAGAAAACTGAAACAAATTGACCCGCCCGTGGCACTGAGAGATTGGCCTCAAGAGAGTGGCTGGCAACGCAAAGTCTGAGAAGGGCTTGAGGTGCCACCATTCTTCTCCCTGCATCTGCTAAGGCAGGGTCTCAGAGACCAGGCCCAGAGACCCGACATATTTACATCAAACCATGCCCACCTGCGCTGGAGAGCTGCATTCTTCTCTTTGTGCTATTTTTAATTTTTTTTCCTTTTTTTTCAATTTTTTCTATCCTAATTATTCTTAATTTTTAAGCTTCCATAATTCTTCCCTTGTTTTCTCTTTTCTATATCCATATTTCATACTTCTCTCCCTATTCCTCCATTAGTCTGGAAAAGACCAACATTTAACACTGCTGTGATTAGATCAACCCTTACCATCCAGATATTTTTCACTTCTCTCATATCTTTATCCTCCACAGGTTTTAGACTCTCAGACTGTCCTTTATCTCTGGCTGTCTCTGTGCCCCAGTTTTTTCTTTTTTCTTTTATTCTCTCTTTCTCCTTTCCTGTCCTCTCTTTTCTTTCCCACTCCCTTTTTCTCCTTTCCCATTTGGTTTGCTTTTTTATCGGATCTGTCACTGCATTTGCATGCTTGTGTTCCCTGTGTGTTTGTTTTCTTTTTCAGGGATACCTCAAGAAACAGGTCTAAGCACACATAGTGGAAGGTCTCAAATATCATTGAGTAAGGAACTATATTAATTACAACCACAACAAGAGAAATTGAGAGACACCATTAAAAGAACATCTCCTGAAACGACAGACCCTGGACAGTCAAAGAGCCTCCTTTAATAGAGCCATATTAGCAGGTGCACAGTGCAGAACGAGCATGTAAAACTGATAGGAAACAGAAACCTAGGCAAAATGACGAAACGAAAGAACTCTCCTTCAAAAAAACTCCAGGAAGAAATCCCAGCTACAGAACTGCTCAAACAGAAACAAGCAACATAACTCAATAAGAATTTAGAACGATTGTCATAAAATTAATTGCTGGGCTTGAAAAAAACATAGAAGCTATCAGAGAAGATATTGATACAAAGACTAGGAACCTTCAAAATAGCTGTAATGAGTAAAAAAGGCTATAAATGAGATGAATAATAAAATGGAGGCTGCCACTGCACGGATTGAAGAAGTAGAGAGGAGAATAGGTGAATTAGAAGACACAGTTATGCCAAAATAGGAGGCCAAGAAAAAGAGAGAGAAAATGATTCAGGAGCACAAAAGGAGAATCAAAGACCTGAGTAATCCAATCAAACGGAACAATGTCCCTATCATAGGAGTTCCTGAAGAGGAAGACAAAGACAGAGAGCTTGAAGGCATGCTAGACCAAATTATACATGAAAAATTCCCGAATCTGGGGAAAGAGAAAGACGATGAAATTCAAGAGACATACCGAACTCCCCTAAGACATAAGGTAAACTGGCCTTCAGCATGACAGATTATAGTGAAACTGACAAAATATAAAGATAAAGAGAGACTTCTGAAAGCGGCTAGGGAGACCAGGGCCTTAACATACAAAGGGAAACCTATCAGAGTGGTTACAGACCTATTTAATGAAACTTGGCAGGCCAGAAAGGAATAGCAGGAAATCTTCAATGTGATGAACAGGAAGAATATGCAACCAAGAATTCTTTATCCAGTGAGCCTGTCCTTCAAAATAGGTGGAGAGATAAAGGTTTTCCCAAATAAACAAAAGTTGAGAGAATTCATCACCACCAAACCAGCCCTACAAGAAATCTTAAGAGGGACTTTTTGAGAGAAATGTAGCAAGGAATAAAGGTACCAGAGACATCACTACAATCATGCACTCTACAGGAAACACAATGAATCTAAACCCACATTTTTCAATTATAACACTGAATGTCAATGGACTGAATTCTCCAGTCAAATGACACAGGGTAGCAGAATGGATAAAAAACCAAAACTCATCTATTTGCTGTCAACAAGAGACTCACCTTAGACCTGAAGACACCTTCAGATTGAAAGTAAGGGGATGGAGAAATATCTACCATATGACTTGAAGCCAAAAGAAAGCTGGAGTAGCCATACTTATATTGGACAAACTGGACTTTAAAATAAAGGCAGTAACAAAAGATGAAGAAAGACATTATATAATAAC
Source organism: Suricata suricatta (assembly GCF_006229205.1). Taxonomy (NCBI): domain Eukaryota; kingdom Metazoa; phylum Chordata; class Mammalia; order Carnivora; family Herpestidae; genus Suricata; species Suricata suricatta. The sequence continues at coordinate 50,849,115 of NC_043717.1, forward strand.
AGGGTCTCTACATCAAGAAGAGCTAAGGATTATAAACATTTATGTGCTGAATTCATGAGCTCCTAAATACATAAAACAAT
>NC_043717.1:50849294-50863108 GCF_006229205.1 Suricata suricatta
ACATGGCACATTCTCCAAGATTCATCACATACTGGGTCATAAAACAGCCCTCCATAAATACAAAAGAATTGAGATCATACCATGCACACTTTCAGATCACAATGCAGTGAAACTCAAAATCAACCACAGGAAGAAGTCTGTAAAACCTCCAAAAATGTGGAGGTTAAAAACTACCCTACTAAAGAATGATTGGGTGAACCAGGCAATTAGGGAGGAAATTAAAAAATATATGGAGACAAATGAAGATAAGAATACAACAATTCAAACTCTCTGGGATGCAGCAAAGGCAGTCTTAAGAGGAAAGTTCATTGCCATCCAGGCCTACCTCAACAAATTAGAAAAAGCACAAACTCAAAACCTAACAGAGCACCTAAGGAAACTAGAAAGGGAGCAGCAAGAACGCCTCATGCCCAGCAAAAGAAAAGAAATAGTAAAGATCAGAGCAGAATTAAACAAGAAAGAATCCACAAAAACAATTGAACAGATCAATGAAACCAAGAGTTGTTTTTTTGAAAAAAATAAACAAAATTGATAAACCTCTAGCTAGGTCCTCAGAAAGAAAAGAAAGAATATGCAAATAGTCAAAATCATGAAGAAAAATGGACCTATTACAACAGATCCCTCAGAAATACAAGCATCATCAGAGATTACTATGAAAAATTATATGCCAACAAACTGGACAATCTAGAAGAAATGGAATAATTCCTAAACACACATGCACTACCAAACCTCAAACGGGAAGAGATAGAAAAACTGAACAGACCCATAACCAGTGAAGAAATCGAATTAGTTATCAAAAATCTCCCAACGAATAAAACCCAGGGCTGGATGGATTCCCAGAAGAATTCTACCAGACGTTTAAAGCAGAGTTAATGCCAATCCTTCTTAAGCTATTCCAAAATATAGAAATGGAAGGAAGACTACTGGACTCATTCTATTAAGTACATATCACTTTGATTCCCAAGCCAGGCAGAGACCCAACAAAAAAAGAGAACTACAGGCCGATATCCTTAATGAATACAAATGCCAAAATACTCAGCAAGATACTAGCAAATCGAATTCAACAGCATATAAAAACTATTATACATTATGATCAAGTGGGATTTATTCCTGGGTTAAAAGTCTGGTTCAGTATTTGCAAATCCATTAATGCGTTACATCACATTAAGAAAACAAAAGAAAAAATCATATGATCCCGTAGATAGATGCAGAAAAAGCATGTGACAAAATGCAACATCTCTTCTTAATAAAAACCCTCGAGAATTCCGGGATAGAAGGAACGTACTTAAACATCATAAAACCCATTTACGAAAAGCCCACAGCCAATGTTATCCTCAATGAGGAAAAATTGAAAGCTTTTCCCCTGAAATCAGGGACACGACAGGGCTGTCCACTCTTACCACTGTTGTTTAACATAGTGTTGGAAGTCCTAGCATCAGCAATCAGACAAAAAAAAGGCAATAAAAGGCATCAGAATCGGCAAAGAAGTCAAACTTTCACTTTTTGCAGATGACATGATACTCTACATGGAAAACCCGATCGACTCCACCAGAAGCCTTCTAGAACTGATCAATGAATTCAGTAAAGTTGCAGGTTACAATGTCAATGTACAGAAATCAGTTGCATTCTTATACACCAAAAATGAAGCAACAGAAAGAGAAAACAAGATACAGATCCAATTCACAATTGCACGAAAAACCATAAAATACCTAGGAATAAACCTAACCAAAGATGTAAAAGACCTGAATGCTGAAAACTATAGAAGACTTATGAAGCAAATTGAGGAAGACACAAAGAAATGGAAAAATATTCCATGCTCATGGATCAGAAGAGTAAACATTGCTAAAATGTCATTATGCCCAAAGCAATTTACACATTCAATGCAATCCCCATCAAAGTCGCACCAGCATTCTTCTCAAAGCTAGAACAAACTACCTTAAAATTCGTATGGAACCACAAAAGACACCGAACAGCCAAAGTAATATTGAAGAAGAAAACCAAAACGGCGGGGGGGGGGGGGGGGGAATCACAATCCCAGACTTTAGCCTCTAGTACAAAGCTGTCATCATCAACACAGTATGGTATTGGCTCAAAAACAGACACATGGACCAATGGAATAGAATAGAGAACCCATAACTGGACCCACGAGTATATGGCCAATTAATCTTTGACAAAGCATGAAAGAGTATCCAATGGAAAAAAGACAGCCTCTTCAACAGGTGGTGTTGGGAGAGCTGGACAGCAACATGTAAAAAAATGAAATTAGACCACTTTCTTACACCATTCACAAAAATAAACTCAAAATAGATAAAAGATCTGAATGTGAGACAGGAAACCATAAAAAGCCTTGAGGAGAAAGCAGGAAATAGCCTCCTAGACCTCCTCATTTGCAGCACTTTCTTCCTTGGCACATCCCCAGAGGCAAGGGAATCAAGAACAAAAATGAACTATTGGGACCTCATCAAGATAAAAAACTTCTGCACTGCAAAGCAAACAATCAAGAAAACTAACATGCAACCGACAGGATGGGAAAAGAGAGTGGCAAATGGCATATCAGATAGAGAGCTAGCATCCAAAATATACAAGGAGCTCACTAAACTCCATACACAAAAAATGAATGATCCAGTGAAGAAATGGGCAGAAGACCTGAACAGACACGTCTCCAAAGAGGACATCCACATGGCCAACAGGCACATGAAATGATGTTTTCTTTGGAGCACTCATCATATGGGAAATACAAATCAAAACTACACTGAGATACCACTTCACACCTGTCAGAGTCACTAAAATGAACAAATCAAGAGACTATAGATGCTGGCGAGGATGTGGAGAAACGGGCACCCTCCTACACTGTTGGTGGGAATGTAAACTGGTGCAGCCACTCTGGAAAACAGTGTGGAGGCTCCTCAAAAAACTATCAGTAGAACTCCCCTATGACCCAGCAATAGCACTGCTAGGGATTTACCCAAAGGATACAGAAGTGCTCATGCATAGGAGCACACTTTCTACAATAGCCAAATCATGGAAAGAGCCTAAATGTCCATTGCCTGATGAATAGATCAAGAAGATGTGGTATATATATATATATATATATACAATGGAGTACTACATGGCAATGAGGAAGAATGAAATCTGGCCATTTGTAGCAAAGTGGATGGACCTCGAGGGTGTCATGCTAAGCGAAATAAGTCAGGCAGAAAAGGATAGATTCCATATGTTTGCACTCATGGGTCTAGCAGGAGAAACCTAATAGAGGACCATAGGGAGAGGAAGGCGGAGAGAGCTGGGGAGAGTGAAGGACACAATGAAAGACTATTGAATACTGATAATGAACCATGGACTGAAGGGGGAGGGGGAGAGAGGGAAGGGGGTGATGGTCATGGTGGGGGGCACTTTTGGGGAGAAGCACTGGGTGTCACATGGAAACGAATTTGAAAATAAACTATTGAAAAAATAAAGGAAACTCTGACATGCTAAAACATGGATGAATCTTCAGAGCATTATACTAAGTAAAATAAGCCAGTCACAAAAAGACAAATAATGTATGATTCCTCTTATATGAGATATGCAGAGTAGTCAAATTCATAGAAAAAATAAGATGATTACTGTTAGGAGTGGGGGTAGAGGGGAGTGGAGCATTGTTTCATGGGCCTAGAGTTTTAGTTTTGCAAGGTTAAAAGAGCTTTGAGTTTTGAGTATACAACAATGTGGAGGTAATTAACACTACTGAACTATACACTTAAAAATGGCTAAGATGGTAAATTTTATGGGTATTTTATCAAAATTAAAATTTTAAAGAAATTATAAGAAGCAATAATGGCTAAAAACCTCAAATTTGGCAAAATACATATTCAAGAAGATAAGTGAAACCCAAATATAATAAACCCAAATAAATCCATGCTAAGACACATCATAATTAAACTTAGGAAAACTAAAAATATTTTTAAAATTTTGAGAGCAGCAAGGAAGAAATGATGCATTACTTATAAGGGAACACCAGTTACACTATCAACAGATTTCATATTTAGAAGCATAGAGGCCAGGAGAAAATGGAACAGTTTTTAAATGCTGAAAGAAAACATCATCCACAAATCTATATCAAGGAAAACCCCCTCAGGAACTAAGGGAAAATGAGGATTTTTAAAAATGTTTATTTATTTTAGAGAGAGAGTAAGAGAGTGAGTGGGGGAGGGCAGAGAGAGAGAGAAGGAGACACAGAATCCAAAGCAGGCTCCAGACTCCAAGCTATCAACACAGGGCCTGACGTGGGGCTCAAACTCTCAAACTGTGAGATCATGACCTGAATCTACGTTGGGCACTCAACCAACTGAGCCACGTAGGCGCCACTAAATGAATTTTTAGATGAGGAAGAGTTTTTTTTTTTTTTTTGCTCGCAAACCTACACTTAAAGATTGACTAAAAGAAGTTCTATATACGGAAATGATAACAAAACAAGGCTCAGAACTTCAGAAAAGAAAGAAATACACCTTAATGGTGAAAATAGGGGTAAGCATAAAATGCTAGTTCTCATAAGTTTCTTAAATCATTTCTGGGGTGCCTGGATGGCTCAGTCGGTTGAGCGTCCTGCTTCAACTCACGTCATGATCTCGTGGTTTGTGGGTTCGAGCCCCAAGTCAGGCTCTGTACTGACAGCTAGCTCAGAGCCTGGAGCCCGTCTTTGGATTCTATGTCTCCCTCTCTCTCTCTCTCTCTCTCTCTCTGACCCTCCCCTGCTCACGCTATCTCTCTCTCTCAAAAATAAATAAAACATTTGAACTGTAAAAAAAAATCATTTGTAATGGTTGAAGCAAAAAATATAACATCATCTGATGTGGCCCAATGTATGTGGAGGAAATACTTCAGGCAATTAAGATATATTTGTATTTAAAACGTAGGGAGGATTCTCAAGATCCTTAGCCATTAGGAAAATGTAACTCAGAACCATAGTGAGATCAAACTTCATACCCACTAGGGTGGCTATAATCAAAAAGATAATATAACAAGAGTTGGCAAGGACATGGAGAAATTGGAACTATCATATACCGCTGGTGGGAATGTAAAATGATGGAACCCTTTTGGAAAAAAAGTCTGACAGTTCCTCAAAATGCCAAACATATGACCCATTACCATATGACCCAACACCCATTTCCAAGTATAGCCACATAACTGAAACATATTCAAATTCTTGTACATAAATGTTCATAGCAGCACTATTTATAATAGCCCAAAACTGGAAACAGACCAAATATCCATCATCTGATGGATGGATAAATAAAATGTGGTATAGTCATGCAACGGAACACTATTTGGGAATAATATTGATGTGTGGTATGACATGGATGAATCTTAAAAACATTATGCTGAGTGAAAGAAACCCATAACATATTCTGTGATTCCATTTATATGAAATTCCCAGAATACGCATATCCATAGAGACAGAAAGTAAATTAGTGGTTCCTTGGGGTGGAGGGAAATGGACAGAAATGAGAGGGGTGACTGCTAAGGGGTAAAGGGATTCTTTTGGGGATGATGAAAATGTTCTAAAATTAATTGTGGTGAGGTTTGCACATCTCTAAAAACCATTGAATTGTACTTGTTACACAAGTACACACACACATGAATTGTATGTGTGACTTGCATCTCCTTAGTGCACTTAACAAAAGAAATAAAATGCAGAGTGTAAATGGACCTAAATGAGAGGAAGTCTCCTGTGCTTTATTTGAAGTATTAAATCATAAATACTAGTAGACTGTAATAAGTCATGTATATAGCATAATACCTAGAGCAACCACTTAGAAAACTATACTCAGTGGAATACTTAAAAACATTATAAAGATGCAATCCTTAAAAGATTTTCAAATGGCCCACAAGAAGATAGGAAAGAGAAAACAGGAATTATAAACAAATAAAACAAACCAAAAACAAACTATAAAATGGCAGATGTTAAGTGCTAACAGAGCAATAATTACATTTGGAGCACCTGGGTGGCTCGGTTGGGTGTCCGACTTCAGGTTAGGTCATGATCTCGCATTTCAGGAGTTCAAGCCTCACATCAGACTCTCTGCTGACAGCTCAGTGCCTGGAGCTTGCTTCTGATTCTGTATCTCTCTCTCTGCTCCTCCCCCACTCATGCTCTGTGTCTGTCTCTTAAAAATGAATAAACATTAAAAAAATTTTTAAGTGCTGTTTCTTTAAAAAATTATATTAAATGTAAATGACTTAAATATATCAATTAAACAACAGATATTAGTAGAATGGATGATAAAATATTACCCAACTACATGTTGTCTACAAAAAATTCATTTTGAATACAACCAAGTAGGTACATTGAAAATAAGAATGGAAAAAGATATATCATGCAAAAATTGTTGAAAAAAATCAGGAGTCATTATATGAATATAAAATAAAATTAAATTCTAAGCAAAGAAAATTACTCGAGACAAAAAGGGACAATATAATAAAATGATCAATCCATCGGGATAATGTAACATCCTAAATGTGTACAAACCAAACAACAAAGCCTCAAGATGCATGAAAGAAAACAGAAATAGGCAAATCCAGAAATATAATTAGGACATCAAGAACTTGCAACAACTGATAGAACTGCTGGACACAGTGAACTCACAAAATGTAATTAACATATATAGAACACTACTCCCAACAACACCAAACTAAACATTTTTTTAGGCACCATGGAACAGTTATCAAGGTAAAACATATCCTGGACTGTAGAACAAACCGCATCAAATTTGAGAATTGTAATAATAGAGTATGTTCTCTGATCATCATGGAATTAATAAGAGAAACACAACAGGAAAACTCTAAACACTTAGAAATTAAGTAACATGCCTCAAAATAATCCATGGGTCAAAGAAGAGGTGACAAATCAAGTTACAACATACATAGAATTCAATGTAGTTAAAATCTCCAAAAAAAGGAATCTCCAAGCCCAGATAGTTTCACTGAGTACCTCTACCAAATATTTTAAGAACTAGCACCAATTTTCCACAATCTGTTCCAGAAAGTAGAAGGTAAGAGAACACTTCTCTACTTATTCTATGAGAGCACTATCACCCTGATACCACAACTATATAAAACAGCACTAAAAAGGAAAACTAGGGGCCAATATCTTTCATCAAATTAAATGCAAAAATCTTCAACAAAATATTAGGAAATAAAATGCCATGATATATAAAATGATCATATATCATAACTAAGGGGGATTTATTCCAGCCTTTATGCAAGAAACTAATAAATTTAGCCCCAGATATCAATAGACTAAAGGAGAAAAATTGTATGATCATATCAATTAATGCTGAAAAAGCTCTTGACAGAATCCAACATCCATTCATAATTCAGACCCTCAACAAACTAGGAACAGAGGGGAACTTCCTCAAACCGATCAAAAGAATCTACAAAAAAAAAAAATACTTCAGCCAACATCATACTTTATAGTAAAAAACTGAATGCTTTCTTCCTAAGGTTGAAACAAGGCAAGAATATATGTTCTCACCATTCTTAACACTGTAGTGGAAGTGCTTTGCCTATTGATCAGAAAGAAGAAATACTATTTAGACCATTTACATTTTAATTAATTATTGATATATTAGGGCTTTATGTGCCAATTTTTTTCTGTTTTCTTTAATCTCTGTTTTGTTCATTTTCTTTTCCTGCTTTCTATGAGGTACTTGAACAGTTTTTTAGAATTTCATTTTAGTAGCGCTTTTGAATGTATCTCTTTGTGTTGCTTAGTGGTTGCTCTTGGTATTACATTGTGTGAACATAATTTATCAGTTTACTGTTATTGTCATTTTACCAATTTGAGTAAACTGTAGAAAACTTACCTATCTTTAAGTTCCTTTACTCCATCTCTTCCTCCATTTATAATTGTCTTAAATATTACTCCACATATATTGTGAAAGACATAAAAAAGACAACGTTATAGCTTGATTTAATTGTCAAATGCAACTCAGAAAGTCAAGAGAAGAAAATCTATCATATTTATCTTATATTTGCTCTTCTTTTTTTCTTTCTTCCTGATAGTCCAAGATTCCTTCCTTTATCATTTCCTTTCTCTTTCAGAACTTTTTGTAGCCATTAGTTAGGTTAGGTCTCCTGGTGACAAATTTTGTTAGTTTGCCCTCATCTGAGATGTCTTGATTTCCCTTTAATTCCGGAATAATATTTTCACTGGGTATAGGATTCAGTGTTTGACAGTTCTTTTCTTTGAGCGTTTGTAAAATGTGCCACTTCCTTCTGGCCTTCCTGGTTTCTTATAAGAAATTCACTGCCATTTGAATAGCTTTTTTCTCCAAAAGGTAGTTTCAGTTTCTCTGGCTAAAAAGGTTTTCTTTTTGTCTTTAGTTTTAGAAGTTTAATTTCATGTAACTCTTATTGAGTCCATGAACTAAGCTTTTTATTTCAGTTTTTATTTTTCAATTCTAATATTTCCATTTGGCTCCTCATTATATCTTCCATTTCTTTGCTGAGACTTTCTATTGTTTGTGAGGCTTTATTTTTTTTACCCATTTTAAGAGTGTTCATAATTACTTGTTGAAGCATTCTTGTGATAGCTACTTTAAAAATCTTAGTCATAGAATCCTGTCATCTCTATTATTTTCACTGTTGGCTTTTATGAATTACCTTTTTTCATTCAGTTTAAAATATTCTTGGCTCTTGGTATGACAATTGGTTTTTTTTTTATCAAAACCTCAACATTTTATATTTTGTTTTAAGGCTTTGTGTCTTATTTAAACCTTCTGCTTTAACTGGCTTCTTGTGACACTGCTCTGTCAGAGGGTAGAGAGGTTGTCCACCTCATATTGCCAGGGAGAGACAGAAGTGCAAGTTTCACACTTGGTCTTTTTTGACATCTGAGGGAGAAAGGATTCCTCATACTGTTGAATAGGGGTGGGAGTTTCAACTTACCATATAGTCAATCTCTTCTGATACTGCAAATGGGGTATTCTAGTTACTTGCTGGTGGGAATGAATGTCCCAGCTCCTTATTTGGCCTTCTCTGACCCGGGAATGGGGGCACCTTGTTATAACTTCATGAGAGTGGAATTTTAGGGTTCCCATTCATCCTTTGCTAGAATGGTTGGGATGGAGCCACAGATATTTTTCTGTAGTGTTGGCTGGAAAAGAGTAATTATTGTCTAAAAGATTTCTCTCATGCTAGATTATTCCTTATCTAGTCCTTTAGTTCAAAGAGGATTTTATCAGAGTTTTTTCTTTGTCTGCTCCTGTTGGTATTTCGGGCATGCTGGCTTCTTCAGTTCCAGGTTGGGGATATATAAAGCACAAAGAAAACCTGAAAAACTTATCATTCTGTCATTCCTTGGGTTCCAAGTTTCCTAAACAGTTTGCCTTCTCCTCTCCACCTTTCCATGTCTTCTTATATTTATTGTATAAAATGTCCAGGATTTTTTCTTTTACATAGTGAGAGGAATAAGGAAAAATGTGCCTACTTCAGGAAATTTATTATCCATTTAATGCCTACAGAATCTATAGTGATCTTCTGTTTTATTCCTTATGTTGGTGATTTGTGTCTATTCTACTTTTGACTTTTGTCATTCTTGTTAGAGGTTTCATTGATTTTTCTCTTTGTCTTCCTGTTTTAAATTTCATTTATTTCTTATTTTTATTAACTTCTTCCTCCTAATTATTTTGATTATATTTTGCTCTTCTTTTTTTCCTGAGGTAGGAATTTCAATTGTTTCATTGAAACCTTTCCCCTTTTCTAAATGTAAGCATCTATTGCAATAAATTTCCCTGTCACCACTGCTTTAGGTGCATCGATAAATTTTGATATGTTGTGTCTTTAGTTTTATTAAGTTCTGTGTATTTTTTGTATTTTTTATTTCCTTTGAGACTTCTCTGATTCACAGGTTGTTTGAAGTGTGCTTTTGAAGTTTTCAATTGTTTGTAGATTTTCCTATTTTCTATATGTCACTGATTTCTAGTCTGATTCCTTTTTACTCTGAGAACACATTCTGCATTCTTTTGATGTTTCTAAATTTGTTGAAGTGTTTTGTGACCCGGGATATAATTCACCCTCATGGTGAATGTTTCATGGGTGCTTGAAAAAAAGTATATTCTGCTATTGTTGAGAAAGTGTTATATAAATGTAAATTAGACCGTTTTGGGTGATTGTAGTGTTCGCTAATTTTCTGTTTATTAGCTCTATCAATTGCTCTGAATGGGGTGTTCAAGCCCCTAACTCTAATTTTGGATTTAGCGGTGTTTTTTATTCGATTTTGGTTTCATGTATTTTGAAACTCTGTTGTTTGATGCATACACATTTAGGATTGCTATGTCTTCTTAGTGTATTCATCAGTTTGTCTTTTTGTGATGTCACTGTCTCAGGTAATTTTCTTTGCTCTAAAATCTTCTGTATCTCATAATACTGATCTTCATATTTTTGTTATTTTAAAATTTTATTTATTTAAATTCAAGTTACTTAACATACAGTGTAGTATTGGTTTCAGAAGTAGAGCCCAGTGATTCATCACATATATATATAACAGTGCTCATCCCAACAAGTGCATTCCGTAATGCCTGTCACCCATTTAGCCCATTCCCTCACCAACCTCCCCTCTAGCAACACTCAATTTGCTCTATTTAAGATTCTCTTATGTTTTGTCCTCTGTTTTTATATTATTTTTCCTTCCCTTCCCCTGTGTTTATCTATTTTGTTTCTTAAACTCCACATATGAGTGAAATCATATTTGTCTTTCTATAACTGACTTATTTTGCTTAGCATAATACACTCTAGTTCCATCCACATTGTTGCAAATGGCATGATTTCATTCTTTTTGATCTCTGAGTAATATTCCAATATATATACCACATCTTCCTTATCCATTCATCAGTCTATTGACTGATGGACTTTGGACTCTTTCCATAATTTGGCTATTGTTGATAGTGCTGCTATAAACATTGGGATGCATGTGCCCCTTCAAATAGACATTTTTGTATCATTTGGATAAATACCTAGTAGTGCAATTGCTGAGTCATAGGGTAGTTCTATTTTTAATTCTTTGAGGAACCTCCATACTGTTTTCCAGAGCGGCTACCCCAGTTTGCATTCCTACCAACAGTGCAAAAGTGTTCCCCATTATCCACATCCTTACCAACATCTGTTATTTCTGGAGTTGTTCATTTTCATTATTCTGACAGGTGTGAGCTTGTATCTCATTGTGGTTCAGACATCTATTTCCCTGATGATGAGTGATGTTGAACATCTTTTCATGTGTCTTTTAGCCATCTGGATGTCTTCTCCTCATTTCTTCACTGGATTATGGTTTGGGGTATTGAGTTTGATAAGTTCTTTATAGATTTTGGATACTAACACTTTATTCACTATGTCATTTGCAAATAACTCCTCTCATTCTGTAGGCTGCCTTTTAGTTTTGCTGATTGTTTTCCTTCACTGTGCAGAAGCTTTCTATCTTGATGAGGTCACAATAAGTTCATGTTTGCTTTTGTTTCCCTTGCCTCGAAAGATATGTCTAGTAAGAAGTTGCTGTGGTTGAGGTCAAAGAGGTTGCTGCCTGTTTTCTCCTAAAGGATTCTGTCTTGCATTTAGGTCTTTCATCATTTTTAATTTATTCCTGTGTATGGTGTAAGTAAATGGTCCAGTTTCTTTTTTTTTTTTTTGCATGTCATTGTCTGGTTTTCCCAGCACCATTTTCTGAAGAGACTGTCTTTTTTCCTTTGGATATACTTTCCTGCTTTGTCAAAGATTATTTGGCCATACATTTTGGGGTGCATTTCTGTGTTCTCTATTCTGTTCCATTGATCTATGTGTCTTTTCTTGTGCCAGTACCATAGTGTCTTGATGATTACAGCTTTGTAATACAGCTTGAAGTCCAGAATTTTGCTGCCTCCAGCTTTGGTTTTCTTTTTTGAGACTACTTTGGCTATTTAGGGTTTTTTCTGGTTCCATACAAATTTTAAAACTGTAAAACATTCAATTCAATTCAATGCTCATGCATTGAAAGAACAAATATTGTTAAAATGTCTATACTACCCAAAGCAATCTACGCATTCAATGTAATCCCTATCCAAATAACACCAGCTTTCTTCACAGAGATAGTACAAACAATTGTAAAATTTGCATGATCTTCATTTTTTTGACTAATGTTAGTATGATATTTCTTTTTCTGTCCTTTTGTTTTCAATCTGTATCATTGTGTTTCCAGTGAGTTTTGGTTGGATCATATTTTTAAATATATTCTCCTGAACTCTGTGTTTTAATTGATGTATTTAGACTATTTTTAAAGTAATTATTGATATGTTAGGGATTAAGTATGCCATTTATTTATCTATCTATCTTCTCTTTTTTTGCTTGCCTTCCTATGGGTCTCTTGCACATATTTAAAAATTCTATCTTATCTTATTATTACAGCTTTTAATATATTACTTAACATAATTTTCTTAGTAGTAGCCCTAGATATTTGTGTGTGTATGTGTGTGTGTGTGTGTGTGTAACTTACTGCAGTGTATGCATACCAAAAATTTACTATGTTGAAGTATTGAAATCTTACTGTATTTAGGAACATTTAAATCTTTTCTACGTTTTAAATATAATTGTGTGAAGTATTTCTTCTGCATAACATTGAGCACCATGACAAACACTGTTACAATTTTTACTTCAACCATCATATATGATTTAGGAAACTTATGAGGATTAGTATAGTTTATTATATTTATTTTATTTTTACTTTTACCCTTTCTGTTGTTTTTTTCTTTCTGAACTCTGAACCTTTCATTATCCTTTCCTTTTGGTTTAGAGAGTATCCTTTAGACATTTTAAAGGGCGTATCTGGTAGCAAGAGATTCTCCTAGTTTACCTTTGAAAATTTCTTTAATTCCTCTTCATTCCTGAATGGTAGGTTTGCTGGATATAGAACTTGTTTTTGACAGTTTTTTCTTTTACTATATGAATATTATTGTGCCACTTCCTTCTAACTTCCATGCTTCTAGATAAATCATCTGACATTCAAAATGATGGGCTTTTTTTAAAATAATAGTTTATTGTCAAATTGGTTTCCATATAACACCCAGTGCTTCTCCCCACAAGTGCCCCCCACCATGACCATCACTCCCTCCCTCCCTCCCCCTCCCCCTTCAGTCCACGGTTCGTTTTCAGTATTCAGTAGTCTCCCTTGATCTGTGTCCCTCACTCTCCTCTGCTCTCTTTGCCCCTTCCTCTCCCCATGGTCCCCTGCCAGGTCTCTCCTGTTAGACCTATGAATGCAAACATATGGTATCTATCCTTCTCTGCCTGACTTATTTCACTTAGCATGACACCCTCAAGGTCCATCCACTTTGCTACAAATGGCCATATTTCATTCTTCCTCATTGGATGGGCGTTTTTTTTTTTTAAGTAGGTAATACACCATCTCTTTCTAGTTGCTTTCAGATGATTTCTTTGTCTTTAGTTTTCAGAGCTTAATTAAGATGTTTATTAGTGTGGGTATCTTTGGGTTTATCTTGTTTGGTGTCATTAAGCTCAATAAATCATAGGTTAATGTCTTTTGCCAAAATGAGGTGCTATCAGCCATTAATTCTTTGAATATGTTTTTCAGTTCTACTCTTTCTTTTTTTTTTTCCAAAAGAACATTTCTTTTTTATTTTGAAAAAATCCAACCCACAGAAAAGTTGGAAGAATTGTACGTTGGACCCCCACATACCCTCCTTATTGAGATTCTTCTCTCTTCTCTATCTTTCTTTCCTCAACCATTTTTAAAAGTGAGTTGCCAGATGGTGACATCAGACCCCTACATCTTTTGTAGGTATCTCCTAAGA
>NC_043717.1:50863208-50880213 GCF_006229205.1 Suricata suricatta
CTGCTAAAGAGGCAGTCTTTTTTCCATCGGATATTCTTTCCTGCTTTGTCAAAAATTAATTGACCGTACATTTGTGGGCCCAGCTCTGGATTCTCTATTCTATTCCATTGGTCTATGTGTCTGTTTTTGTGCCAATACCATACTGTCTTGATGATGACAGCTTTGTAGTAGAGGCTAAAGTCTGGGATTGTGATGCCTGCCGTTTTGGTTTTCTTCTTCAATATAATTTTGGCTAAACGGGGTCTTTTGTGGTTCCATATGAATTTGAGGATAGTTTGTTCTAGTTTTGAGAAGAATATTGGTGCAATTTTGATGGGGATTGCATTGAATGTGTATATAGCTTTGGGTAGTAATGACATTTTCACAATGTTTATTCTTCCTATCCACAAACATGGAATATTTTTCCATTTCTTGGTGTCTTCTTTGATCTCTTTCATAAGTTTTCTGTAGTTTTCTTCATATAGGTCTTTTACATCCTTGGTTAGGTTTACTCCTAGGTATTTGATGGTTTTTCGTGCAATCGTGAATGGGATCAGTTTCTTGATTTCTCTTTCGGCTGCTTCATTTTTGGTATTTTTAAAACTTCTCTCCAGACGTACAGCCAGATATGGGTCACGCTTTGCCTGAAACACTTAGCACCATACATTGCAAATGACAGTCATAAAATGGTTGATAAATTAAAGAAATTCTAGAGAAGAGCAATCCATATGACTAAAAGGATAGAAAGTTGATTCCTGGGAGGAAGGCAGAAAGGAGCTACAGTATAAGAGCCCATAGAAGGTGGGGGGGAATTTGTGGCTTTTTCTATTATGTAGTGGGTTATTTTGAAGACTCAAACAAACTTTTCTCCTTTTGTGCAGTAATGAGCTTAAGTGGTAATAAGCAATTTTCATTATATACCAGGAGAATTTTTTTTTTGTTATTACTAGTTTATGGTCATATTGGTTTCCATATAACATCCAGTGTTCTTCATTACAAGTGCCCTTCTACATTACCACCACCTGCCTTCTCCCTCTCCCCCTCCCCCTTCAACCCTCAGATCATTTTCAGTATTCAAAAGTCTCTCAGGTTTTGCATCCCTCTCTCTCCCCAACCCTCTTTCCCCCTTCCCCTCCCCATGGTCCACCATTAGGTTTCTCCTATTACACCTATGAGTAAACATATGAGCAAACATATGGTCTCGGTCCTTCTCCACCTGACTTATTTCACTTAGAATGAACCCTCGAGGTCCATCCACTTTGCTACAAATGGCCATATTTCATTCTTTCTCATTGCCATATAATACTCCATTATATATATATACACCACATCTTCTTGATCCATTCATCAGGTGATGGACATTTAGGCTTTCCATGATTTGGCTATTGTTGACAGTGCAGCTATGCACATTGGGGTACATATGCCCCTATGTGTCAGCACTTCTGTATCCCTTGGGTAAATCCCTAGCAGTGCTATTGCTGGGTCATAGCGGAGTTCTATTGATAGTTTTTTGAGGAAACTCCAAACTGTTTTCCAGAGAGGCTGAACCAATTTACATTCCCAACAACAGTGGAGGAGGATGCCTGGTTCTCCACATCCTCGCCAGCATCTATAGTCTCTTGTTTGTTCATTTTAGCCTCTCTGACCGGCATGAGGTGGTATCTCAGTGTGGTTTTGATTTGTATTTCTCTGATGATGAGTGATACTGAGCATCATTTCATGTGCCTATAGGCCATCTGGATGTCCGCTTTGGAGAAGTGTCTGTTCATGTCTTCTGCCCATTTCTTCCTCTTTGGAGAAGTGTCTGTTCATGTCTTCTGCCCATTTCTTCACTGGATTATTCATTTTTCGGGTGTGGAATTTGGTGAGTTCCTTGTAGATTCTGGATACTAGGCCTTTATCTGATATGTCATTTGCAACTATCTTTTCCCATTCCTTCAGTTACCTATTAGTTTTCTGGTTGTTTCCTTTGCAGTGCAGAAGGTTTTTATCTTGATGAGGTCCCAATAGTTCACTTTTGCTTTCAATTCCATTGTGTTTGGGGATGTGTGGAGTAGGAATCTGCTGTTGTTGAGGTCAAGGAGGCTGTTTCCTACTTTCTCCTCTAGGGTTTTGATGGTTTCCTGTCCCACATTCAGGTCCTTCAGCCATTTTGAGTTTATTTTTGTGTATGGTGTAAGAAAGTGATCTAGTTTCATTCTTCTGCCTATTGCTGTCCAGTTCTCCCAGCACCACCTGCTAAAGAGACAGTCTTTTTTCCATTGGATACTCTTTCCTGCTTTGTCAAAAATCAATTGGCCATACGTTTGTGGGCCCAGCTCTGGGTTCTCTATTCTATTCCATTGGTCTATGTGTCTGTTTTTGTGCCAATACCATACAATCTTGATGATAACAGCTTTGTAGTAGAGGCTAAAGTCTGGGATTATGATGCCTGCCGTTTTGGTCTTCTTCTTCAATATTACCTTGGCTATTCAGTCTTTTGTGGTTCCATATGAATTTGAGGATAGCTTGTTCTAGCTTTGAGAAGAACGCTGGTGCAATTTTGATGGGGATTGCATTGAATGTGTAGATTGCCTTGGGTAGTAATGACATAATCACAATGTTTATTCTTCCGATCCATGAGCATGGAATATTTTTCATTTCGTGGTTTCTTCAATTTCTTTCATAAGCTTTCTATAGTTTTCATCACATATGTCTTTTACATCCTTGGTTAGGTTTATTCCTAGGTATTTTATGTTTTTTCATGCAACTGTGAATGGGATCAACTTCTTGATTTCTCTTTCTTCTGCTTCCTTATTGGTTTATAGGAATGCCACCGATTTCTGTACATTGATTTTGTGCTTTGCGACTGTACTGAATTCTTCATCCATTCTAGAAGGACCCTGGTGGAGTCGATCTGGTTTTACATGTAGAGTATCGTGTCATCTGTGAAAAGTGAATGTTTGACTTCTTCTTTGCCGATTCTCAGACCTTTTATTTCTTTTTGTTGTCTGATTGCTGATGCTAGGGCTTCCAGCACTATGTTAAATGACAGTGGTGAAAGTGGACAACCCTGTCATGTTCCTGATGTCAGAGGGAAAGCTCTCAGTTTTTCCCCATTGAGGATGACATTAGCTGTGGGCTTTTCATAAATTGCTTTTGTAATGTTTAGGTAAGTTCCTTCTATTTCAACGTTCTCAAGGGTTTTTATTTAGAAACGGTGCTGTATTTTGTCAAATACTTTTTCTGCATCGATCGACAGAATCATATGATTTTTATCTTTTCTTCTGTTAATATGATGTATCACGTTGATGGATTTGCGAATGTTGTACCAGCCTTGTAACCCAGGAATGAATCCCATTTTTTTCTGTGGTTGATTTCAAGTTTCAGAGCATTGTGATTTGAAAGTGTGCATGGTATGATCTCAATTTGTTTATATTTATGGAGGGCTGCTTTATGCCCCAGTATGGGATCTATCTTGGAGAATGTGCTCTGTGCACTTAAGAAGGTAAATTTCCTAACTTCATGATGTAGAGGTCTAAATATATTTTTCAAGTCCATCTGTTCCAATGTGTCGTTCAGGTCTATTATTTCTTTAGCAATTTTCTGTCTGGTTGACCTATCCATTGCTGTCAATGAGTATTAAAGTCCCCTGCAATTAGCACATTCTTATCAGTAAGATCATTTATGTCTGTGATTAATTGTTTTATGTATTTGGGCACTCCCAAATTTGGCACATAGATGTTTATAAATGTTAGCTCCTCCTGATGGAAAGACCCTGTAATTATTATATAATGTCCTTCTTCATCTTTTGTTACTGCCTTTACTTTAAAGTCCAGTTTGTCTGATATAAGTAAGGCTTCTCCAGCTTTCTTTTGGCTTCCAGTCACATGATAGATATTTCTCCATCCCTTTCCTTTCAATCTTTACATCTAAAATGAGTCTCTTGTAGACAAAAAAATAGATGGATTTTTTTTTTTACCCATTCTGCTACCCTGTGTCGTTTGGTAGGACCATTCAGTCCATTTAGATTCAGTGTTCTTGTTGAAAAATGTGGGTTTAGATTCATTGTGTTCTCCATAGTATTCATGTTTCTATTGGTGTCTCTGGTACCTTGTATTCTTTGCAACATTTCCCTCATAGAATCCCTCTTAGGATTTCTTTTAGGGCTGGTTTGGTAGTGATGAGTTCTCTCAATTTTTGTTTATTTGGGAACATCTTTATCTCTCCTTTGATTTTGAATGACAGGCTCACTAGATAAAAGATTCTTGGCTGCATATTTTTTCTGTTCATCACATTGAAGATTTCCTGCCATTTCCTGCCAAGTTTCATTAGATAGATCTGTAACCACTCTGATAGGTTTCCCTTTGTATGTTAGGGCCCTTTTCTCCCTAGCTGCTTTCAGAATTCTCTTTATCTTTATATTTTGCCAGTTTCACTATGATATGTCGTGCCAAAGGTCGATCCATATTACTTCTTAAGGGAGTTCTTTGTGCCTCTTGAATTTGAATGTCTATTTCATTCCCCAGATTCGGGAAATTCTCTTTCTTTCTCTTCAGGAATTCCTATGATACAGATGTTGTTCCATTTGATTGTATCACTCAGGTCTCGATTTCTCCTTTCCTGCTCCTGGATCAATTTCTCTCTTTTTTTCTTGGCTTCCTCTTTTGCTATAACTGTATCTTCTCATTCACCTATTTTTCTCTCTGCCTCTTCAATCCTTGAGGTGGCCACCTCCATTTTATTATGCACCTCATTTATAGCCTTTTTAACTGGTCACAACTATTTTGAAAGTCCCTAGTCATTGTATCAGTAGCTTCTCTGATGCTTGTTTCAAGCCCAGTGATTAATTTTATGACAATTGTTGTAACTTCTTGTTCAGTTATGTCACTTAGATATGTTTGAGTAGTTCTGTCGCTCTGACCTCTTCCTGGAGTTTCCTTAGGAGAGAGTTCTTTTGTTTTGTCATTTTGGGTAGCATTCTGTCTCTTGTCAGTTTTTAAAGCTCGTTGTGCACTGTGCACCTGTTAGTATTTCTCTGTTAAAGGAGGCTTATTGACTGTCCAAGGCCTGTTGTTTTAGGAAATGTTCTTTTAATCATGTCTCTGTTTCTCTTGTTGTGCCTTTGATTATTTTATTTCCCTACTCAGCGATATTTCAGACTTGCCATCATGCACACTTTGGCTTGTTTTTTGGGTGGCCCCAAAAAGAAAAACAGACAAACAGGGAACAAAAGCACACAAACGCACAGGCAAACCAAACAAACAAACCTATTAAAGGGGAAAAGCAAGAAAAGAAAATGAATGGAGAGGAAAGAGAAGAAAAGAAGAAAAAAATAAAGTGGGACAGAGACAACAAAGGACAATGGACAGTTAAATGTTTATAACCAGTTGAGCGGAAAGATAAGTATGAGATAAGGGAGAGTATATCTGGATTGCAAAAGAAAATATAGAGAAAAAAAGAGGGAGAAAGGAAAAAGGAAAATAAAGAGTAAACATTTTTAAAAATTTAAAAAACAGTAATAAAGGTTATAATAATAAGAAATAAGTACACAAAAAGCAGCAGCTCCCCTAGTGGATAAGCGTGGTTTGGTGTATGTAGGTCTTGGGGGCTGCTCTCGGAGGCCCCACCTTGGTGGTTGAGGAGAGTAGAATGGTGGTGCCCCAAGCTCCACTGGAACTAAGCACTGCAGGTCAGTCTTCTGAGTCCAATCTCCTTGTGCTGCGGCTGAGCCAAGCTGTATTTTCCAGGCCTGCCTTGCTTCAAAATCCTAGTCAATGCACTTTTATGCTACCACAGATAAGAGGTACTCACTTTGGCAGCTGGCTTCTTAGCCAGGATCTCGTAGGGGGGAGGAGCAGTTTCTCTTGGCGCCACCAGGATGCATGCTGCTGCTGCCTGAGGTGCGGTGTGCTGCTGGAAACGAGTAGCATACTCCTGCAGCCGCAGCTGAGGTGCATGCCCCCACAGCCGCAGCTGCCCTGCCAACTCCCTACCGGGATTGTGTAGGGGTGGGGGCTATTTTTTTGTGTGTGCCCCCAGGATTCGGGATTTGCGCTGCCCAGAGGTTCTATATGGTGTGAGAGTTTTTCTCTCCATCCCAGGCTAAGTTCTTTATCTCTTCTCTAGAGACAGTACTGTGAGCATGTTCAGTTCCTCTTTCTCTTCCCTTTGTCCCTCTGGGGCTCCGCATGCTTTCCCTGTGTTAGGCTGGGGCTCCCACCTCCCCTGCCCCTCTCGGGCTGGCCCGTTTTCCAATCTCCCCAGTTTGCACTCACTCACTCAGGCATCTTTGAGGTTGTCCTCTTTCTGGAGTCTGTATTTTCTCCTTCCACTCTTGCAGATGAGTGTAATGTCCTTCTCAGTTGGATAGATGGGGCGGACCAAGGTTACAGAGCTCTCTTCTTCGCCATCTTGGCTCCTCCAGGAGGAATTTCTTGACACTTCTTGGGATTCAGGGTTAATACTGGTCACAGTAGGAGGTTACAAAGGAGGTTCCATGTTCCAAACTCCTACCCCTCCTAGGTCAATGGTGACCTAGTCACATGATCTCTTAACAGTCTTTTCCACTTCTGTGATTTCAGCTACATCATGGGTCCTTAGAAGCAAAGCCTGGTCGATTAAACCAGCAATTATTGCCTTTTGAAATGCTAGTGATCTTAAGGGTTTTCTTTGAGAATTCTTAGTCAATTGGAGCATAAGACTACTAATAACATCAAAATATTTAGCTGCTATTGAAATTTCTTTATGGTATCAGATAAAATGGGAACAGATGCAACTAGAACTGAGCTTGGTTAGTAGGTAACAGATTTATTTGATTTGCTCTTTTAAAAAATTAAGGTTATAAACAATGTATGTTAAAAATCCTATAAAACTGCTCTGGAAGTCAACTTACTGGAAAGCCAAAAATCCCTGCTATTGTTCTGAATTTGCTTTTCAAAACTGAACGATGACATCGTATACATCTGCAGCAATGTTTAAAACAATGCTTCTTTGAAACACAGCTTGCTCTGCATGGGTATGTATTCAGTAGCAACCCCAACGTTTCAAACACCTGGTCTCTTCCCAGAATGTAATCCATCCAATCCCTTGAGAGAAGACAGTTTCTCTATTTACAAATACAGGTTGTTGTTGCTATGAGTTGCAGTTTTCAGAAATTTTTCATACATAGTTCATGATTTTAAAGCAATAACATGTCATGAGAGTGAAATCAACAGATCTTTCATCTATCCTGAACGCTAGAGACTTGAGGAGAATCTGAGCTGGCTTTCTATATTTTCTGTCACATAGGCAAGTCTCCTGTTGAATCTCTCTGGTCCACTGTTCTCTCTAATGAAGTCATGTTCTGTGCTCAGGGCAGTAATAGCCTCAGAAGCAGATGTCTCCCATAAAGCATGACCTCATTCCTTGGAATGGGAAGAGCCAGCAGTAGACTGTTGCCGTGATGTGGGGGGAAGGGCTTTGTCTAAAAATAGTTTTCTTAAATAATTTGTTCAACTTTTTAAATAAATTTCTATTAGAAGGAAAATCTAGTTTGTTGCTTTTTTGTTGTTGTTGTTAACCTCACTTCTCAAATCCAGAAGGGGCAACCACTAGGCCAGAAAGAACAGAATCCTCACAAAACATAGTCACTTCCATCCAATTATGTTTTAAAGACAGAGTGACAGACTGGGCATAACAGGGTAAAACTTAGGATTTTTCAAATGCTAAATGTAGGCTCTATATCAGACCCCACTGAATCGGAGCCTAGATGTCAATAAGCATTTTATAATGGGCCTGGAGCTCAGAGGATATAAATTCAAGTGCCCAAGGAAACTTACTGACCCAGATCTTCTCAGCAAATTAGGCAAGAGGGAACATTGCTAGAGAAGGAAAAGGGGAGAAGAGTGGACCAATTAGAGAGATGTAGTTGAAGCCAATGCAAACTTGCTCAGGAAGACATATTCATTCCTATTCCAGATGTAGGGCAATTCCTAATCCCTAGCTTCTCAAATTATTAGTAATAACCAAAATTTGTGACATTTTACACTCTGACATCTTATAGCCAGGCCTTTCAGTCACAGCCCATATGTCCTAGTGTGCTCCTCACTCTTGTTTGTGTCTATGCAGAAAGTGAGCACCCTAAGAAAGAAAAGGTTCGAAGAGCTAATTTCCTAAAGAAAAAAGGAAAGACCTTTCCACAAACAGCATCACAAGGAAATATAAGGTACTTACCATCTGAGCTCAGCACCTGCAATTTGTAAGTTTAATCACTGCATTACCATAAGATAAACCATAAGAGGTTTATTTCAATTACAGTTGTGCATTTAATAAAGGCATTCCAATAATGCTGTAAATATTCATTGATGGTGATAAATACTGAGATTATATTTCATTCTCCAACTCCCATGTTAGTTGCCTTCACTGGCAACTAGTCATCCTTCAAAGATTAATTTAAGCTTCACCCCTACCATAAAGCAAACCTTTCCAGAGCAACTACCCCAGACTTCATTCCTTATGCTCCTTGAGGCCATCCATCCTCTTCTCTTCTTCCACACTTCATGTTCATCCTTTCCACATCCAATTCCTCTGGAAACAATGACACTGGCACCTAAAATGAAAATGCACAGAAAAAAGAGAAGAAACCAATGGACTATTTTAAAAGTTATCATGGCTGGGATAACTGTTTAAAAATCTGAGGTCATATATCAGTTGTCCCTCAAGAAAGTGCTAGGAATAGCAGTAAATTTTTTAAATGAAGGCTGTTATACACGTTTTTCTACCAATAATAAAAAATACCCAATGATATCCTAGGAGAGAAAGGAGGTAAGCCCAAATCAAGATGTTACAGAATAAATATTTCCCTTGTTCTATTAACTGTTGCATAACAGTTTCTATAAGGAGAAGGAATGCTTACTGGTTTATTTTATAAAATTTATCTGATCTGATTTTTTAAAAACCCTTCTAAAAACAGAATCAAAAAGGAAACTAAGGATGTCTCTCATAAAATTCCTAAATAAACTACTAACAAATCAAATCCTGCAATATAATTAATGTGTATGTCATAACCAAGTAGAGTTTATCCTAGGAATGCAAAGATGGTTCAATAATAGGAATTCTTAGTATCACATGACATCAGCTCAAGGAATATAAGTTATGTGGTCATCTCAGATACCACAAATGCATTTGATAAAAATTTAAAGGATATTATTTAATATAAGAATTTCTTAGTCTAATAAGTAGCATAGCACTTAATGATAAATATATCAGAGGCATCTCTGCCAAAACTAATGATAAGACCAAGATGTTCATTATAATTCTATGTTCAAGATTATTCTTGAAGTTATATCCAATGCAATGAGGCAAGAAACTGAAATAAAAGTCATAACTATTGGGGAATTATACAAACTATCATTATTTATAGATATGATTCTATAGCAGGAAAACCCAAGATAAATTAATTGAAAGATGTATTTTTTTTAACTGTAATCAAAATGTTTAATGGCACTTCACTTACAAAGGTCAAAACTGTAACTAACCCAAATTGTACAACCAGATGAACGGATAAATAACAGTATATTTGCAGGGAAGAAAATAGAATGTTGCCCGGAAGGGACATATATGGAAATTGACCTCGAAACATCAGACAAAGGAAATGGCTGGGAGGTCCAGCTTGAAGAGAAATAGCTTATTTAGGGACTGAGTGACAGAAGCATACTTTGGCAACCGTAAGAGGAGTCCGTCCCTGCACCACCACCTCCAGGAAGACCGGCTTTTCTAGCCAGGGAGGCTGGGGAGTACCTGGGGGACGACCTGGAGGTGATGTTTCAGACCGAGCCTCTGCCTTCATCACAGAGGTACCAACAAGGCAGGCTAGGCGTGCCCAAAAGCTCGGTCCCTGGACTATGAAAGCACCCATGTCTTCTACCCTTTTCCTCGTGCACACAATGGCCTTGACGTGTGAACGCCAGAGAGGACATGAGAATTCAGACACCTTTGGATTATTTTATGACAATGACCTGTTACACAGGATACGTGTGTGTGGCGGTGAAGAACTTCTGTGCGCAACGATCCTGCCCAGCCAGTCCCTTGGACCTCTGTGGATACGTGTTTGTAAGACACACACTCCACTAAGAGGCTGAGGTCTCGTCCACTCCCTCGTCACCCTATCTCCTAGATTACCAGTTCAGCTCACTGCCCCTGCGCTGGAACACGGGAATAGTGTGCATCAGGTCACGTGGCTGCTGTGAAGCTTGTGGGGTGGGTGTTCCACTCAGCAGTGCCCGGCAGTATGTGGGATCAGCTGTGGACAAGCAAAATATTCATGTTGTTTCCACAGCACTGGAGAGGCTCCCTCTTCAGGTGACCCCAGAGCACGGGAAAGTTCCTGGCATCCAGACCACAAAGCCACACACAGAACACGGGGCTGTATTAGCTAGAACTGCCACAATCACGCAGCACCACACACCGCGTGACTCGACGACGGAAATTTACTTCCCCACAAATCTGGAGTCTGGAGACTGGATGTATCACCAATGTGGCCAGGTCTTAAATTGCCTGTTCTGTGTAGTACAAATATAATCCTAAACATCTTTTGTTCATACATATATAAGTTGAATATAACTGAAAAATTAACTACAAAGAAAAACATTCTGCAAGAAGTTAAATCCTTTTTTAAAAATAGTTTATTGTCAAATTGGTTTCCATATAACACCCAGTGCTCTTCCCCACAAGTGCCCTCCTCCATTACCACCACCTGCCTTCCCCCTCTCCCTCCCCCTTCAACCCTTGGTTCATTTTCAGTATTCAATAGTCTCTCAGGTTTTGCATCCCTCTCTCTCCCCAACTCTCTTTCCCCCTCCCGTCCCCATGGTCCTCCATTAGGTTTCTCCTGTTGTCCTGTTAGACCTATGAGTGCAAACATATGATATCTGTCCTTCTCTGCCTGACTTATTTCTTTTTTTTTTAATTTTTATTTTTTAAATGTTTTTATTTATTTTTGAGACACAGAGAGACAGAGCATGAGAAGGGGAAGGGCAGAGAGAGAAGGAGACACAGAATCTGAAGCAGGCTCCAGGCTCTGAACTTACTGTCAGCACAGAGGCCTGACGCGGGGCTCGAACCCACAAACGTGAGATCTGACCTGAGCTGAAGTCGGAGGCTTAGCCGACTGAGCCACCCAGGCGCCCCTGCCTGACTTATTTCACTTAGCATGACACCCCCGAGGTCCATCCACTTTGCTACAAATGGCCATATTTCATCCTTTCTCATTGCCATGTAATACTCCATTGTATATATATACCACATCTTCTTGATCCATTCATCAGGTGATGGACATTTAGGCTGTTTCCATGATTTGGCTATTGTTGACGGTGCTGCTATGACCATTGGGGTACATGTGCCCCTATGTGTCAGCACTTTTGTATCCCTTGGATCAATCCCTAGCAGTGCTATTACTGGGTCACAGGCGAGTTCTACTGATAGTTTTTTGAACAAAGAGACCATAGATGCTGGCAAGGATATGGAGAAACGGGCACCGTCCGACATTGTAGGTGGAAAGTTAAATCCTTTAAGGCCATTTTAGAATCCTGCTGTGCCTTAGGATCATTACTCTGAACATCAATTCATTGTATATTAAAAGACTCAGTTATTTGAACTTTCTGTTTGCTTGGGTTTGGGCTGAGTGAAATTCATATACTTATGAATTTTGCAAAGAAATAAACTTTTAATTTTTGAGGGCTTAGAGAATATCTTACATATGGTATTTATGTTATCTTTTATAATCCTTACAATTCTGTAAGATTAATAATAATTTCTCCATTTTACAAATTAGCATGCACTCAGAGAAATGAAATTGTTTCTTTAATGTTATACAACACTTAGTAAGTGGTAGAGCTGGAACTTGAGTGCAATTATGTAGCTTACAATTATGGATCCAATCTCCCTGCAAGGGAAAAGGTAATTCCTGGAACAAAGTTCTGCAGAGTACAATGTGTAGAAGGTGGCATGAACAAAGTGAGTGGCAATACTGAAAATAGAAAAGGCAAGCTAACAATTATCATGTTGAAAGATAACCTCAAATGAAGCCAGGCAGGAATACCCATCTTGGGAAAAAGTAAAATTGGATTGGCTTCTTCCAAAATCAAAGTATTGAGCAGCACTTCCATCCTAGGGAAGGAACTAATGTAAATGACCAGAGTACACACCAACTAAGCATTAGAAGTCCTCAGTTTATTCCATCATTAGAAGAATAGAGTGTGACTCAGGTTGAGCCCCATCTCTGATTAAAGGGGAACCACATACAAAATTGCACAAAAGCTAGCCATCTTTAGTTATTCTGGGACCCAGCTTACAGCCATATTGTATATGTGTAGTTCTTAATGTAACTGCTTGCAGTTTGGCTGGCCAGCTGTTGTGGCCAGTTACTGTGGTCCTCCCCAGGAAAGGGGAACCAAGGCTGGCAGAATTGTTTCTGGGAACAGCACATGGCACTAGCGATCTGGCCCCATCAATGGGGTTGACATGCCCACTGAAGGATAGTGTAGCTCTGATGATTTATGTTATATTCCAAAAGAAGATTCTCTTTGACTCCTCTCTTCTGCTCAACAAAAGGGTTAAGATGATAAAATTATCAATGTAACCTTTAACATGTTTAATGAGTTAAAACATCTCAACTACTAAAGCAATCTACTTAATTCATGTGCATAAAATAATTCATGTGCATAAAGTAATTTCTTGCATTTTCTTAAAATTTCACACATTCCAAAATTTGATTGTTTCTATTATCTCATTGATCCCCAGAGCTGAATATTGAATACCCCTGATTTCAAGTCCAAGTGAAGAGAAGAATGATCATTAACATAAATGAAGGAATTGGCACTTACAGATTGACCTAGAGCAGTGGTTCTCAATCTTGGCCACACATTAGAATCACCTGGGGAGTTTAAAAAATTCTCATGTCCATGCCTAGCTCCAGACCATTGATCAGGCATTAAGATTTGAAGTTACCCAGGTGATTTCAATGTATAGCCAGATTTGAGAACTGCTAACTTAGAAGATGACTTCAGTCTGAAGCATGTGAGTTCCAGGTAATAGGAATGCATTCATGTGGCAATGTCACAGTGGTAGTTGGAGACGTGTTGTTGTGACATGTGGGGACTGATTCTCCACAAGACTTGAAGAGTTTAACCCCTGGAAAGAAATCTACTGGTGAGAGAGTGTATAAGTATAGAAAAGGAAGGACCTGAAGGCTAACCTTTGATATTCATAGTGTTAAGATTGTTTTTAAAAGCCATATGTTTTCATAATAAAAGTACTGTGACTAATAGAAGCCTTTGTAGAAGAAACTGTATGTATTTAAAGGAATCAATAGGTGTGATTTATTTAGACACTAAGAAAACCTTTAATTAAAGTTCTGCAACAAAGGTTATTATGCCTTAAGTTGTGTCACCACACACAAGAGAATTAGAGGAACCATCCTATGAAGAGGGCTTGAATACAGTGATAAAGGGTAGTGATCAATACACATCTTGCTAGTTTGGCAAGCATCAGTAGTAGAATTTCTATAATAGCTGTTTTCGGTCTTATGTAACATTTTTATATGATCTAAGTGTGAGTTTGCAGTGAAATCTCTAAGCTCATAGATGTCATACTATTTAATCCACACACCCATTCAAAGCTCTGACACTTACTATCTGTGTAACCTCTGACAAGTTGCTTAACCTCTTCTGTTTCCTCAGCTCTAAAATAATGAAATTGGACTTAAATGTCTCAGCTAGAAATTCTATAGCTTAGCTTAACTCAGCTCCTCATTCTGTGTCTACAATGAAAACAACACATAATCAGGTTCTTTAGTTGATTAGAGCAATGCTAGAGAGTGGCGATTATGAGGTCAAGGACCAGAAAAAGCAATTGTTATACAGAACTACTCATTATACAGAGTTCACTGTAACCAGATTGGCAAAGCACTGTTTCTGCCAGCCATCTACTGGATCATAAAAAATAGCTTTGTTATACAGGATCATCCTTTATAATCGGATTTAACCTGTGCCACAGATTTCTTCAACAATAAATTTATAAATCTCTTATATAGCATTTTAGAGCTGAGGCTCATTAAATTTTAGCATAAACAGTCACCTACTCCATGCCTATATTTGGCAGAAGGAAAGAGAAATGCAGACAAGTGAAGTGATTTCTCCAAGGTCAAACAGCAAATAATAAGTCATATCGCTGTATCTCTGGACAACTAGTCCACTTCTCTTTTTCCTATACTCAGTTCCCAAGATAGTTAGAAATATGGCCATTTGAGACCTCAGGCTAGACCTATTTTGAAGCTGTTTTGGCAAGTCTGTCAGGTAGGCATGTGGCTTGATAATCATAGTGATGAAAGATAAATGTAATGATTATAGCTACTGCTTACTGAGTACCTATATGTGCCAGGCATTGTGCTAAGTACTGTGCATTATCCCATTTAATCCTCCTAACATCCCTTTTTAGGTAAATATTTTTGTCCCAATTTTCATAAATGAATACACTGATTAAGAGAAATGATATAACTTGCCCAAGGTCACACAGGTGTTGAATTTTAGAACTAGAATTCAAATCCAGTTCTGAAAGAATAACAAAGTTCATGCTCTTTCCATAATCTCAGTATTTTCCAAACAGCATAATCCAACATGTTAATTCAACAAGAGACAGGTTTCTCATAAAAGGTTCTGTGGTCAAATAGGTTTAAGAAATGCTGCATTCATATTCTGTTTTGGAGAGTCACATTTCCTATTTGTGCAGGGCACTTGGGTGGCTCAGTCAGTTAAGCGGCCAACTTTGGCTCAGGTCATGATCTTACCATCTGTGGGTTCCAGCCCCGCTTCGGGCTCCGTGCTGATAGCTCAGCGCCTGGAGCCTGCTTCAGATACTGTGTTTTTGTCTCTCTCTGCCACTCCCCTACTCATGCTTTGTCTCCTTCTCTCTCTCTCTCTGTCAAGAATAAATTAAAACATAACAAAACATTTCCTATTCGTGTATTAAAAGATCTGAGAAGTCATCAGTGAATAGATCTGTTTATTTTCCTCAACTATGTGTTTACCAAACTCTTTTTGACCAAGGAATGCTTTTGCTAAGAACAACTGAGAATATTCCAAAGGTGTTTCCTGGAGCATAGTGTGAAAAACACTGCACTAGACCACACAATCCATTCCATTTATCCTTTTAATCTTCTGAAACTATTACTCTTAGGCCTACCTTTTTCATCCTAACCATTAAAGTGACCAAAGACCGAGTGTTGCAAGCTATTTCCTTAGTAAGAACACACACCTGTCACTTTGGGAACATCTTTGGTAACATGAAGAAATCTATGCCTCACGGAACTTTGAGAGTCCATTAAGCTTCTAAAATGGCAGCAGCTATTGGTACTGTTATAGTGTTGCCTGAAGCACAGTAAGATTTTTTAAATAATATTTTTGAGTCTTTCCCAAACTAGGCCAGAACTGAGCCAGAAAAGTGTCACCTTGGATCATAACTTTAAGTCATGTTCATGGAGCCTGAAGTCCCAGGCATGAACCCCTACTGCAAGGGCTAGAGAAGAAATCCTTGGATAAGGGATGCAAAGCTTTTCATTTTGGAAATACTTTAGAGATCGGGATGGGATGAGGTGGGGTGGGACTCAACATGCACAGCCTACCTTTTTTTGACTTTCTGTCATGCTTAGAGCAGATGTTGGAAATGTAATCTGGGCTCTGAACATGGGCATACCAAGTGGTTCAGAATCAAAATTATCACTCCTCTTTGAAGCTAATGACTTCCATCTTCTTCAAATATATTGAACATGCCACACTTATTTGTGCATTCTGTTTACAGTTCTAACAGTGTGAGACAGAACATGAGATAAACTCTTACGATTACAAGGTTTGAAAATACAGACTATGGTGAAGATTGTTTTCCTTTGTTTTTAAATAAAAAATTCCAGTCCTATACCTCCTCATCTGCCAGCCATTGTCCTTACTTTCCTCCTTATTGCTTCACTATGGTTTTGAAGAAATGTTGATGATGTCCAGTTCCCTTTTGTAGCTCTATATATAAAGAAAGGAAAGCATGAAAGCAGGGAGACTACTACCTGTATAACCAAGAACAAATGAAAGTAAATAAACCTTTATTGAGTATCTACTGTAGACACATCATTTTAATTTCTTTAGCCTGCAAAACAACTCTATAAATTAATAGAATTATGCTCATTTTTCAGTTTGACAAATTTGATGCTATCATTGGTATTACTAGCACAAATATGATTTAATAAAAGGTGCAATGAACTTGGAGTCAGAAGAATCTTCATTCAGGGACACCTGGATGGCTCATTTGGTTCAGCGTTCAACTCTTGATTTCAGCTCAGGACATGATCTCATGGTTTGTGAGACTGAGCCCCACGTTGGGCTCTGTGCCGGCAGAGTGGAGCTTGCTTGGGATTCTCTCTCACTCTAAGCCCCTCCCCCTTTCTTTCTCTCTCTAAAAATAAATAAACTTAAAATAAAAGAAGAATCTTCATTCATATTCCAAGTTTACCACTTATTTTAGTTGTTCAGCAAAAGTTGCATTGAGCACCAGTTATAAAAGAAATGTGTTACATGTGCTCCTATGCATCAGCATTTCTGTATCTCTTGGGTAAATCCCCAGCAATGCTATTGCTGGGTCATAAGGGAGTTCTATCGATAGTTTTTTGAGGAACCTCCACACTGTTTTCCAGAGCGGCTGCACCAGTTTACATTCCCACCAGCAGTGTAGGAGGGTGCCCATCTCTCCACACCCTCGCCAGCATCTATAGTCTCTTGATTTGTTCATTTTAGCCACTCTGACTGGCGTGAGGTGGTATCTCAGTGTGGTTTTGATTTGTGTTTCCCTGATGATGAGTGATGTTGAGCATCGTGTCATGTGCCTGTAGGCCATCTGGATGTCCTCTTTGGAGAAGTGTCTGTTTATGTCTTCTGCCCATTTTTTTCACTGGGTTATTTGTTTTGTGAGTGTGAAGTTTGGTGAGTTCCTTGTATATTTTAGATACTAGCCCTTTATCTGATATGTC